>NC_037532.1:29182601-29193989 GCF_001531365.2 Cynara cardunculus var. scolymus | reverse complement strand
CGACATTATTCGGCTTCTTCCTCTTACTCGAACTACTTTGCGGAAAAAGAAGTTTATCATCGTCGCCTAAATTCACTTCATCACTATCTCCTTTYCCCTCATGATCTTCTTCATCTTCAACATTAGTTGGACCGCTATTGTTTTGACATTCAAAGGGAGCCTTAGTCTTATCTCCAACGGCAACAGAATCCCGGAACAAAGGCTCATAATACACTTGATAAATCTCCAAATTTAAGTCCCTAAACTTGGCAAGATCTTTATCTCYCTGTGTGTTAATGGCTCTTATTAGCAAATTTCACTAGGAACTCATAAAAAAGTAATACCAAACAAAAGAATATACATAAAATAGTAATTACCTTTATTTTTTCGTCCCACCACTCTGGTGATGCAACAATTGTCTTTCTCTGGGGATCCCATCCAATGCCAGATTCAATCCTCATTAAACGATCATACAACTTCCATTCTTTCTTCATAGTGTCCCATTTGTTTTTAAGTTGCTTCTTGTCAAAATATTTTTCTGTTCGTTCCTTAATATTCTTCTCTATGTTTCCCCACCCAACCTTATTGAAGTGACTACCAGGTCTATTCCCAAGTTTAACCTCATTCATGCATAAATCAATGAACACCATAAAKGTAGTATTATCYCAAACAAGTTTTGGCTTATTCTTTTTAGATGTATCACTAGCAACAACGGGAGCATTGTTCGCATCCATTACCTGAATAACAAAGTTAATAAAAAGACCACCAATGTATTCAGTTTCCATTATGTTGTATAAATGAGTTCCAATGGCAATCCTCTAGCACTATATTCTTAAATCCTTTATTTCAAAATATCCTAAAAAATAATTAGGACTCCCATAAGCATGGTCCTACAAGCTAAAACCCATTTGTTTAGAGAAAATAATTGAGATTTGAATGAAGTATTTAGGGATGGGGGAGTTTTTGGATRATCTTGTTATGGGATATTTCCTACAGCAACCCAAGTAAAATGATCGTGTAATAGTTGCTATTGCTGGAAATAAATAAGCTCACGTCTCAAAGTTAAAAACAAACAAAAAAATCAATGTCTGTCGTGAAAAGGATCAATTAACATTCAACTATTTACACAACAGGCAAAACAGAAAAACTAATTGGATTTCGTATCAATSTGGTGGTCAATTCATATAAAACTAGATGATGATATTTAACTAAGACCAAGTTTGGGCAGATGGTCATAAACCATCAAGTCTAGATGTACAAGAGGATGAAAATATGGGAGYTGGGTCTATGTGATTGGACAAATACCAGTGTGATATCTTCGAATGATTTGACCATTTGAGTGATTTTCTAAACCTATTTGATATTTCAATTGGGTTATTGGTTATTTRGAGTTTTGGACTTTGGTTATTTGGTTGCTTGTTTATTTGGACCATCTGCCAAACAACATGACAGCTAATAGATTAAATATTGAGGCAAGAATTGACATGGATCCTCTCTTGGCAGTACCATTCAAAGGGAAATGCAATTGATGGAAGAATTATAGGTATTCACTRGAGTGAAAAAAGTCTAACAACAAAAAACCATTAAAATAGAACTAGGAYTTCCCAAAACCCCAGCCTGTATCAGATTCCTTGGTTCATTACTTGAAAACTTRACTAAATTCGGAATATTGGCAAGATAGAAGCCGGACAAGGTTGCTAATCTAAAATAATGTAACCAAAACAACATACACCGAAAGACCTTATTTAAAAATAAAATAGGACAGCAACTTAGCTGAAAAASTTAAGAGAGTATCTTTGAAATTCTAAATATTGGCTTAAAAGGCAAGAAGATGTCTCTAAAGACCATATACCTTATGCTAAATACTTGCCTTCACTTTCTTAGTTTCTGCATTCAGAAAGTTCTTTGAAGCCTAARYATTTTGTTTATAAGTTTCATATTTCTACAGCAGAACTAATGTATAWTTYTTYTTGCATCAAATTCATATAAAAAAGATTTGGGAATAACAAACCCTAATAAGCTGCAATTACCAAAATGTTCAAACCCATACACATTACCAAAATTCAAGAGTTCTAAGCCAATTCAAACCATAAAAGAAAACCATACAATTAGGCTTACCTGTCTGATATGATGACAATGCCGATGATTAGAGTAGTTGGAGCTTAATGACAGTGCCGACGATTAGAGTAGTTGRAGCCGATGACAGTGCCGATGATTAGCGTTCTAGGGTTAGGGTATCGATTTRTTGGTAGACGATGATGTATATATGGAGGAGAAGAGATATCGATTGGAGAAGGGGCGATGATGATGGAGAAGAAGAGATCGATTCCTGATGGAGAAGACGACGTGAAGATATCGATGTTTATTGGAGAAGGATATCAATGATATTAGGGATAAATGATATTAGACAGGGTTAAAATGGTAAATCGRTAATAAGTTGATTTTCATAAGTCACTATGGATTAACTTATCAAAAACTGCTTATTACCGGTTTGGCACCGGTATAAGCAGTTTTTTTTTTTTTACCCAAACACTACAAAACTGCTTATCTCCGGTACCAGACTGAAATAAGTTAATAAGTCAGTTTGATAAGCAATCCCAAACACCCCCTAAGTTCGTTAAGCTGCTAAGAAACATATCCTTATCCTTATTTGTATATTCCTATTTTGATTTTATTTCGTTTTAAAAAACCGTTCAACTATATTGTAAAATGATATACAAAAGTTTCAACCCGACCAACCCAACACAACCCGCACCATTTGGTTTGCTTGAGTTGGGTTGAGATTTTTCAAACCACAAACCTTGTTTTGGGTTGTTCTAATAACTTTAATCCGACCAACTCAATCTAACCCATATGCAACCCTAGTTTTTATAGTTGCATTTATTTTAACGAGTCGATCCTACAGTTAAATTTTCTTAACAAAATGGATCCCTAAATAGATTAACAATTTGGGTCCTTTGATTGCATTATCAACCCAACTAGATAAAAGAAAATACAAATTACAAGAACCCAACTCGTTAGTTTTTAAAACAAAGACATGATTCGTTAAAAATATTAAATCATAAAGACTAAAAATGTAATTCAGTTTAATACATGGACTATTTCAACGACGACTAAATAATGAAGTTCCTTTTTCTCCCACCACATGCTTACAAAGACTAAAAATGAAAAATGAAAAATGAAATGTATAATCGCGAAGTCACATCAAAAACCTCAAATCAGTTTGTTCTTATCCCCCACATATTGCTTCGTGTTTATATTTCACCCGTCGAGATGAAGCCGTTTCAAATCCAACGAATTTTCAATTATGGTTCTGTTGGTTACAATCCAATTACTTATTATTGATTATCTTTTTTTATAAAAAAACTTGTCAACTTATTATAAATTAAAAGGGTTTAACTTCTTTAAAAACTTCTTATTATCGATTTAGCATCGATATAAGTTGTTTATTCAAACACTTAAAAATACAAATTAACATGACACCGAAATAAGTCAATAAGTTATTTTTATAAACAATCTCAAACACACAAACACGAAATAAGAAATCTCAAAGTCCGATCCTGAATCAAACTGCTATTAGCATGAGTACTTATGAATTTAGTAATACTTGATGATCGCAATGGATGCAGAATACTTCCAAAATATGGTGAACAGATTATTACAGTTTAACAGGATATTGAGTCAACGGATTTTGCCTAAATGTTGATAGCAAAATTCAAAGTAATTTACAGATTTTATAATATATACAACACAGAAAAAGGAGTTCTATATTTGGTTGATTTCTGCAAGTGTTTGGGAGAGAAGAGAGAGTGTATAAAACAAGCAGTAGCAATAATCTACGAGCCTTCTCGATACAATATCTGCAAATCTATTATCCTACAGATCAATCACTAACACTCTAATCGTTAATTAATTATAATACTATATAGTATATACTTTGGATTCTAAGATCAATCAATGGTGATTAACCCTACCAGCACTGATCTGTCTCCCAATTCCGGCCACTATAACCGTTAAATCCGTTGTACGAAGACGACGGTCTAACACTTGAGTATGAACGAGATCGGTGCGTTCGGAACAACCTCCGGTCATAATCCGCCCGTTTACCGGGATCCGATAGCGTGGAGTAGGCGGCGTGGATCTTCATGAACTCTTCTCCAGACGAATCCTTCACATCCGGATGTGAAATCCTGGCGAGCCGTCTGTAGGCGGTTTTGATTTCACCCTCGGTGGCTCCCATGGAGATGCCTAGGATTTCGTATAGCGAAGGAGGAGAAATGACCGCGGTGGGAGAGAGAGCGATGCACGTGGTCTCGGCGGTAGCGTAAACAGTAGCGGAGAGAGGTGATGTAAGAGGTGATCGGATGCTAGGAGAAGTTGGAGAGGGCAGAGAGGTTGGGGAGGAGTGAAATGGCGGTGGCGGTGGTGGTCGGAGGCGGAGGGAGTTGGGACTGGTGACAGGGGAGAACATGACGGATAGTGTGTGGTTGCTTGTGGTGTGTAGAAGAAATGAATAGCCATGGATATATATAAGCCCATGGTGCTCAATAATTTTAATTTTTTTATTTATCTTATTTTAATGATTATATGATTGATATTTACAAGGGAAAATTTATATATTTTAATTTATAATAAGAATAAGAATAATTATTCTGTTATTAAAAAAATTGCAGATTAAATTACGTTTTTCATCCCTATTGTCTGTTATATTTTTAATCTATGGTCAGTGGTGGATACAAGAAAAATATATTGTAGGGGGCCTAATTTACGAATCTAACCCCTTAAAACATCTTTCAATTTTTTATAGCAATAACAAGATAAAAAATCAATTGTTTATCATGTTAATTTCAAGTATAAATAATAAAGGAATCGATGTGTCGTGTGCGTCTGTGTGGACTGTGGACTGTGGAAGAAGGAAAATTACAAAGGAATCATGGGCTAGTGGGAGTGAGGGGCCTTCATGTTTAGGTTATAGGGGTCCCAATCAGATAAACATATAACTATAAATAGGAAGAAAAAAAAACTATGTGGATTGAATTTTGTTGGGGGCCCAGGACCCCATCCCTAACAACATGAATTCGCCCGTCTATGGTTTTCATTCTTATGATATACAATTTATTATTGTATTAGTTCTTGTAGTTTATAATTTTTTTACTATTTCAGTCTCTTATACTTAGATATCGGAATTAATCTAAGAACGATCCAAGACCTGAAGTAGGAGTCACTTCGATTCCTCTATACATATAGGGATCATGTCATAAAAATACGAGAAGATCATATGAAAAATGTAACTGATTCTTTCGTTTCTTTGGACTGCAGTACGGTTAGGGGTGCTCAAAAACCCGATCAACCCGACCAACCCGATCAACCCAACCCAACCCAACCCAACGTAAAATAACTCAACCCGAAGCAACCCGATGTCTAATCGAGTTGTAAAATTGTCAAACCGTAGGTATTGGGTTGATATTGGGTTGATATTTTTTGAACCCAACCCAACCCGATGAACTCGATATCCTTTTATTTCTTGGATTTAATATGATTGATGAGTTTCTATTAATATATACATTAGACAATTACACTATCATGTATGCTTTTCATATACACATATTTTCAATCTATTCATATCTCTATATAACTCATTCAGTAACTRTRAACATATATATGTAAATTGAGAAAATTAACTGAATGTGATATACGTAAGAAATATGAATAAGTTGTATCAAATGGTTRATGATGAAAAATAAATTATGAGTAGAGAAATAACATATTCAAGGTTAGAAGAATATTTTAATATACCAAAGTATCAACCCGACCAACCCGACTAACCCGTACGGGTTGGGTTGCACTTTGGTTTGGGTTGGGTTGGGTTAAGATTTTTCCAAACCGTAAGCATTGGGTTGGGTTGTTCAAATGTCCTCAACCCGATCAACCCAACCCATGAGCACCCCTAAGTACGGTTACCTTGTTACAACCTCACTCCAGTCACTAGACCTGCCTTCGGCATCCCCCTCCTTGGAAGACCCAAGATGTAGAAGATCATAACATGAGTGATTCAGCAGTAGGACATGTATCTGTATTATTATGAATTTCATAAACAAGTCAATCCTAGTCCACTAGTACCAATAGGCAGCAGTCCAAGGCAATAAAATATGAAAAATCAAGATTCTTCCCTAGAGATCCCCGATAAGGGAATCCTAAGAGAGTCGTCGACTCCAACTACCGTCCATGTATGATGACTTCCACCACGTCAAGATGATATTTTACTGCTGAGTTATATCCTTCCCTGCCCCCATCGAGAAAAAGAATAACAATAATTACAAACATAGAAATAAAAACTTACAACTTTTAAACCATATAAGAGAAAATTAAAATTATTAACAAATTATAGGGATCAAATCCATAATTTACTATAAAATAAATCTAGTTTTATTTATATTTTATTACATTGCGTTTTTCTTTGTAATTATAAGAATAAAGTACATATTTAGTCAATCACTTTTTGTCAATGCAGTTTTGAAATTATAAGATGATTATTGTGATTCGAAAAAACGTTCGAGTTTAGTCCTTCACTCTAATGATCGTTAAAGAATCATGTTAAATAAGAGCCATTTTCATCCTTTTACCATTTTCTTTTAATTATTCTTTACAAAAATGCAATTTAATTATATAATATACATACATACATACATACATACATACATACATACATACATACATTATTATAATATTATTATAGTTTATGAACACATTGTGAACACTTTCTTATAAATATTATCATAGTTTGTGAACACATTATGAAAACACTTTAAATCTACAAAATCTAGTATAGATTGTGAACACAAACTAAATCAATGAACTAAATCTAAACATACCACTTGTGAACACCAAACTAAACAATTTATTAAGATTGTTTGTATTGTGTTCATAATATGTTCACCTTATATGTACGATGTGTATGTCAATACGGATAGGAGAGAGAAGAACAGAGAGGGAGAGAGAGAAAGAGATAAATATGGAATTTTCTAAGAAAATGCATTAATTTTGATTTAATATATAAAGATAATCATCTCATTAATTAATAAAATTAATTACCCGATTAATATATAATTTATCTTGAAAAATCTACATTATAAAAATTGAACATATTTTTGTGGACAAAATAGTGCATAATATAATAGAGAAACAATTTTCCAACGGCAAGTTGACAAGTGCATATAAACGATATAAGATTTTTTATTATTCTTATTTACTTATTTATATTTTTTCTAACAAACCATAATTAAATTCATAACATATCACTAAAAACAAGATAAGAATTGATTGACATAAAAATGGAATATATTAAAGAGCTGAAGGGGGTTTGGTTTGTAGATTTTGTAGAAATTTAATGGAATTGGAATGTTAAATTTTATTAATAATTTTTTTTATCTCGTTTGGTTTATTCTTTTTTTACAAAAGGAATCATTAAATTCTATAAATAAATGAATTTAACAATCTTTAGCAACTACATATACTTTTAACTTATTATACCTTAATCTTATAAAACCCAATATGACCATCGTCAACCACCTCCGACCACCGTTGATTTGAATCACCATCAACTACCGCCATCTGAACCACCCAGACCATCGCCATCTGAACCACCGTCGACCACCACCAATCTGAACCACCGTTGACGACCATCGATCTGAACCACTGTCTATCACCGCCGACCACCACCAAATTAGCTATTTTACATGATAAAGAATAAGTTATTTGAGAAAATTTTAATATATCGATTTAATAACGTCGTTTGATTTATGGTTATATTTGGTTGTGTATTTATATTGTTTTACACATTAAACGATTATTTTATTAAAGTATTTTTTAGTTTTAAAAAATTTAAAATTTTCAAAAAGGACATTTTTGGTCATTTACCAATATTTCATTACAATTCCAAAGCTACATTATGTTAATCAAACAGATAGATTCCAATTTCTTAACATATTCCATTCCAATGTCTGCCAACCAAACAGGTGGTTAAATCTGACAACATTTCATTTCAATTCTTTCAAAGTCAAATTCATTTCATCCAAAAAACATTTTGCGAACCAAACGCCACCTTAAAGATAAGTTTGTACTTTTATTAATAAGTTAGGTTAATGGATAACGGCCATTCGATAGATTTAAGAAGGGCTAACGGATTCCGTGGCATGTGTGTACTTGCTTCTAGCGTTGCAAAATTTTATACAGCACTTAGCGACGCTCTATTATGATTCATCAGTCAACTTGCTAGTGGAGCTCGTTCGTATAAGTGAGTTAAGTGATGGATAGAGACGATCAAATACGTGGAAACCCCCCCCCCCCCCCTGCTCGTGATCGGTTATGATGAGGACTGAATGTTTTTCATGCTTTTACTAATTCTAATAAAATCATTTTCATGTAAATATAATGTTTAAAGTGTATTTTAATGTCAATCCATTGCATGGGGACCGATTTTTCTAGATTTGTACATGATCTCATCAATTCTTACTCGTGATACTCACAAAGACAAAATTAAATTTGGGAAATTTACATAAATGACCTTCTATGAATTGTTTTTTAAATACGTGACCTCATGACCTAATAAGCTAATAATAAAAAATGGTCTCTATCTTTATGACAAGGCTATAAATTTAATAGAAAAAACTCATCCATGTTGTCGGTCTTCTTCATCTGTGACTATAGATGGCCAAAAGTTGGTCATCGGTCGGACTAGTCCCTAATTGGTTCAAGTCCTTCATAATTGTTCCTGAACCAAACCCGATGACACAAATACATATATAACGGAACCTTCTTTTAGAAACCCTCTACATCGTGAAATCTCTGAGAAGCAATGCATCGTATGTCTTTTTCATCTATAACAAAAATTTAATGTAATGATTAACATATATTTGTTTTACAATGTGTTTGTTTCACATGTACTAGATTCATAGTTTGAATCTTTTTGGCATGTTGTGAAACAAAAAGTACACGTAAAAAAGTTTTCAATTGTGAATTGAATACATATGAAACATTATATATCATACTTGGATGGAAAAAAAATCTAGTTGAAATAAAATGCTAATGTAAATTTTTGTACAGATCTCACAAATTTTAAAGTTTTTAACGAATTAACCACAATATATATATATATATATATATATATATATATATATATATATATATATATATATATATATATATATATAGGGTTGGGTTCACGTGAGACCAGTCTGTTTTCGTGAGACCCGTGAGACCACATTTTTACACGTAACCTTCACAGCAAAAACACTGTGAAGGTTTAAAAAAAGTCGAACCTTCACAGCAAAAACACTGTGAAGGTTTTAAAAAGTCACATTCACAGCATTTTGCTGTGAAGTTTCAAGTGTAAAATGTTGGTCTCACGGGTCTCACGAAAACAGGCTGGTCTCACATGATCCCAAGTCTATATATATATATATAGGGTTGGGTTCACGTGAGACCAATGATTTTTCGTGAGACCCGTAAGACCAATTTATGTTCATTGATCAACTTTATAAGCTGATGATCTAATGGTCTAAAGTTGCAATGTGACAATTTTGTAATTATTGAGAAGTCTCGTGGCGTTTATAAATGTTCAGATCTGACGACTGTAAATCTAATCAAAGGGTTGATAATTGGTTTTACAGGTCTCACGAAAAACTATTTGTCTCACATGATCCCAAGTCTCTCTCTCTATATATATATATATATTTATAAATAGTATGAATAATAAATCTAATATGATGTATTAAATTTTAGATATTTAAAAAATTAATTGTTACTAAATGGATTTTTGCGTAAAAGACAATGGAGACCAAAAAATGGAATAGATCGAAATGAAACAAAATCTGAGGAGGCGAGGGAAGTATAATAGTAAACGATAATGTGGGCCCAGGAGTGGGACCCAGACACCCAGATCATCATCCAATAGGAAGCAACCACTGTTTTATTCTTCTAGAAAAGTCAGCTGCCAAACCACTCACCGAAGTTATCCATACAACCTCTCTTTTTAATTAAGTTTCTATTTTTTTTTAAATAAGTTTTATTATAATCGTTTATTATTTTGAGTAAATTACTGATTTGGTACATGTGGAATGCCATTTGTTATTCATAGGTCCCTTGAACATATTAATTGCACTAATGGTCCAACTTGTATGCATTTTGTCACGTTTGAGTCCTTTACTCTAACGGATTCCGCTAACTCTCAGTTAATGTAAAGGACATTTTGGTTATTTACCAATGTTTTTGCCTTTTTCTATTAAAACAATGAAAAAAATCATTCAAACTAATTTCAACCATTCATGTAATCTAATGAATATCTCGATTGTTTCTTAATATAAAAAATACTGATGATAATAAATTAACTTTAATAATATTTTTTTTAAATATTCAAATCATAATAAATAGACTATCATCATTTCTATAAATATATCAATTATTTAATTTGTATGGTTTGTACTAATGGAGATGTTTGCAAATGATCACACAGATGCAATGCATACCACACCCCAATGACCCACACTCATCTCCCTTGTTAGTCACAAACTTCGGTGAAACCCACCTACTATAAACTACGTTTTATTGAAATGTTATTTATATCTTGAAATCATTGTTCTACTTGTTCAACCATGGATTTAGGGTTAAATGCATTGAATATAACGTACTTTTAGTTACAACTTTTTTTTCCAGTATTTGACCATAAACGATAACATAAAGACATGAAAGTGATAAAAAGATGATCGTATTTGCCTCATAAAGTGAAAGGACATGTGATATAAACAAAAACGAGCCAACACAAACATACAGTATGTTTTTGGTTGTTTTAACAGAAATATAAAAATGACAACATAACACGTGATTAGTATAATATCTAATAGTTAATGCATGTGATGTAACCTCATGCCATAAAATCTTTTTAGACTACAGATATTTTAAGATATTTTAATACGAAAAAAATTAAAATGATCCAATCAAAAAAATTTGTTGTGGTTATTTGTCTTTTTTTTAAGGGTAATTTGGTAATTATGCATCATCTAAGTATATGATAGTTGTTTGCCAATTCGTGTTTATGTTGGCTGGTTGACAAAAGTATGTCGATTATATATATATATATATATATATATATATATATATATATATATATATATATATATATATATATATACACACACACTAGAAGAGTACTCGCGCAATGCAGTGCGATAAATCTCGATTTTAATGTTTAGTTTTTATTTTTTGTCTCTATTGATATAATACGATTTTATGTGGTTTTGAGAAATCGGTAATGTTTTTAATTTTGAATTAAAATATCAATTTGAAGATAACATAAAAATATTAAAAAAATCGATAATAGTATCAAATTAATTATTTAATAGTTCTCGTTTTTTT
>NC_037532.1:29180315-29181516 GCF_001531365.2 Cynara cardunculus var. scolymus | reverse complement strand
AATGATTATTTTAATTATATTTTAAATTTTCTATATTTAAAATTAATGTTTATCTTGTATTTAATTATATTTATCAGAAGTTAGTCATGAATTTAAAAATAGAGTTTTAATAAGTTGTACTTACACAAAATTATTTGTAATCTTAAATTTTAAATAATATACATCAATAAACAGTACCTTATACATAAAGATATGACAAACAGGTCATTTGCAAAGCCTATTAGTGGATTTTAAATCAACAATGATTATTTATTATTTTAATAATATATTTAACTTATAAACAAAATAAAACAATTATATATAAGAAAAAGTGAGACTAGAAACCTAGCCCCCTCAAGTCCTAGCCATAGTTGTCTCCAAATTATAAATGTAAAGCTTTCTTATTCAGAAAACAGTTCTTTATTGATGGATTTCACCGACGGAATGTTTCATTCGTAATCACCGACGGATTTTCAGCCAACTGTTCAAAATTGATTTTGACCCTGGTCTGTTAACTTCTATTGATAATTCGTTGGTATCAGAAAGTATAAAAAGAAGTTAACCTATTGAATTACCGACATTTTTTAATTAGTCAAATAATTAAATCATATCCATTGGTAATTAGATCAAGATTTTTTTATTTTAAAAAAGGGAAAAGTTTAAAGAAACCCAGTGTACTTTAGTGTTTGTAATGATTAAGTTAGAACAAATAAGTCATTGGACATTCCAAAACATGTTAAATAACTCCTTGAACAATTTTTTGGAACAAATAAGTTATTGGACAATTTAAAACATGTTAAATAAYTCATTGGACAATTTTTAGAACAAATAAGTCCTTGGACAATCCAAAACATGTTAAATAACTTCTTAATCTTTTCTAAAACCTATTGGATACATTCTTATGAATTGTACAACTAGTTAAAGTAGTAAAATAGTGACAAAAGTCCGAAAAAAACGCCAATGAACATTCATATTTTGAACGATTAAGTCCCTAAATATTATGTATCTGCACCCCTGGGATCGATAAACCTTTTGGACCTTATTAACCAAAGAATTTTTTGAACCAAAAAGTATTTAGATCTATAAAATTAAACAAATATAACAAAAAAAATACTTACATTTACAAAAAAATAATTATATTTAAAACAGATTTTTGATAAAATTTATTTTAATTAAAATTAAAATATATTATGTCAGTGATTTTTCAAACAAAAAAATAATT
>NC_037532.1:29177341-29179958 GCF_001531365.2 Cynara cardunculus var. scolymus | reverse complement strand
TTTTTTACTTTTTTTAGTTTGAAAAATCACTGACTAAATATGTTTCAATTTTAATTAAAAGAAATTTTATCAAAAATCTTTTTAAAATGTAATTATTTTTTTTGTAAATGTAAGTACTTTTTTGTATACTTGTTTAATTTTATAGATTTAAATAATTTTTTGTTCAAAAAATGTTTAGGGACTTGATCGTTCAAAATATGAATGTTCATTAGGTTTTTTCGGATTTTTTTCTCTATTTTACCATATTAACTAATTGTACAAGTCATAAAAATGTATCCAACATGTTTTAGAAAAGTCTAAGAAGTTATTTAACATGTTTTGGATTGTCCAATGACTTATTTGTTCTAAAAAATTGTTCAATGAGTTATTTAACTTGTTTTAAATTGTCCAAAGTGTTATTTAACATGTTTTGGAATGTCCAAAGACTTATTTGTTCCAAAAAATTGTTCAATAAGTTATTTAACATGTTTTGAAATGTCTAAAGACTTATTTGTTCCAAAAACTTGTCCAATAACTTAATCATTCCAAACACTAAAGTCTATTGGATTTTTTTAAACTATTTCCTTTAAAAAATTACCGATTAAATTCTATTGGTAGTTTTAATCAATTTAAAAAAAAACTTGATTAAATTTATGATGGAATTTATTTAATTAAATACTAAATTAAATTTTGTCGGTACTTTTTAATCGATTTAGAACAAGAGTAAAAACTTATTCAGCGCCAAGTTACCGGCGGATATATACGTCCCTGATTTAATTCTTCGAAATAATTACCTCTTGATATAATTCTTAGATTTAATTGGGAAAAAAGAACACCAACGAATTTAGCGGCAGAGAGAATCAGCCAGTGATGATCTTGCCACTAGTAATCCGTCGTCAATGCTTTTTACAGGCAGATCACTGACGCATTTTTCAGTCTATGAAAGCTTTTGTAGCATTTGTCAAATTAATCTTTTTTTGGTACACAAATAACATTAGAACACAAAGGACAAAAACAAACTACAAAATAGATGATCCACAAGACTTGGGGGTGTTTAATTGGGATTGGTTATAAAAACAACTTATTGACTTATTCTGGTGTGACATCGGTAATAAGCACTTTTGAGTATTTGGATAAACAACTTATACCGGTGTCAAACCGGTAATAATGAGTTTTTGAATAAGTTAAACCATTCTAACTTAGGGGGTGTTTGGGATTGCTTATAAAAGTTGTTTTTTAACTTATTTCAGTCTGACACCGGTGATAAGCTGTTTTCTTGTGTTTGGATAAGAAAAAAAATTGCTTATACCGGTGCCAAACCGGTAATAAACTGTTTTTAATAAGTTAATCTTTCCTGACTTATGAAAAACTGTTTATTACCAGTTTATAATTTTAACCCTGTTTTATTTAACTCCGGTTTGATACCACATAAGTTAATAAGTACTTTTACAAAAAAAAACATAAGTTGTTTTAAATAAGCAGTCCCAAACACCCATTTATAATAAGTTGATAAGGACTTTTGTAGAAAAGTATAAGTTGTTTCAAATAAGCAATCTCAAAATCCACTTAGATTTTGTAAGGTGCATAAACCAAACAAGACAAACCAAACAAAGAAAAAATGAGACAAAAATCAAGTGGCCAGGCAAAGAGACCTCCACCACTAAAATGAAGGAAGAAATGTAGGGGAATGACCATGTACGAAAGTTGATTTTAACACTCACGACCTCAATGTAGATCTATTCATAACTATGGCATCCAGAGTTCCTCATAAGCTATGAAGTCCAAGAGATATTAGGACATTTTGACTGTGACAAAGACTGAAAAAACGAAAGTGCTTGTGCGTCAAAAAACTATGTGCTAATGAATACAACGTTGGTTGCCAAGAGAGAAGACCATATCGTTTCAATTTGTCCAAATTACATAAAGAGTAGTCCATATTGTGGATTAACAAATATGAGATTACTCGATTAGGAAATTCCAAAATGTCGTTGAACATCAATGGGGACAGCAAAGACATTCCTCACCATCTATAAAAGCTTTCCCATACCTACACTTTACAACTTTAAACAAAATCTAATTTTGAAACTCAAAAATTAATGCATTAACACTTGCACTTTACAACTTTAAAACCCTTCTCCCACCAACAAATAAATATGAACAGGGTATTTTGGCATTCTTGTTGTAACTTGTATTTTGATTGGAAATTTGGATGGTTTATTTTGATAAAGTAAACTATAAAAGTTATCTTTTGGGTTTGTGAAAACTCTTATTTTTGTCCTTAACTTTTGGAAATAATAAGGACCATCATCCAGGTTTGTAGTTCGTTACATAAATCTTTGGCTTTAACGGTTGTTAAGTCTGCTAAATTCCCTTAATCAAGTAAGAGGTAGTTCAATATATTTGTATGTTTTGAAATCAAAAAATAGTGTACAAGTATGTGTTAGCATCAAATTGATCCTAATAATTATCTCAAAAAGTTTTATTAAGCAATCGGGGATCAGGATAGAACATCTGAAGATGCTGTTGTGCCAAAACGTCTAAGTCTGGAAGAACACTAGCCGCTATGCTAAATCGACCAAGTATGGACGACCAGAGCCTCTGTAAGAAGAACCAGAGCCTCTGTGAAGACACCAGAACC
>NC_037532.1:29157771-29176821 GCF_001531365.2 Cynara cardunculus var. scolymus | reverse complement strand
AGTAGATTCAATTTTCTTGAAAAATACTCTCATGAACTGCTTCCTGTTCGACTGCAGTTTGGTCCCAAAAACTCTGATTTCATCATATGTTTAAATGTTTTAATCAAATTCCTTTTAAGAGATTTGTTCTTGGATGAATTCGAACCTATTTTGATCTTGAATCTTTTGGTCAATAGAGTTTCTTGGAGTCAGTCGACTTATTGAACCTTGATTTTGTCAAATCTACGCGTAGGCATTTTAGCAAGAGTTCATGGTACTCACAGTTTAAGGCAATTGACGTTTTATTTGCCAAACATATATTTATCGTCAATATCTTGAGTATTCTTTCATCTTCTCTCTTTTTGTGGATTTGAATCTATAATAGCTTTAAAAAATATTGCCTGTAATCACCAATCCTACATGTTTATGGCAATTTCCTTCATGTTTTTCCCTTAGAAGCATTAAACAACAATTCTGTCAATTTTCTTTCAATTGACCTACTGTTTCTTGAAGTCATAAAGCTTAAATGTTAATTCTTCTCTCTTCTCAATAACAATGGTGTTTGTTTCGGTTATTCAAGTTATCTTCAATTAAATCAAGCTCTAAAGCTGAATTCCTACTCAACTTGCGGTTCAATGAAAGTTTCTTTGTCATAAGACTGTTTGCATTGTTTTGTCAAGTAATTCACACATTTATCTATCCCTTTTTGGATGAATTTGCTACTTTTGGGGTGAGTGGCTATTCTGTGCTTCAAAGAATGTGCTGGATTATGGGCAGATTAAAGCTGCATCTTGTGCAATCAGTGGTGCTGCATTCACATTGAATCTGATTTGATCTAAGAGTTGAAAATAAAAAACAAAGAGCTACATTCAGGGGGGAGCTTGAATTTTCCATCCAGACCAAGCACACTAAACTTTAATCAAGAAAGCATAGGGGAGAAGACCTGAAGACTTCATGAAGATGCTTACTTCATAAAACTTTGGGGGGAGATTGTTAGCATCAAATTGATCCTAATAATTATCTCAAAAAGTTTTATTAAGCAATCGGGGCTAAGGATGGAACATCTGAAGATGCTGTTGTGCCAAAACGTCTAAGTCTGGAAGAAGACTAGCCGATGTGCTAAATCGACCAAGTATAGACGACCAGAGCCTTTGTAAGAAGAACCAGAGCCTCTGTGAAGACACCAGAACCAGAGCCTCTGTAAGAGACACCAGAGCCTCTATGAAGAGGACCAGAGCCTCTGAAGGACCAGAGCCTCTCTGGTCTGTCTATCCTCTGGTCCTTCAAGATGACTATCTTCATAATCATATTCTGGATAAGGCTAATCCTATTATGGATAAGGCTAATCCTATTTTAGATAATGCTTATCTTATTCAGATTATCATGGATTTCTGCCTATATAATTAGTGTTTCAGGTAGAGAAAAATATATATAAGAACAAATAGAGAATTCATTGTAAACACATAGATTCAGATACATCTCATGAGAGTCGATTAGGGTTCTTGAGAGTTTGTAATTTTYCATTCAATAAAGAAAGTGCCGTCGATTTCTATTTCATCTTCTTCTTCTACAAATTTCTCTTGAATTTTCTTATTAAATTATTTTATTGTCAGATCTGGGTTTTAACAGTATGTAAAACATTTAAAATAAAACTCAATTCTGCTCCCCCATACATCCATCGTTGGGCATCCCTCTTCTCTAACCACTTTTCATCGGGAACCCACCCCCATTTTCCTCTACCAAAGTTCAAACATGTATTCATCTAAATGTAAACTTCGATTCAAGCACAACAAATATCAAAACCTTATATCAAGATATCAAGAACAATATCTCATTCGAATACATTGATAAAATCATAACCCTAACCTGTTAAGTCGATGCCTTGAACTCAATCCTTAAACTTTGGTTTGTTTTGTTTTGACTAAGGCGGGAGGGGATTAATCAAAGCCACGTTGAAGAATATGATTCAGAACGGAAAATGACTTGTCTAAACAAACAACAACAATTCCTCTAGGTGCACAATCGATTAGAGAGGCGGAGAAAGGTGGAGGGGATGTTATCGAAGATGGGGGTTAGGTATATAAGAATCAGAGATGGACAAGAAGAGGAAGTCGTCGGAGATGGGGGGGGGGATGAAGATGGAGGGAGATATCACATGTGAAAGTTAGGTTTTTTTTGTATGCTTTAACAACTTGTACTTATGCTTAAAGGGCTTGTACACTACCTTTTTATAATAAGAATGACAAAGAACCAAATGCCCCTCACATGATGACTACGTCAGGGAACTTAATGGCAATAGCTAACAGCTCTCACGGTTGGAGATCATTTTCATAATAAAATACAAATCTAGATAATTGTCGTTACTAGGATTGAAAATCAGAGTTCCCATCTTAGAAACATTTTTTTTAGTTTACACTTTTCTCAAGTCTACCACTTATGTCATTCAAGTTGACGTGCATATCAATGGCTTATCTCTAAGTCCATGACACTTTAACACTTTCAAAGTGATCAACCCGTCAAGAAGTGTGCTTGGTTTTTATAAAAACTTGAATGAAACAATGGAACATCGTTTATGAAAACACTTAGCTGTTTTTTTTGGTTTGAAAATCTCATCTTTTCGTCTCACACCCAGGCTATGAATTTAGCTACTCCTACTGAAATGTAAATAACAAGTAAAGTAAATGACGGAAAGTAAAGACATAAATGTAAATTGCGAAAAGTAAATGACGGAATGTAGATGACAAGAAACGTAAAGGAGCGTAAAGTAAATAATGTAAATTAAATGACGGAAAATGAAAGATGAAAAGCTAAAACAAGAACTTGGATTTCTTCACAAGATTGTGTTAAAAAAATCAGCTTAGAGAACTGATTTTGAATCTTGGATGCTTACAAAGGAAGCCTTGCACCCTTTTTTATACACAAAAATATCATAAAAGACAAAAGTGGTGCCCAAAGGTTAACACCGAAAAGGTAAACCACACAAGAACCCAAAGTACAAGTTAATTACAATAATTCCAAAAAAGTTTTAATAATAGATTTCTAACAAAAGTCAGCAGCTCCAGCTGTCTTCCAATATGTCCAAAAAGGCAACAACTTAATCACTAAGATCTTCAAAAAGTCATGTAAGTGTCAGCTCACTGCTGCTCCAATGCTACGGCACCAAACAGTTAAGCAATATTTTGCATTAGATTCCTCCTTGGGTATAAACAAGTCAACCACAAATTTTAGCTTCATAATAATAAAGAGACAAATAAAGTAATAAAAAAGACTCAATATAGGGATAAAAGGAAAACAATCTAACTAAGAATATGTAAAATGAGTGTTTTATATATTGAATTCTCAACATATATCAATGATAAAATAAAATAAATTAAGAATATATATATATATATATATATATATATATATATATATTACAAATTGATGATAAAATAAAAACCATAAAATAATACATATGTAGAGATAGACGGATTCAAATGAGAACAAAGATCAAATACAAAAACACGAGAATGGACAAATCCCATGTGATTTTACGCTAGACTCATATGTGATTAAGCATGACTTAGGTTGCACGTCCAGTCGCGCTCATACCCATCCAATGACCGGATTCTGTAATCACAAGTGATTTCAGTATAAAATCACATGTAATTTTATTGTTCCTATATTTTTTTGTATGACCGTATTCTTGTTTATCCTCTCTTTCTCTCTCTCTCTCTCTCTCATACTTTCATGAAATTCTTAACCTATAAATTAAATTGATGTTAAACTTTTATAATTTTTAATCTATACTATCTTATAAAACAAATTTGAGAAAATATTTAAAAACAACCTTAAATGCACAAGGTACTACCTTTTGATACACAAAGACTTAAAGTCTTAATTACAATATCACAAGCACATTGTACAACTTTTTAATGCTTTTAAAAACTAGAAATCACATTGTACAATCTTAAATGCATAAAGTACAGCCCCAACATGCTATTGCTGCTCCTAAAATTTGTTCTTCCGGCTCTCATGATACTCTTCCCGCTCTCAATGCAGTTTATGATTCCAAAACCTACTCAAGCATTGTTGTGCCTATTGATTTTCCCAAGGTTACATACCAAAGATGATGATATGCTTCCTTCATTCTCTCCTCGTCACACCACAGTACCGCACCTACAAACCCCAGACTTGCCTCTCTCGATCCAACTTTGATGAACACCAACGACCACCTACTCTCTTGTACTACTCCGACGACATTCCCTTCCCTCTCTCGTTCCAACTCTGATGAGCACCATAACAATCAAAAGTATCACCACTAATCTGTGAAATCAGGAGCAGTTTCCTTCAATACCCCTAACTTCAAGGCCTTCCCAGCTTCTCTTTCTTCTGATTCATCTTTGGTACATGACTAATATTTTTTGGTGCCTACGTTCATATTTCTTTAATTTCTGGATCTTAGTATCTATGGTTACTGATTTTTTGTTGATGGTTTCTTCTAAAGAAACATAATGATTATATAGTTTGTTGTTCAAATCCGTGACAATGGTGAGTAGGGTTATGTGAGTGTCCAATTCCTCGAATAAATTCTTGAATCTATATGGTTTTATCAACTCTTAGAACACCACGACAGGAGAAGAAAGACGGGGATGAGGCCGGAAAGGGGATAGGACGTCGAGAAAAGGGATGGTGATGTCTAGAGTGTTTACTAAAAAATGCATTTTATGAAATTATATATACAAGGGAGTTGTTTTCTTTATTTTTTGTTTTTTTCTACAGGTTAATTTTTCATGGGACTTCATCTTTATTAAGATCGAAGTTCATGGGATTTTGTCTCTGTATAGATTGATGTTTAGGATGAAGATGTTCACGATGAAGATTTTATATGTCAATTCAACATATGCAAACTAAGTGTTCGATGAAATGCATCAATACAACAAGACTTGCAATGCATCGATGGCGAAGAAATACTCAGAAAGTCTTGATAACTACATATGTATTGCAAAGAGGAAAAAGGAGAGCCATGGATTTCTTGCAGTGAGGTACCCTTTTCATCTAATTTCTTCTTTGTTCTTTGATTTCAACTCAAAATTTTGTTTGTGTGTTAATCATTCTATATGTTAGGGTATGGGTGCTCACCCCTTTCTATTCTCAAGTCAACAACATCTTTTTGTTGCCTCTGTATAGTATTCTAGGTTTCTAGCGCTTTTAATTGAGAAAATAGGTATGATGGGATCTCTTCCACTTCCTCATGGTTAGTACTAAACATCCAGTAACATTAGTTTTATTATCTCAATGGTGTACATAAAAGAAAGTTATGTCAAATCTGTTGTCTTCTATCAAAGATCAAAGGTGTTTCATGAAACCTATTTAAGACTGTTTTCATTGATCTTCATCAACCAAACCAAGCCAATTCTCTTTTGGATCTCCATTAGAATGGAGTAATAATAAGTGGCACGATGGAACCCTATATCGACAAAGGAGGAACCTAATTTTATTTTTAATCACCTTCTGGTAAAGTTTTACATCTTTCTTGACACTCAAAGAAACTAATTCATGTACTTTTTAATTATTTAGTTTCTTGTAGGTTAAACATGTTGCCATTTTCAGAATAAGTATGATGTGATATATTATGGTTCTCTCAATCTACTATAAAATTTTGACCTATTTGTTACTAATGTCATTGTGGTTATTGTTAGGATCTATAATCACACAAAATAATAGATGCAGGTAATAATGAAGAGGAACAAGGATTGAAGCTTGGATGATGGGATAAACTGGAGAGCAAATATTCGAACAAGTTGGGAACATTGATTTTTTTTTTATGGGATTCACACCAGTATTTTTCCTCACTTTTGATGATTTAACAACATGTGCCTATTTTCTTCCAGGTTTATATATGAAACATGTCTGAAAACCCCAACCCATGCCCCTTCAGTTTTCCCACTCCCCACACCCCCTGATTCCCATGCAATGCATCGATGGACGAAGAAATACTCAGAAGGTCTTGATAACTACATCTGTGTTGCAAATAGGAAAAAAGAGAGCAATGGATTTCTTGCAGTGAGGTACCCTTTTCATCTAACTACAACGAACAAGTGAGTGTTTGTTGGTTGTACATAAACTTTTATTCTCTGTGTTGCATTTTGCAATTCCATGGGCCTTCCTGAATTCATTACACAAAAGATAGGTAACGGAACACATGGATTTGGTCTAAAAGCTATTAGTTTACTGTCGATTTTGAAACCATGATATGAAAGAACTCTTCTATTCTGAACATCTTTATTTCAAATGTTATTTTCTAACTCCATCACTACTTTCTTTTGTTCTTGAAGGTTTTTTCTTGTAGCTTAGAAACCCAGATTCTACATTTCTACTTCAAGAGGTTTCAAGCCAAGTTGTAGAGAAGTAGAGTTATGGATCTCTCTGTATTGTTTGTTGTTTATCATTTTGTATAATTTTATGCTTTCTTTAATCTCCTATTTTCTTGTGTTTCGGTTTATCGATGCAAAAGACAGAGTACCTGCTTGCTTTAGGCATCAAACCAAATTATCCTAAGTTGTAGACTTTGTTTGGATGACGCCTTTTCAAGGCATTTTTAATATTTAGTTGCAGTTGGATTGATAATCATGCATGTGATTATTCATTTAAATATGTTTGGTCTAAATTATCGTAAGTTTCTATGTCTATGTATTTAATATGTTTGAATATTACTGGTTTATTTCAGTTGTTATCTTTTGTTTTAGAAGTGTGCTTTATTTTTAATCTCTTAATTTTTCATCTGTGGCATATCTTACATAAAAGGTCTTTGGGTCTATCATGTGGGAAAAAAAAAGTACTGGAGTCCAAACATTGATTCTTTTTGGTTTTGAAATGGATGAAATCTGATCTTATTGCCTTTACATTTGGTTACTTATAAGCAAGTCGAAATATTGATGGTGGGACCTTGAACTTAATGATGATAACTTGAACTCAACGTGTTACCTGTACTTTTGGTTGATGATACAAAGGATTTATGTTCTATGGATAAAATTATGTACTTAAACCATCACAACATGAACGATCCAGTGTGCACTCATGCAGGGTTAATTGAAAATTTGACTTCTGATATGTTTCTTCAAATTGGTATAAACAAATCAGTCAATACTGTCAAGTGGTTTTGCAAATCAATTATGTTACACATTTGTTACACTTGTATAATTTTTCCTCTAAATATGTTAGAACCTCATTTCTCTCTTTAAAACCTTTTTTAAAATGCAATTTTATGGGTTTCAGATATTCCCACAGTTTTATATATCAATAGCACCATTTTTCTTGTATTTATTTTCACGTTCTCATAAAATATTTACTTTCTTCTGTATTGCATGGATACACAACTAGTCATTATACATACATGATGTATCAAGAAAATGATTTTTAAATCAATAACAATTTATTTTTTAATTTTATAAACAGGAAAATGACGTTTACTAAATTAAAAATCGAGATTACTAAATATATTTTATGGAAAAAGACGTTTGTTTTAATTTTACTAAATTAAAAAACGTGTTATTTTTTTTTTCAAAAAAAAATTACAATATTTGATTTTATAAGTTAAAATTTAATTGATTATTTATTTTCACAAAACAAACAAAAAAGGATGGTGGATGAAATTATTGTACCCATTATCCAAACACCTTTAATAATAAATAAATACATAGATAGGAATTTTTAATTATTTTTTTGAAAATATCGTCCAAAAATAAATTTGTCAATTTTTTGGGTTTAATTTTTTTATTCATTAACAATGATCATATAATATATTCAAAAGTCGTTTATTAAATACTACAAAAGTACTCGTATAATGTAGTGAGATACATCTTTATTTTAATGTTTCGTTTTATTTTTTGAGTCTGTAATATAATACAGTTTATGTGGTTTTAAGAAAAATAATGTTTTTACTTTTAAATAAAAATAAATTTGAATACATCGTAAAAATTTGAAAAATTATATCCATATCAATATCAAATTAACTACTTAAGTTTTTCTATAATTTCTCTAATTTAATTTTTTATTATAATTTAATTTAGATTAAATAGTGAAGTAATTTATTTTTGGTTTAACAATAATTTTTTTATAAAGATAATAATTCTGTTAAAACTCAATGATTATCCTAATTATATTTTAAATTTTTATATTTAAAATGAGATATTTATCATGTATTTAATTATATTTATATGTAGTTAGTTATACGAATTCAAAAATGGAGCTTTAATAAATTGTATTTGCGCACAATTTACTTGTAATATTAAATTTTAAGTAATATGCATTTATGTACAGTATTTCATGCATAAAAAATGGTTTTTAAGAGTTTTTGTCAAATACTTTATAATATAGTATAGATTTACGGAATGTTATTTACTTTATTAGATGAAAATGACAAAATCAAATTCTTCTCTGATAAGGTTGGGAATCTTATCTGTTATTTATTGAATAAAAGATATTTACCAACAATTTTTTCCTATAACAAATATTATCCAATAAGATAATTTCTACTACCTCTATACATTTCTATAATTTTTGAAATATTTAATAAATAATTGAATTTATGTCGACCAAGTCAAAAATTATATCGTGTTACCTGTTTTCCATTGTCCCTTTGGCACCCTCAAGAGGGGACCCTTTCAAAGGATTAAAAGGTCAAAAATGTGCTTTCATAGGAGTAATTTTAATCAAAAACACGTTGTTTTCGTTGTATCGTACTGTTTTAAAAACGATGAATTTATGTTGAAATGAATCAACTTCATATTTATTTTAATTTTGAAAATATAATTTTCAAAATCATCATTTTAAGGTTTAAAAGTAAATTTTGTAAACGATTTACTGATTCGATTTTATGTCGAACCTTTAACTCCTTATCATTTACTGATATGACATTTGTACATTAACTCGTCATTTATAAAATTTAAAAATAATTCTTTCTCTGCTACATCGATCTTTGTCCTGTAAATCTTGGAGAATTTTTGTTTGTTCCGTATTGATTATATTGGGTATTACTACATCCATTGAGATTCTGCGTCGTCGTCAATTTTGTTTAAAAAAAACTCTCTTTTATACGTAAAGAAATTGAATGCTGAAAATGGATCAGATCTTATAGATTCTCAGTTTGTCATTGTTTGATAACATCGTTTTCTTGGTTTATGAATCTTCTATATTTTTTGCATTTCCATAGAATCTGGGTTTTCTTTATCGAAATTGGTTTTCTACTAGAATCCTGGTAGTAGTGCTCTTGTATCTTCTTTAAAATATATATATATATATATATATATATATATAATCCAAAACATAGAGTTCCTTAAAAAGAAAAAAACTTTAGAAAATCCCACAAACCAAGCATAGAAAAGGATTCCGACAACAAGCATGTGGTTTCATTGGGGCCCGAAGAGCCCAAGAAAGAGAATGGTGAACAAATTCGGCTCTAGGTCCCTTAAAACCCAAAAAAGGTATGGTGATGACTTGGGGAAGTCGGTCGATGTTGATATATATATATATATAGAGAGAGAGAGAGAGAGAGAGAGAGGGGGGGGAGTTGTATTCAAACAACAATAAAAACAAAGTAAGAGAACACGATAACGTTTATATCATATATGATTATGTACTGAAAACCACATATGATTAAAGAACGGTCAACCCAGAGGGGTGCATGTCAGGCTAGGCGACCTGGGAGGTTTAACTGCTCCTAAATCACATGTAACTATTAGTATAAAATTGCATGTAATGTAGGCGTTCCCCGTATTCTATTACTTTGATCATATTCTCGTTTGAAAATACTTGGTTAATTGATGTTCACATAAGTTAAAACTGAGAATATTAGAATATACATCAAATATCATAACTTCATGTAGGTCCCTACATGAATGGACCATTTGTCCTCTTTAATATTTATGTGGTAAATAAAAATCATAAATTCTTTTTTTTTTATGAAATTAAAATTCTTGACTTTTAAAAATATCAGGTTGCTGAATTTTAGAGCGCTTTGATATGAATACAAAGAGGCAGGTCTATGAAGGCCTTAGCAGGATCTCATGTATCCATATCAGATTTTCTGAAGTAGAATTCTTTGGGTATTAAATTTCGACTGGTGTTCCAAGATATTATAAAATATGAACATCAGTAAAAAAAAACGTAAAAAAATCCTTTGAAATCAATCAAAAATCTAAATAAAAAAATCCTAGAAATTAATAAAAAAAACTATTTTTTTTTTTAAAAAAAGTCGCTTAAAATTAATGGAAAAAGTAAAAAAAATATCTATTAAAACAATAGAATACAGCTAAAAACACTGATTCTACAAATATTTTATCCAACTTAAAAATACACCCGATTAACAAAAATCCTAAATCCCTCTTCCTTGATGAATGGACCATTTATTGATGGCTGACATGGACCATTTAATCCTCACCCTAAACTCAAAAAAGTGTCACTAGCAAACATCAACTTCAATCATTTTCTATTTTCCATTTCCATTACCCTATCTTTACTATATATTTAATTAAAATTGCATAATTTTTAAGAGTAAACTACAATTTTGGTCCCTGTGGTTTACACGTTTCATCGAAAATGATCCCTAGGCTTCAATAACTACACTTAACGTCTTTATTGTTTGGAAATGTTGAAAGTGGTCCCTACGTCTAACTCTGTTAGAAAAGACGCCGTTAAAGGCAACATATGCCCCTCACGTAAGGGGTAATTTTGTCTTTTCATATTTTCCCTTTCATTTAAGTTGAAAGTGGTCCTTGGTGTTTCCTCTTTCTTTTACATTTCTCCTTTCGCCTTCTTCTTCTATCTTCTCTAATCTACTTCTCTTCTTCATACGATGGTAATAACTTTGTGGGAACCACAAGGGTGGTACCTGATTGGTTTGAGCTTGGCTCCAAAGGTCAAAAGTATCAGGAGGTCTCAGGTTCAAATCCAATGAGGAATAAAAATCCACTTGTGGCCACGAAGGTTCAAATGCGGTGACTCCGGGCTATCTGCAAAGCAGATGGTCACCTTGGATTAGTCGGCTCGCATAACGGGTTGGATTTCCAGGTTAATAAAAAAAAACTTTGTGGGCCAGTAAGAATCCTGGTCGTAGGTTTTATGGGTGCCCAAGGAAGGTTGGAAAGTGCGATTATTTTTCTTGGTACGATCAACAATTGTGTAATCGAGCTATAAATGTCATCCCTGGTTCACTAAGATCAAAGAACAAAGTTGAAGCTTCCTTCAAAGCAAAAGAAAAGGAAGTTGTGATTTTAAAGTTTGTATTGGTTGTCAATTGGGTTCTGTTTATCTTTTTCTTTTCTTTTTTTGTTGACCTAATCTAAGGTAGGGTTGTAATTTAGCATTATCATTATCTTTGTAATGTTGAATTTATGAATAAAAATGATTTCTTCCATGAACATCCTCTCCATTTTTCTAATTTCTTTGATTTTGCTAATTTATGAATGAAAAGTTGTTTATCCATTAAATGCAAGTGAACAAAGGGGAACAACCTGTAATGTAGTAAATGTAATTACATAAAAAGGAACAAACCATAAATAACTGAAACTTGATGACATTAAATAAAACGGAACATTGTTCCATTACAATACACATAAGGGAACTTTGTTCTATTACAGTAAATAAAATAAACAAGCATTTTCAACCATGAACATAAAGTTCCAAAACATCAAACAAAAGAAACTTGTTCCATAACCAAAATACAACCTACTTGATGTCTAAATTCCTTTGCAAGTCATTGAATTATGACCTTGCTTCTTGCATTTGGCACATGTGACAGTGTTCCCACTCCTAGTCAATTTAGTTACTTTCCCATCTGTTCCAGTCATCTTTTCATCAACACCCTTCTTTCTTTTCTTTGGCCTCCCAACCTGTTTATGATGGTATGGTGCAACCAATGTTGTTGGGCACTTAGATTTAGGCCAATGTTCTTTGTCATTGATAGGTTCTATTTTGAAGTTGTATATTTCATTCCAAGTCTGAAGCCAATAGGTAGAATCAACCTATCTTCAGGAAACCTAACCTTTGTTCCATTTAGAGCCATGTTCCAGTTTGTAGCAACAACATGATTACAAGGGCTGCCAGTTATTTCCCACCTCCTACATGTATAAGTTCTTGCACTTACATCAACTATGACTTGATCATTCCAGGGACCACATACCTCAAACATGTGTTCTCCATTCCACATCACATGGTATTGAGCTGTTTCACTCTTGATTTTTTTTCCATTGTTTTAGTTGTTGTAGGAGTGAGTGGTCCATCAATTTTCTCTATCATTTTCAGTACATGAACAATCTTCTTCATAAGGTAGTGGCTAATATACTCCAATGCAAAAATGATTGGTCTATCCCTACCATCAATGATTTTTCTATTGAAGACTTCATACATATTTTTCAAAAGTATATCAGAATGACACTTACCTGTGCTTGTAACATAACAAAAACATATGAATCATTGTATGTTCCTTTTAACGTAAATTAACTGAAATCAACTTAAGTTAACAATCACCTGTGAAATGTGACCAAAACCAACATTGAGGAGGGATCTTGTTCAACCACTCATAACATGCTGGATTGAACTTTCTCAACTCCTTCATTGCACTATGAAATTGGCAGACAGTTGTAGTTGTTGCACATTGCCAAATATGGTCTTTGTATGTTTCCCCCCTCCACTGTTGTTTCATGTTCTCATGATTATCTTTAAGGCAGAATCTATGTTCTGCACATGGGAACAGTTTTGCAATGGCTGTAATGATTCCCCTATATCCAAATGAGAAACATATGAACATTGTTAAATCCATTTGTGTAAAGAACTGTAAGGTTGGAATTAACATAAAGTAAAGTGATTAGAAAAATACCTTTTGCCTATCACTTATGAATGTAAAGTTGAGATTAGCATAAAGAACAAGATCCTCTCCAAGATGTTCCAAGAACCAGATCCATGAAGCAGTTGACTCGGTATCTACTATCCAATATGCAAGTGGTATGTGCCATCATTAGGATCAATACCTACAACTGTCAAAATCTATTCTGGAAAAGGACCCTGTATAAATATATCATCTAGACCCAACACTTCTCTTTTCCCAACTTTATAGCCTTCCTTCAGTGGCCCCAAACAAACGTAGATCCTTTTGAACTTCCTGGTTGTGGAAGATGGGTTTGGTTCAGACTCAACATCCAAATTAACAGTGGGTGTCTGGGTTGCATCTTTGTAACTCACATATTTAATCTCTAAGACCATGAAACTGTTTCTTCATAATCACCCCAAATCTTCTGATGTGTCATGGTTTTTTCCCTCATTGTTTTCATCACTAAGACATTAATCTCATACTTTTGTTGCAAGTGGTTTTGAAGAACCAAAATTTGAATAGTGGGATTTGTCAATATATTTTATGTAATCTTTTGAGATAGAAAAGATGATGTGGGTACAGATATGTCCCTGCATTGGAGGCACTTGTGTGTGGGAACATAGGTTTTGACTTTCCACGTTTACATGTCCTTGTTTGATGATATGTGCAAAACCCATGGACAAGTAGGCACACTACTCTTCTGGAACTTGGGTTTTCTGCCTTGAAGTGTCTCACTTAGCCCACTAGATCCAAGTTTATTAAACTCTGGTAATGATCCCCTACATATGGCCTTAATACGACATAGGTCATTTTTTACTAGAATTATATCTCTTCTAGTCTCAACTGCATGGTCTTTGATTAGTTTAACACTTGTTCTTTGCTGCCAAATGTCTGTGCTATATAGAAACAAGTCTGCACCTCACTTGATTTCTTCACTTTGGGTCTGAATTCCTTATCATTTTCATCTCCACTTGATATATAATCAGATTCAACAAAATCTGCATAGTCATCCATATCATCATCATCTTTATTGTCATTATCCCAATGTGGTTTGTCAGTTGTTCCCATCCACTCTATATTGTTATCAACATAGTCATCCATATCAATATCTAATTCTTCTAACATATTGCATTCATCAATATAATCTATGTCTTTATTATCATTATATGTGCCACTGCCCTCACATTCTTTATGTTCCTTGCCTATCTCAGGTTGGGTGCCCCTGCCCTCACATTCTTTATCTTCCCGCCTATCTCAGATTTTGTGCCACTATCCATGCCAAAGAAGGGATCAATTTCATCAACATAACCAAATAAATCAACTCCCTTCCCCTTATCAATGCCATGTATATCAAATATTCCATTCAAATCAAATGGGATATCCATATTATTGCCCTATTAAAACAACATTTCATTTACATCAAGTGGCTTATCTATGTCAATTCCCTGTCCATACACCATTTCGTTTAAGTCAATTTTCTTCCTAATTCCCTATTGATCCACATCTTTCAACTCTTTGTTTTCATCCATATCTTTAATCTCTCTGTTTTCATCCATTTTATTACCTATACCTTTGTTTTCCCTCCATTCAAGAAGCAACTTTTTCTTAACCATTTTCTTCCTAGTACCAACAACATTTCCACCAGGTTCATTAATTTCCTCTATTGTCATTTTTCTCTACATTGTTGGTGAGTTTTATGTATCCAAAACTGTTTTCCCATGCTCTATAAACACATCTACAAATTTCACCTTAGGAACATACTTCATCAGCTTTAATACATCAGGATCATTCCCTAAAGCTTCTAATCCAAAATCCAAGTCAGTACTAGGAGTTAAGAAATGGTAACGCATTTTGTCATCCTCATTGTACACTAAATCTAACATCATGACATCCACTTGATAGACTACAAATTTATCAATGTCAATCAAATCAACAGAGTTACGCTAACCATTGATGTATCTTCTTCCAGGAAACTTTGTGAAAACAACTCCATGGTTGATCCTCATTGTGATTAGGGTAGGGTAAATCTCTATGTAAAAAAGCACCGTAAACATATACCCAAGTTCAATATAAATGATACTTCAAAAACAGAGACACATACCATACACTAAAGTGGGACAAAGCTCATTGCCTTGGCCATTTCTAAGCATCCACGAATGAGATGGCATATAGGTAAGAAAGCGTAGTTCGATTACCAAGATGAAATTTTATCTAGTAAAGACTGAAGATTGAAGCTTAGTGTGACTCAATTCTTATCAATGGAGTTTGGTGTACGTGCGCTTATCTCAGGGACGAAAAGGGTTTCTTGAAATTGGGAAGAAACACCAAAAGTCTACTTAAATGAAAGGGAAATCATGAAAAGTCAAAATTACCCCTTCACGTGAGGGGCACATGTTGCCTTTAACGGCTGCTTTTAACGGAGTTAGACGCAAGGATCACTTTCAACGTAAAATGCAAACAGTAAGGACGTTAAGTGTAGTTATTAAAGCCTAGGGACCATTTTCGATAAAATGTGTAAACCATAGGGACCAAAATTGTAGTTTACTCTAATTTTAATTTGTATATGCTTAAACAACTATCATACATGTTTTAAAACATATATTTTAATTAAATTTTTGAACACTTAAATCCGATATTAACTGTATGAAATGCTAGGATTACTTTATTACTTCTTAAATATTTACCATTTCACAAAATAACCTAGGTGTATACATATATATGGGTCTATTCAAGAGAGAACTAATTAGTTTGTGGTAACTGTGAGATCCAATCCCAACAACAAATTAACGGATAAATTAGGAAATTAGTAATTTTGGTAATTTGAGTTAAATTTATAATTAGAGGGCATTTTAGGTATTCTTAAAAACTCCTATCTTCTCTCTTCGACCTCGGATCTCCGGCCTCTGGTGAACTTTATTTCGGTCGGTACCAAGTAATCACAAAGACACACAATGCAAGTACCAAGTAATCACAAACATACACAATGTGATGTCCATTGTGATTCCCATTGTGATACCATTATAATACCAACTATGATACCAACCCAAACCTTAAAAAGCAAAATCAAACCCATAATCTAAATTTAATCGATGACCGTAAAGATACACAATGTGATACCCATTGAGATACCATTGTCATACCAACTAGATACCAACCCAAACCCTAAAATCGAGATCAAACCCACAATCTAAATTTAATCAATTACCCCAAAATTCAAAAACCAAACCCACAATCTAAAATAAATAAAAAATCATTGAATAGGATATCTAAATTTAATCGAAGCACTTGGATCCTCAAGTTGATACATACAATAGTTTTCAGATCTGATTTCAATGAAGATAGAGATATGGAGTTTTAGTGTGATGTAACTTTAGTGAAACCCCTCATTGGTGATAGGACGGGGACAAAAAGGGGAACGACTTTCCAGTGATGACGGGGAACACGAAATCTGGGTTCCTAATCGGTTTCTGAAAAAGAAAGAAAACCTTGTAAGTTTTCCAGATCTATGTGCAATGTAGATCTAGGTTTAAAGAAAAATCATGTTATTCGATTTTTCTTAGAATCGACGCTTTATGGAATGCATATGATGAATAGTGAGATGACGTTGTGGTGGCCAGAGTTGAGGGAGAAGGAAGGTCATCGGAGAAAATGAAGGTCAATACCGGAGTTGAGGGAGAAGGAAGGAACTCGTCGATCCATTTGTGAGACTGAGAGATACAACTAATTAAATTCAAAATTGGAATATTAAAGTAATTAAAGTAAATTGAATACTCCACACCAATTAACTAATTTATCCTTCTACTTATTTTAAGAAATCATATTAATTATCCTGAATGATTGGTTCACATTTAGATCTCACGGTTACCGCATACCGTGAGATCCAGCGAGAATCAATCATTTGAGTACCCAATAAATTGTGATAACCTTGAGAACTGGTGCATCATGTGCTATTTCACGTGATCTTTTTCGCCTATGGCTTGGATTTAATGTATTGATTAACATATATGTGTTTCACAATGTGTTTGTTTCGTATGTATTCGTTTCACAATGTGTTTCTTTCATATGTATTCGTTTCACAATGTGAAACTTTTTAGTTGTATTTTTTCACAAACTGTAAAAAGTGCTCATATTGTGAAACTAATATATGTGAAACAAACACATTGTGAAACTAATATATGTGAAACAAATATATGTCAATCAATACACTAAATCCAAGCCATAGATGGAAAAGATCACGTGAAATAAAACATGATGCATTAGTTCTCAAGGTTATCATAATTTATTGAGTTCTCAAAAGAAGGTCCCCATATATCTATAGGTGAAGGTTCAAACGAGAACACTTTCATTTTACGAGAACGCGAGAACACCCTTATCACATGTGATAATACGCGTGAGGGGACCTGGTGGTATGCGGAAGACGTGTTCTACGACTTAGGTCGCGCCAAAGGTTTTTTGTGTCTATGATTTAGCATCACATGTGATGGTCTTGATGGATTATAGTATCATATCAACAACACTTTTATCAAATGTGATAATACATGTGAGAGGGCTTAGTGGTGTAAGGACGACTTGGCCCGCAACAAAGATCGCGCCGAAAATCGTTCATGTCTCTGATTTAGTATCACATGTGTATCATATGTGATGGAATAATAGTATCACATGTGATTGTCTATAATAAAAAGGTATTCTCATGTTCTCGTAAAATGAAGGTTTTCTCGTTTGAACCATTCCATGTATGTATGTATGTATGTATGTATGTATGTATGTATGTATGTATGTATGTATGTATGTATGTATGTATGTATGCATGCATGCATGCATGTATCACCAAAAACCTCATTTTTCAATCCTTCGGCCTTCACAAACAAATAGTCCGTTCACTTAATTGTTCCTTTAGGGTATTAAAAATTGATTCATTCACTTTTTCTGGATAGTTGTGGACTTCCCCAATCCAACATTGTTCAGGTCAAAAGAAGATAGATGATTGATTCTATTTTACACAATGAGTCAATGATATAAAACAATTTAAATTAAATTATATGTTAGAAACTAACAAATAAACCATTAAAAGGTAATAAAAATCAAATATAATATTACAAAAACCGTGCACTAGACTACGGTAAGTCATAAGCTTATGATAGCACAAGATACAAGCCTTCAATCATAACATGTCATAGCAGTCGTTACAAACAACCTTTTAGAACAGTGATTAAAATCAAAAGAAATATAACAATAATATAATATAAAAACATATATATATATATATATATTAAATCATGCCACTTTCAAAAGATATGAACAAGAGATTTTTATCAGTTTTTCTCGTATCTAATTGTGGATATCCCTTTTTAGTCAGACCATTATGTTTTATAAATAAAGCAAAAACTATTTAATGGTCGTCATAACCTTTTTTTATCCAATAAAATATTTGACCCTAATGTTACGGCATTAAAATAAAAGTCGTTAAACTCGACGACATTATGGATATTTTGTCTTGTAACAAAAACAACTCTTTTAATTAGAAAAGTAAAATAAAAAAAGTACAAATTTGGTTCCTATGGTTTGTCGAAATAACACTTTTGGTCCCTAATGTTTTATAATTATAAGATGGCTATCATGGTCTACAAAAACGTATGCTTATGATCCCTCCATCTAGCGATTGTTAAAACATTCCGTTAGATTAGTGCATTTTTGTTCTTTTATCTTTTTTTTGTATTTTATCGAATAAAAAACCATCCAGCTAAAATCATAAGATCGAAATTAATTGGGTAAGAGATAAAAAGATCGATAGAATGATGAAAATGTCTTTAATTTAACGGAATTTTCTGACTGTTTGAGGGTGATACTAAATTTGGACTTTTTTATAAGTCATCTTAGAGACAAAAAGTGTTATTTTCAACAAATCACAGGGGCCAAACTTGTAGTTTACTCTAAATAAAATAGAGACAAAGGAATGGACGGTTTATGCATTGTTTGACAAAAATAAGTTAGTTTATAAGGTATCTTATTTTCTGGGTACACGTTGGATGCACATAAGCTAGCTTATTGAAACGCTACTTAGAGTAGCATTTTGCTAGCTTATTATCATTTTTTCTAATTATAACCCTTATTAATATTAATTATCACTATTAATTATAAATATATATAATAAAATTTAAATATTACTAATATTAATTATTAATAAACGTTAATTAATATAAATTGAAAATTAATTAAATTTAATT
>NC_037532.1:29149109-29157336 GCF_001531365.2 Cynara cardunculus var. scolymus | reverse complement strand
TATATATTAGTTATATATATATATATATATATATATATATATATATATATTAGATATTTGTTTCAATTATGTTTTGAAATATTATGATTGATTATTTTTTTCAAGATGTTCTCATTGGTAATTTTACATTTTTATCAGTTGTTTTTGTCAAACATGATTTATTCATCAACTACTTTATCAGTTATCAGTTAGTTTACCAAATACAGCCTTAGTCTTGATTTGTGCACTTGTGCTCGAGCCTGGTTTAAACGTTGGCCCTGATTAATCCCAGTTCAATATTTTTTTATTTCCTTTTTAGTGTAAATTACATTTTTCGTCCCTATAGTTTATTAAAAAAATTGCATATTTCATGTTTATGGTTTGTAATAGATTGTTATTTACGTTTCTAAAAGCAATTCATACCTTTAAATATAAGAGACTAAAATAACAATAAATTATTTTATTAACTGAAGTGGCATACCTTGAATTACAGGGATGAAATGTGTAAAATCCCTTCACTTTCTAAACATTAAATGATATAATATAAAAAGTAAATTACGTTTTTCGTCCCTGTGGTTTGTTAAAATTTATGGATTTCACCTCTGTAGTTTTAAATTTTCGATTTTCATTCTTATGGTCTGTTATTCATTTCTATTTTTGTCCTTGAGGCGAAAAAGAGGGAAGCTATTGCTCCTTTTTTTAGTTCAAAAACTCCTATACAATCAGACCAAAGTCTTAAATACTACTTTTAAATATGAAGGGTTAAAATAGAAAAAAATTGTAAACCATAGAAACGAAAAAATAAATTTTAAATCATGAGAATGCAAAATGTAATGAATTACAAACCATATAAGAAAAATTGTAATTTTCAAAACCATAAAAACAGAAATTTTCAACAAACGAGAGAAACTAAAAACGTAATTTACTCTAATATAAAATATAGATCATCATATGTCACCTCCACGTAATTTAGTCTGTATATGCAGAGCGAACGATGGATGTGGCTTGTGGGTAAAATGGTCATTTAGGCTTTAAGTCTTGTTAAATGTAATGAGAAAAAGAATTAAGGGGCCGTTTACTAAATGCTTACCCGGTAAGTACTTATCGGGTAATTTTCCTCACCGGATGAACATGACAAAGACCAAAAATCTTACTCGGTAAGAGCGAAGATAAGAATGGAGAGTCTTACCCGGTAAGTGAGGTGACGACACTTATCTGGGTAAACGCTTACCAGGTAAATTGTTGCATAGGATACGTTTTGATATATTACAGTCTTACCCAATAAAATAAATTAAAAAATTTACCACGTAAGCATTTAGGTAAACGGCCCCTAAGTTTTAGAAGTTTTTTCTATTTCAAAAAATTTAATATTTTTGCCACATCATGGAATATATTACACATAGATATCTATCTATGTGAAAACTGACATGACATAAAACCTTTTTACTTGATTATGTCATCATAATTCAAATTAATAGGTTATTTATTGTTATTATAGGTAGATTTTTTAAAGTATAGTGGTTTTAATAAAAAAAATAATCTGAAAATACATTATTGTAATAAGAAAAAATGAAAGTAAAATGCTATAATAAACTAGTTTTGAAAAGAACATTATTATTTCATGTGTTTTGCACACAGGAAAATACTGAAAATCTTTTGTTTCTTTGTTTTGAAGAATTTGTTAGAGATAAGTGTATATATAACTGACATCTACCCCAAAAAGTAGAACAGTTGTTTCTTTTCTTACCAATTATATTCGCATCATATGTACACATACGATTCGCAAAACAAGCAAATGCAAAGCAAAAATGAATGACCTGAAATCGAATGAATTGGTTTGAGATTGTCGATAGCGTAGATACGTGATTATGGTTAGAGACCCCCGGTGGTGGGGATCAAGGGACAAAAATGTAAATCCACCAACTCGAGTGCTCCGCATTACGTTAAATATAGATATAGAGATATATACACATCGTCGTTCTCATCAAACGATGGAAAAAAACCATATAAGCACTCGGAAAAGAATCTACACCACCGCCATTTTTTTCATACAAACGCATGCTCCTCGGATCTTTGTATGTCGCTCATGTACTTCCTCCTGCTATAAATTCCGCTTGAGGCCCATGAAAACGGTATATAGCTGAAAGACAGACCGTTGCATAAAAGATATGCAACGGGCTGCAAAAAGGTGTTGTACATCTGATTTTCGTTTAGAACCTACATTTTTGTGGACCCTTTTAACAATTCTTCAACTCATGCTTGCAGTTCTTAACAGCCTACGGAACTCCGAGAGGCTAATCTTGCCGTCCTTATCGACATCAGCTTCCTCCAAAAGCGGATTTATCGACCCTCTTAGACCCGTATGCTGCAAAGGCCATAAACAACGTATAAGTTAGCAAAAACACAGATTCAGGAGTTTTGACTTTCTTGAGGTCAAAGAAAGCGAATCCTCAGCTTCAAATTCCATTTGGTTATTGAAATTTCATGAACGATGCCAAATATGTCTACATGTCCTAATAGACTACTTTATAAGACTTATGTTTATAAGACCAAACAATTTTGGGTCTTATATAAAGATGCTACAACAGGATGTTAGGACAGTTTTGAAATAAAGTGTCCTATAAACACATTTTTTTATAGGACAGTTTTCCAAATAATGTCGTATAAAATAACTAACATGACACTTTATTTCAAAATTATCCTAAAAAACTTGTTTGGACGCCCAAAATCCTTCTATCAACTCATTGTAACACATTTATATATGACGCACAATTGTTTGGTCCTACAAACTTAAGTCCTATTAAGCAATCTATTAAGATACTTAGACATAATATGACGTCCTGCGTCAGTTTGTAGAAAAATCCCTACAATTTCGAATTAAAAAGTAAGATGTTTGACCTCATAACAAAAGCATACCATTTTGAGTTCTTCTGCAGTTATATATCCATCTCTATCAAAGTCGAATTGTTCAAAAGCGGCTTTCGATAATCGTTGCCACTTTTCGTTATTGTGTTCCTCTAACTGATGAACGTGAAGCGTAGCAGCCACAAATTCCATGAAATCCACAATACCGTCTGTGTTGCTGTCGATCTGTGCCACAAAAAGAGACAAAAATCATCAAATCATGAAAGACGATGTCTTAGAGACGAGTTTACACGAAACTCCGTTGATAAAAACGAAATCCATCTATTTCGTGAAAGAAAAAAAAAGCCCGTTTTACCATGTACGATTTCATTAAAGTTATAAACAAAACTCACAACACGCGATCTGAAAGACCGATGGGAAATACAAAAACGATCAAAATTTGACGACTTACCGCTTCCAAAATCTCCAAAACACGCGATTCTTTCATCTTCCATGGAATGTCCTTAGCAAGAGCCTACCTCAAAACCAAGCTAATTTTAGAACATATATTATCGTGATTCCTGTTCTAGTTCAAGCATCGGCGGCTCGTCCGAAAGATTAAAAAAACGAACGTGAATCAAATGTACCTGTCTCATTTCCTCGAGACTAATAGCGCCATTTTTGTCTACATCAATGGCATGAAATTGATCTTTGAGATCGGATATTTCTTCTTCACCGAGTGTGCTAGCCAACGCCTATAATATCCTTAGAAAACCATTTCTTTAGCATTTAATAGGCGATCGAGCATTCATGTTAAATAAACCAAACACGAATTCTTACCCGTAGAGCAAACTGTTTTAAACGATTGTATTTCACGAATTGGCGCATGTTGGATAGAACGGAAATGTCGAGCGGAATCTCGGAAGCATTTCCATCTTCTCGAACCCACGGGTGTGCTGTACAAGTTTTACGCATCATCAGATGCCGGCTTATAATAGAAAAGACGAAAAGAACGACAAAAAATGATATAAAAATACGAAAGAAAAAAAGATATACATACATAGCGCCTGTGCAGCGGTGAGTCTTGCACGGGGATTTTTCATGAGTAATTTCCTTACTAGATCTTTGGCACTGTTGCTTATAGTCGGCCATGGTTTGCGACGGAAATCGGGCTTGTTTCTTAATACCTGTTCATTTAAACGATAATATGAATTAAAAGCAAATAAAAACCGGTGAATCGCTCATGAGCAGGGCCACTGAGATTTTCCCGACTGTTTATCTCCATTTAGTGTTAATTAATTGGTAAGTGTTCTGAACGAAGAGTCTGTATGACATAAAATTACCATTTTAACCCTCTACATGATTTAACCAGAAGAGATGAACTCTTTTCTAGAAATTGCCGGGGGTGCATCAGTGTAGGGGCACTGAAAGTTTCACCCTCTCGGTTTACTCATCTTCAGACATGATTTTACGGGTCGTAGAAAGGTTTTTCATTAAGCGATAGTAATCGATGGTAAAGCGTATGCGATTAATGTAGCTTAAGTCGAATGAAACCACCTCTTTGAAAATACCATCCTCGGTTCTATCCCAAAAGGGTCGACGCCCACATAGTAGAATGTAGGAGATCACACCTATGCTCCAAACATCCGATTCCGGCCCGGATCTACGCTTCAGTACTTCAGGAGCAACATAGTAAGCACTACCAACGATATCCGTAAACTTCTTACCTGCATTACGTACGCAAAAACGAAAATTAGATATCAAAATCAATCATGAAAACCGGGCTAGGGGTATTCACAAACAACCATTCTACTTTTTGGATAGAGGACAGGTCTACATACATACCACCTACGGAACCCACCTCCAAGTGGGATATACCGGGCTCGTTTGGTTTAATCAATCACAAAAACATCAAAGAGAACAACATTATACGACTCCGGTAGAATTGTGAAAAAAATATGAATTTGGACTACAGTATCATACTCACCCGGTCGTATAAAGTCCGACAATCCGAAATCCGTTGCCTTCAAGTGAGAATCCACATTCGGGGATTTGAATAGAAAATTCTACAAAATTACAAAAAAAAAAAGGTAAAGTTAGCATCATCTTAAGAATTATTCGGTCCTAAAATTCACAAACCACAGTTTTCCACGAAACAACTGCTCTGGTCTGCTTACATCCGACCCCCCAGACCCCACCCCTAGTGGGATATACGAGTATCGTTTGGTTTAACTCTCGAACATGGACAACCTAGTGGATTTTTGGGAAATGAAAGCATTTTTAGCTCGAAAACTTTCTATAAAAGGAAAGGTTTTCTAACCTCGGGTTTCATGTCGCGATGTACCAAACCATGTAAATGGCATTGTGCTGCAACTCTAAGCATCTGCCTTACAACAACTGCTGCATCTTTCTCTGTGTAACGACCGTCTTTCCTGTAAAAAGAAAACTAATCAAACTAAACCCCAATTTCATCGTTCGTTTGAGAACCATTAATCTTATGAAATTTTCATGCTATTCCCCATGAATGGTTGGTTTTCAAAATGAACCTTTTTAGCATTTAGCCACCTCCATCCAAGATATAACGGTACACGTTGACTTTTGAAGTCAAACTGAGTACTATTTAACTTTGAAATTATTACAAGTGCCTTGAATTTCTCATGGAAACTTCAATATCTAACATTTCATTCTAAAACTATTCCTACAAAATGAAGAATCCCAGCTTTAAATTCGAAATAAAGTCCGTATATATTCTCGATTTGGAAAACTATAGGTTTGACCTCAAAAGTCAACATATAGAATAGAAGGGATTGCATTTCATGTTTACAAGATGAGAATTCTTACTTTGATAAAATCCTGTCGAGCAACTCACCGCCCTCGCATAACCTGAAAGACAAATACCGGATTCAATTTTGAGATTTATTTGATTCTTGTAAAATTTATTGTCTTTAAAGGCAATAAAATTAAAATAACGAAACTTACTCCATAACAATGTATACAAAGGAATTGTCTTCAAATGCATTATGGAACTGAACCACATTCTCGTGACCACTTAACGCTCGCAAAATTTTAACTTCTCGCTTAACATCCTCAACGGCAATTGGAAGGAGCATCTGTTACAAGATGGCAAAACCAGTCTTTAGAGCACTAAATGTCATAGTTAAGTATACAAGGCAGGTTCAAACGAGAAGAAGGCCCAAATCACATTGATTCAAACACGTTGCATTGACCAGACATAGCGCAGGCACGTATTCACACGACCTTGGTCGCATTGACCAGTCGCGCGCAACCTTTTGGACATGTTGTATCATATGTGATTTTGGCCTTTTGGCAAGTTGACCAATTTCTCGCATGATACTCCATCTGTTTGTGATATCCAACAAACTTGTGGGGTGTTAGCATCATCGATCATCGAGTAGGACGTATTCTTGAAAATGGTTGTAATCATTCGGTAAAATCATAATCGCAAACAATAATCGAGACTTTGTCTATGTAATCTTTAAAAACAAAGCTCATGAAAAAGGTTAATTTCTATCCAAATGAGAATCTCTAAGGGGCAACATAAACCAATTCTTAGAATCAAACAAAGATCATGAACCTTTGATCAGGAAAACCAAACCAAAAGATATGAATCCTCCCATCGAATTTCCAGAAACTGATAACATGATCATCAAAAGTGATGAACATGGAGCCATCGGGCGTGTAGCTCAAATACACATCAGAGGTTCAAAAATCACATGTGATTAAAGCCTTGAAACCCCATGGATGTAAGAATCTTGAATCCTCAGTTCACAATCAGCAAATTGAAGAAATACAAAACTAGAATTCTGTAAGATTTTGCTAGAAATTTGCATATGAAAACGATGTAATCAAACACAAACCAACAAAAACTAATGGAACCCACATTCGAAAAAGGGGAAACCAACATTCATACGAAAATCCGAATGGGCAGAAATTACCTTATTTTTTTCGATTTTCTTCACCGCAACACGATCGCCAGTTGATTTATCGATAGCAACATATGTATACCCAAATTGGCCATGCCCCAATAATTTTCCAGTGGAATACCTTCTATCAAAATCCTTAAGATACCCAAAATCTGTTCGTTTCCCACAAGGAATCACCTTGGGACGCTTTGGGGCAGCCTTACCTTTTGCTCGATTTTTATTATTATAGTTAGTATCCTGCTGCTTTCGATGATGATACCTATTGAGATCTTTGATTCGCTGTAAATTGACATTAGGCACCATCACCTCATGCTTGACGATGAGACGGTTTTCTTGTTCTTGACCGGCGGTAGCGGATGGGGTGGTGCTGTTGGAGCCACTGATCTTGGTGTTGGAAAAACAGATACCCATTTCTTCTATCGATCAAGAAAATCAAATATTTGACCAGGGTTTTGGTTGATTTTGTCGATTATCTATGAAATCAACAACATAATGGGTGGATTAATATATAGAGAAATGAGAAGAAATGTAGAAAATGTAGGGTATTGGGAAATAATAAAATATGGTGGAGGAAATTTGGTGGCAGATTGGTAGAAGGAGGGGGAGACAAGGATGGCGGTGGTGGCGGTGGTGGTGGTCAAAGAGACTTTTCGTTTTTCCGATGGAGTGAAGAATGAGGACCCCCTCCTCATTAATTATGATGTTTACAGCTTCAAATCGTGTGATTTCAGGTGGCATGAAGAAGAATTATTTGGTTTGATTCCCCCCAAAAGAGATTGGGGGTCTCTGAAATCAATCCACATCTCTTGCATTCATACGGGCTCTTTAGAACAACCTTCCTCCCCCGAAAAGGGACTACACCCATTCGGATCTACATTCGGGTTTATGGGTTCACCATTTTAGCCATTTGTTTGGATTTTGTTTTTGTTTTTGGGTTTTTTTTGAAAATCGATCTTAAACTTCAATAAGTGGGTAATTATTTATTTATGATTTTGAACGCCGACGATGGATGATTATGTGAGAATAGGAGTTAAGTTGATAAATATAAGAAATAATTGTCAACTTTAATTACTTTTGATTTCATCCACACCCCATGAATTGTTAGTGTTGATCTTCAATTATAATTTATCTAATTGTATTAACTTTTCATTTTTTTTATCTAGGATAAAAATAATGAATACAAGTTTTGATATATGCATATATACACACATACGCAGATGATTTTATGAAAATTGGAGTTAAAGTGGTAAGCGTAAGAAATAATCAAAGCTTTTGGTCACTTTACTCTCACCCTCACCTTATGAATTACACTTATCATGGGAGTTGATCTGGTGCATCTAAGTGTACCGTATTAGTGTTGATCTTTAGCTAGGTTTGATCTACTGATATAGATATTTTTCACCAAAATTTTCATTTTTACCGAAACGGTTATGGTGAGAATGAAAGTTATTTGGGGGGGG
>NC_037532.1:29136572-29147386 GCF_001531365.2 Cynara cardunculus var. scolymus | reverse complement strand
ATAGTCTATAATTGGAACCATAACTCTTATTTATTCAAATTGTATTAATATGTAAAGACCAAGTGTAACATATATCATCGTTAAATCTTATCTTATAAAAACCAGTGAAATTTCAAAATCGTTAAAATTCATGAATCCCGCCGTATTACACGGATACACAACTAGTATATTATTAAACACAAGTAATTGTGAAGGGTGGGTGTGAAGACCGGGAGAGTGTTGAGTGTTGACGAGGTTTCGTCACACTTTCAACTAAAATGGTTGGACTATGACCATTTGTACTCATTTGTCGTGCATGAAGGTTTATGTATTATTTTATCATATTTTTTTTAATTTTATCATTTTTTTTAATTATTATCATACCACCTTTGGTCAAATTAAATTTATATGACTTTTAAAATATTTAATAAGAACCAAAATACAAAGCGTTTATTTAATTATGTTGTAATAGATTTATAGAACTTTTACGTCTTTTAATATATTTGTATGACATCTTAAATTAAAGTATTGTATTAACTATTTTATAGGATAATTTTGATAAATATCATATATATTCATCTTTTTATATGACACTTGTGTTTATAGAACTTCTTTTTTCAAATAGTGTCGTATAAAATAACTATTATGACATTTTATTTTTAAAGTGACTTAAAAAACTTGTTAAAACGTCTAAAAACTATCTTAAAAACTTGTTAAAACGTTCAAAAGCATTCTATAAACCTATTATAGTAGTGTTAGATAGGATGTTTTATAAATGTATCATTAAGACGCTTAAATATTTTTGGCGTAATATAATATGATATTATTGTGATAAAAAAGATATTTTGATAATAATAATAATAATATCATAAAGTTACTAATATATAATTTTAATTAAATATTATTTATCAATGATAGTTTTAATGTTAACAATTTCGTGCCTATTTATCCCGACAATCGTCGGTCATAAACTTACTAATATATAATTTTAATTAAATATTATTTATCAATGATAGTTTTAATGTTAACAATTTCGTGCCTATTTATCCCGACAATCGTCGGTCATAAACTTACTAATATATAATTTTAATTAATATTAAATACGTCACTATTTATATGGACAAAGTAGCAAATTAATTAAGGTCGTGTCAGGACCAACCACACCTTATCACATGTCGACAGTTTAGATGAGGACACTCTACGACTGCTTGAATCAAAAGATCGTTAAAATGAATTACCACTTTCTAAAAGATTAGTTATGGCGTAAATTACAAGGATGGTGCCTGATTTGTTTGAGTTTGGCTCAAAAGATCAAAAGTACCAGGAGGTCCCAAGTTCAAATCCAAGCAGGAATAAAAATCCCCTTGTGGTCACGGAGGTTCAAATGCGGTGACTCCGAACTATCTGCAAAGCAAGTAGTCGTCCTGGGATTAGTCGGCTCGCATAACCAGTTGGATATCCAGTTTAATCAATTAAAAAATTACATATATTTATTCTAAATGGGTGAAACTAAAAATGACATGGTAATTTAATTCTTCTTTATTCCGTTTCTCTTCCTTCCCCTTCCTTTGGTTCTTCATTTTTCTCTTGATCGTTTTTCTGTTAATATTAAAACCCGTCAACAGTATCCCTATTGAAATTTGTTTGATCACTCCCTCTACTGTACTAAAACGTTTAACTTGTTAACCAGTTACCGATCAAAATTAGTATCAAATCAAATGATTTGTATACTTGTTATACTAATTTCAAAAAGAAAAAGAAGTATCATTACATTAAATTAGAAGTACACAAAATTCGTTACATTTTGACCCGTCATATTTTCTGTGTCATTATCTCGTCACCTAATGAATTCCGAGATCAACAACATTTAACGACTGTTAACTGTTACCAATCAAAACAGTTATAAGATTAAATAAACTTTGTTATTACATTAAATAAAAATTAAATCAAATTTAATTAGATTTTTAAATAATATTATCTTTATTATAATTAAAAAAAATAGATCACTAATTCGTTATTACATTAAATAAAAATTAAATCAAATTTAATTAGATTTTTAAATAATATTATCTTTATTATAATTAAAAAAAATAGATCACTAATTCGTTATTACATTAAATAAAAACTAAATCAAACTTTTAGAATAATATTATTTTTATTATTAAAAAAAATAAGTTTGAAAAAAGGGGTTATGTAAAAATGTGGACACCATTTTTTCCCACTTTCTTGGAAGAACGTTTCAAGGACGGTGCTTTTGTTGAATTCCAAATAAATTAATTAATTAATTTATGTTTGAAATTACATTTTTTATTATTATTAAATTTACCTTTCATTTATCTTTTTTTCTCTCCAATCAATTTCAATCACTATATGTTTTATTATCGATCTATAACTTTTTCGTATACTTGTAAAATTTTATCAGAACTAAGCAACTTAAAATAATAATAAAAACAAATTAAAATTTACATCTCCGTCGATGTCGTCCATCACAATCAGTGGCGGATTCAGGATTTTTGTTCAGTGGGGTCACCTTTAAGGTAGACTAAAAACCCGCAAAATTGTCTGATGTGTTTTTAACCTAATTACAACGTTTTCGAGGGAATTTTAAAGTTTTTTGGTTGATTTCGAAGGATTTTTTAGTGTTTTGTCGATTTCGAATAATTTTTTTGGTTTTTTTGATTGATTTCAACAGATTTTTTTTGTTAGAGTAACAGTTTTGATTGGGGTTGGGGGACCACGGAAAAATGTAATGGGGAAAAGTGAAAGGTAAATCATGTAAAACCTAAATTTTAACCTATGAATTTTTGTTTTTGAGTTTTTTATTGGGGTCCCTTCCCCCCTCCTTTAAACCACTACATCCGCCCTGATCACAACCATGGTCTGTTACCACTATCTTCGTCATTTCATAAGGATCTTACTAACCGAATAAGCATAGTTTTTTTGAATTATCGTCAATTATATCAAATTCTTGATTTAAATTTAACCACAAGCATGGTGACTGATTGGTTTGGGCTTGGCTCCACAGGTCAAAAGTACATGGAGGTCTCAGGTTCAAATCCAAGGAGGAATAAAAATCCCCTTGTGGCCACGGAGATTCAAATGTGGTGACTCCGGGCTATCTGCAAATCAGGTGGTCGTCCTGGGATTAGTCGACTCGCATAGCAGGTTGGATATCCAGGTTAATCAAATTTAGTATTATCATATATTTATGTATATGAAAATGTTTACAACTTAAATTATTTAACATTACTTGATTTATGTCATTTATAACTATTATATGATGGATAAGATTATAAAAAAAAAATCAAAACAATTTGTTTAGTTATGTCATATCCAGCCTTAGTCGTACCAAACACCAGACATACAACTTGGCATGTCTAGTCATGCCCTGTCCAATTTTATCTGGTCTAATCATGTATGCATACCAAATGCTACCTAATAGTCGGGAATTTCTTAAGTCGCGATCATTTCTTAGTAATTGTATCGATTATGGTGTGAAATGTCATTTTATTAGTTTTTTTTAATTCAAAAATTGTGTTCTTGTAAGTCACTACCATGATGGAGTTTTATGCATGTTCTTAATTTGTTAAATTGGTAACGACGTGGCAAGAAAAAAATGCAGAATTAAGGGCACATCTTCAATGGAATGACTATAAAAACCTTTTTTTTGCATGTTTTCATTCAACATCAGTATTAACTCAATAACATAAGAACCTCGTAAAACTTCACTATGTTAATCGCTTCTTACCAGTCATTACATTATAGACCTGATTTAAAAAGCCGAGTTATAAAGTAGGAACCAAGTATAAAAAATTTTGTGAAATTATTATATTTTAGATTTACTAGAAGGATACTCGCACAATTCAGTGAGATACATCTTAATTTTAATGTTTCGTTTTATAATTTGGGTCTATCAATGTTATAATGCGATTTTATGTGGTTTCGAGAGAAAGAAAATGTTTTTATTTTTGAATGAAATATAAATTTGAAGATATTATATTATTTTGATAAAAATAAGCGATATTAATATCAAATTAACTATTTAAAAGTTCTTTTCTTGTGTAATTTCTTTAATTTTTTTTATGATTTAATTGAATTTTAAAAACGAAATAATTTATTTTTGGTTTAATGAAATAAAATAATTAAGTATTCTGTTAGAATTCAATGATTATCCTAAGTATATTTTAGATATTTTATAATTAAAATGAGATGTTTATTCTTATGTTTATCTGCAGTTAGTTACAAAAATTCAAACATGAAGCTTTAATAAGTTGTACTAACGCATGATTTACTTGTAATCTTGAATTTTAAGTAATATGCATCAATAAATAATACTTCATGCTTAAAAATAATTTTTAAGAGTTTTTGTCAAATGATTTATAATATAGTATAGATATATTATTTTGCTTTTATTTTTAAAGTGAAAAATCCTAATATTCAATATCAGTAATATCTTATTTTAACCGAGATCATAATATTTTTAATATAATAACAGTATCAACAATATTAATAGCAACAAAGACCATACAGTTATTAACTTGATTATTATTTATATAAAATAAAATGACATTTTTATCCTTAATAGTAAATTCCTTTAATAACAACCTTACTTCGTAGACATTGCATGAAATAGGCAAATGGTGGAAATGGACAAATATATCAATTTCTAAGCAAATATATTATGGATCGGCTTCTCTTTCTCCAAATCGTGTTGCTTGTTCTTGGCTAGCTTCTTTAGCCGAGCCAACTCGAGGTCTCTACACATCTTCTTTTTGTACATCTCCATGAAAGTTATAGCTTCTTCCATTATCGATTTATCTCCTTCATTCACCTTCAGTGGATACACAATCGCATCGGGTGCAGGGTTTTGAAACGTGGCTATGGATAACCGACTAGTGTTTGAGTTCACCACGGCTTGATGGTCTGCGTTCTTGAACCTCCCGTTGCTCAAATACTGTTCCAAACCATTTTCGTGTCATGGAACAATTAAGTAAAGTTGATTTAGACCATGTTTGTCAACCATAAGCTAATTTATTTTTTAAATTTATTGAAAAACCCTTGATTGTTGTTCTCCACGACCCCTAGAATTAAATCGAGGGACGCAAACAAACTCAAACGCCCATGGTTAACAAAACACAATTATTTTGAGTTAACAACTAGTTAGTTAGCCAACAAATAGTTTATCAATTTGTCTGTCAAAAATAACCTTACTGAACCCCAGGCCCTGCGCCCGAATAATACTCCATTAAAAGATCTCAAGATGCATTCAGGACGCGTTTTGAGGCCTTTTTACACGAATAGCCTCTTTGGCACGACTATAAAACATCAAATCAACGATATGACCAAAGCACATAACACTTACATGTCCATGATCACCGAGATTAACCACGAAAGCACCTTCAATCGGCTGAACCGTGATCCAACTCTGACCCCCATCACGAGTCGCTTGAAGCCCACCAACTTGGTCCTGAAGCAACAACGTGATCGTTCCCGGATCCGTATGTCGTTTCAGGCCCAACGTGAGGTCGGGCTGAGGGCATTTCGGGTAATAATTGACCACCACTTTTTGGTCCATATCCACACATGCTTTAGTCAAGGCCTCTTTCTCAAGGCCCATTGCCTCAGACAATACCTCTAGAAGCTTGCAGCTCAGGCCCATTAACATCTTGCTATATTCCTCAGTAACTGCCCTCCACTCTTTGGGCTTTTCGGGCCACCTTGAGTAGTCTCTTGCTTTTATTGGGTACGAGAAGAAGGTTACAATCTCCCTCCAATCTTGCACCGTTTCTCCCTGTATTATGCATACACATTATAAAATTTACGAGTAAATTACGTTTTTGGTCCGTATAATTTGTTAAAAATTACAATTTTCACCCCTATAGTTTAAAAATTACGATTTTCATACCTGCAGTTTCTAATTCATTGCTATTTCCAAAAGATTGGATTAACACATATAATTTGATCATTTTCATATTATCTTATTTTGAATTATGTTCTCGTTCGATCGTCTCTCATATTACATATTAATATTTTCACTTCTTCATGCTAATTTTAATTAATTAATTTATATATTTTACTAACGTGTATAAACATCAGTTCAAACGTAAATGTAATTTCATACTAGGGTTGGGTTCCGATGAGAATGAGAGTTAAAGTGAGAAGCATAAGAAAGGATCTCCCATTGGATACACATTAAGATGAGATACACTGGATTAATTCCTGCATTGAGCAGGATTCATGAGTGGATTTGAGATTAAAGATGATCAGGGGTCCAGATTCCTTCTTACGCTTTTCACTTTAACTTTTTGTCTCACACAATCCTTCACCTTTCGTATTGTCTATAATATATTATAAAACATTTGACAAAAAATTCTTAAAAACCACCTTTTATGCATGAAATACTGTTTATTGATGTATATTACTTAAAACTCAAGAGTACAAGTAAATTGTGTGTAAGTACAACACTTATTAAAACTTCATGTTTGAATTCGTAAAACTAATTGCAGATAAACATAATCAAATAGAGGATAAACATCTCATTTTAAATATAAAAATATCTAAAATATAATTAGAATAATTATTGAGTTATACTTATAACATAATACTTAATTATTATCCTTATAAATATAAACCAAAAATAAATTACTTTATTATTAAACCTAAATTAAATTAGGATAAAAAAAATTGAATTAAAGAAATTACATAAAAAACGAGAATTTTTAAAAAATTAATTTAATATTAATATCGATATATTTTTTTTCAGATTTTTACGAATAAAAACATTATCGCTTTCTCAAAATCACATAAAACCGTATTATATCGACAAAATAAAACAAAATATTGTCTCGATGTATCTCGTTGCACTGAACGAGTATCCTTCTAATAGTTTAAAAAAATATAACTCTATAACTACAAGGGTGGTGCCTGATTAGTTTGAGCTTGGCTCCAAAGGTCAAAAGTACCATGAGGTTCCAGGTTCAAAGATAAGGAGAAATAAAAATCCCCTTATGGCTATGGAGGTTCAAATACGGTGACTCCGAGCTATGTGCAAAGCAGTAGTCGGCTCACATGACGGGTTGGATATCCAAGTTAATATATATATATATATATATATATATATATAAGACTATATGAACTTTCATCTTGATAAAAGTAATGATGTGATGCGAGTTCGGAATCCGAAAATCAGAGATATATAACATAAAAATGGAAGGAAGCAGTAATTCTTACTTGAAGATGGCTTGAAACGATGAAACCGCCTTTTTTCCCGCCACTCATATCAAATCGGAGCTTCTCCTCCGCCGGCAACAGGAAGAATTCTCTGGCGAGCCTTGTCATCTCCGACAACAATTTAGTATCAACACCATGATCCACCACCTGAAATATCCCCCAATCTTCACACGCCCTCACGATCTTCTCACAGATCTCCGCCCTACGAGATCCAACACCACCACCGATGCCACCGTCCACGATGTCAATACCTTCAAGTGAGATCACCGGAATCTCGTTGCTAAACTTATTGTACGGCACCTTGGGCCGCTCATCTTCATCACGGACGAAACTGTTTTGAAGCAACGAAGTTTGGTCCCATTTCAAGGATATGGGGGCCATAGTTTTTGGACACTCTTTTTGTGTGCAGATGAATGGAGGGAGAATGGTTTCGAAGGCTTCGCAATGGGCTTCTATTTATACCAGCAAAGCAATTCCAACAAACGGGTCAGGTCGGGTCGGGTTTAGAAATGGTAAAGAGGGCAGGAGCTCTAGCCACCCCACGTGACTAACCATGCACCCTTTGAACGGGGGTTGTATAAAAAAGATGTCATTTAGGTGCATTTGGTATCTATATTCGATATAGGATAAGATATAACTGAATAGAATAAAAAAATAATATTAATTTATTTTTTAAGAGTTATTTATACTATATTATAAAGCATTTGATAAAAATTCTTAAAACCCATTTTTTTATGTATGAAATACTGTTTATTGATGCATATTACTTAAAATTTAAGATTACAAATAATTTTGCATAAATACAACTTATTAAAGCTTCATTTTTAAATTCGTGTAACTAACCGCAGATAAACATGATCAAATACATGATAAACATTTATTTTAAATATAGAAAATCTAAAATATAATTAAGATAATCATTGAGTTCTAACAAAATGGTTAATTATTATCTTTATAAAAAATTATATTATTAAACAAAAAATAAATTATTTTGTTATTAAATTATAATAAAAAATTGAATAAAAGAAGTTACACTAAAAAAACGAGAACTATTAAATAATTAATTTGATACTAATATCGATTTAATTTTTGTAAAACTTTATGATATCTCTCCAAATTTATATTTCATCTAAAAATAAAAACATTATCGTTTTATCAAAACCACATAAAATCGTATTATACCGATAAAAACAAATAATAAAAACTAAACATTAAAATGAAGATTTATCTCGCTGCATTGCGCAAATACCCATTTAGTTTATATATATATATATATATATATTATGTATATTGATTAATTCATGTAATTAATTAAATTATAATAAATAAATATTTTTTATAATAAAATATATTAATAGAAAGTTTTCATCTAAACGATTAAAAATGATATAAAAATAAAAGCTTTATGTGGTTTTCAATTTTTATTTTATATTTTTCTATGTTATTTTTATTAATAATAATTAATAAAATATATAAATTAATCAAAATATAAAAACAATATAAAAATAATATTTTGAAAACAATAATATAAAAGTTTAAGTAACATAGAATACAATAAATAAAATATCAACAATGAATAAAATGTAAAGAAGGGTGTGTGTTTGATTTTTTAGGAAAAAATAATGTTTTGTTTTTAGGTTATATTGATAAAATATAAGTCCACTTCATCTTGTTCCATGGCATGGGGTAGGGGTGAAACACGTCTGTTCCACTATGACCATGTTTGTCCTTACATAAAAGTGTTGCCAAACGTAGAACAGTGATTTATGTTCTATTATGTGATGTCACCAAACGCACCCTTAGGGGTGGGTTAAAATCATCTCTAATGGCGGTTCTTATAAGAACCCATTTTTTGTATTTTTTTTAAGTGAATAGTCTAAGGAAACTCAACCTACTTCCTATTTTGAATGTTTAGTTCTTGAACTTTTTTTTTTTGAATGAAAAAACCATAAACTTTCTCATTTTGAATGATTTAGTCCTTAAAACTTTTTTTGAATGAAAAAACCATTAAATTTTCTAATTTTGAACAATTTAGTCTTTGAACTCTTTTTTTGAAAAAATAAATCACCGAACTGTTAAAAATTTGTCACCTACATTCTTTTAATGCAAAAAGGCTACTTGAAATCGGCTATGAAGGTTTAATCAGTTTTACCTTTCCCAAACCTAATCGTTGAATCATCCTCGTTTTCTCTCTAACATTGCTCATCACCGTTGTTGGGCCATGCCATCATTTCACTCTTTTTGCTTGATTTTTGTTTTGGTTTTTTATTTTCCTTCTTTTTTTATATATCTATATATGCTCCATTAAATTGTTGTAAAAGAGGGAGAATCAAAAGGAAAAAAAAACAGATAAAAAAAGATGAAGATTGATTGTGGGGGCCACTAACGACAATGGACGTTAGAGAAAACAGACAATGATGCGGCAATGAGGAGTGACAAGGGGGAGTGATGTCGTTATGTGCGAAGGGTTTCAATGACATAGGGTTTGAGAACGATAAAACTATGTTCTTTTACTTTAAAACATTTTTAGTCGGTTACATGTAACATTTTTTGGGTTAAAAGAATGTAGGTAACCAATTTTTAAAAGTTCAATGGTTTATTTATCCAAAGCAAATGTTTAAGAATTTAATCATTCAAAATGAGAAAGTTTAACGGTTTCTTCATTCAAAAAACTAGTTTAGAGACTTAATCATCCTAAATGAGAAAGTTATAGTTTTTCAATTAAAAAAAGTTTATGGATTAAATGAAAATGAAAAAGTTGGTTGGGGTTTCTTTTGAACCTTTTCCTTTCTTTAATAAGTAATTTACAACTATCCTAATTAATAACCTACTTATAAATCCACAATAATATTTTTTGTAAAATCCTATTTTATGGGACCCATCTCCCATATCTAATATAAGTTAAATAAATATATACATATTAATTATCAGCGTAAACTACAAATTTGGTCCCGTTGCTTGTTGTTTGTTGTTTATAAAGCTTTTATCCCCGTCGTTTGTTATTTGTAATACTTTTGGTCCCTACAGTTTAAAAATTAAAAGATGGTCATTATGGTTTGTTAAATTGACTGAATTTGGTCCCTCCCATTAAAGGCCGTTAGAAGAACCCGTTAAGTAAAGTGTATTTTAGTCTTTTCATATTTTTATCTCATTTTTATGTAATAATATAATAAATATGTAAATTACAGGAACCAAAAATGTAATTTACTATACTATATAAACAAAAATGTAACTTCCTCGTATGTATATATATATATATATATAGAGAGAGAGAGAGAGAGAGACACACACACTTCATATAAATCGCCCACCACCTCTCCTCACCCCACCTCCCAAACCGTCATCATTACTCTTCGACCAAAACAAAGCTCCAGGGAGAGAAACGCCAACCAAAGAAAACTCTAGAGACCCACATGGATTTCGACCTTAAAAATGACCTAAAATTGAGAAAAAGAAAACCTAAAAATCACCAAATAGAAAAAATACAGATTGAAGATGTAACCTTGATTAAAGATAGGTTTCACTGATATGGGGGGAGGGGGTTAGTCAGAGGGGATGCGCTAGAGAAAGGGATCGACAATGAGGCTCAAGATAGCCACTGATTG
>NC_037532.1:29131621-29136457 GCF_001531365.2 Cynara cardunculus var. scolymus | reverse complement strand
GTTCATGAAGCGCCTGTTTGGAGGTGGGATATGGGGTACGAGCCTTGAAGCAAATTTCCTTCTCATCTCAGTAAACCCCAGGTGTTATGTGAACAAGAGCGTTCACTGATAAGGGGAGAGTATCTAAGTTGATGGTTGCTTGAGATGCCACTCAAGGGTGGGTATTGGCTGGCGTTGATGTTTGGACGGAGATGGGAGTCACCGGGTGCTGGTCTCTGTATTTGGAACAACTAAAAAAATTGGTCCCATTTTTATATTAAAAAGGGTAAAAAGACAAAAATACCCCTGATTTAACATAATGTTTTAACGACTGTTAGACGTAGGGACCAAATCCAGTCATTTTTGCATACCACAATGGCCATCTTGTTGTTTCAAATCGTAGGGACCAAAAGTGTTATGAATAACGAACCATAGGGACCAAATTTCTAGTTTGCTCCAATTATTATATCGGGTATAAAAGTCAAGAAAATATATAATAAACTAATATATATGTCATTCCATACCAACTTCAAGGTAAAAATCAAAATTTGTGTACAAGAACTCAATGATAAGTTCTTATACGAACCTCTTTTTTATGGGTCCAATGATTTTTTCAACACCAATAATTATTATATATAAATATTTATAAAGTCAAGAAAATAAAATAAAATAAAAATTAAGGAGAATGTCACTTCTCACAAACTTCTGATAAGAACCATAGTTCTTGTTCAAACACCTAGAGGTCATGAGGTTTCTATAAAAACCTCTCCGTAATGGTAATTCTTACCAGGCCCATGAATCTCAATGACCAAAAAAGTAATAAAATTTAACAATTTATTCAAAAACAAAGATAGTCGTTAACCGATTTAGTATCTTACATATTAAAAAAAAATAGAATTAAGAGTATCCGTGATGAAGGTTTTTATAAGAGCGTTTTCAACTGATATGATATATTTTTTTCCTTTTAAATTTGGAGATTTCTTCATTCTCTTTTTTCTTTCTCTCTTTCAGAGAAAAGTTTAACATATTTGTTAGAGCAATTTTTTTTTTCTGAATAATCTCCAAAATTGCTAAAATAATATAATTGTTGGAGATGTGTAAGACCTGTGTTTTATGGGTGTCACTTTTAAAATTGATGTGTTTTTATGAGCCATTGGAGGTCATACCTTGAGTAATTTTCATTTGATCATAAGAGCTTGTGGTATGGGTGGGTTCTGGTAGAGAAAAATGGCACTGGGAATGAAACAGAAAATCCCGGTACTTATCCAGCTATTAGGTCACGGGAAAAGTCACGCAACTCTCTGTTTCAGCAAAACAACTTTGTGGACACGGACAACTTTTCGCGAGAACACCTAGATCGGGATAAAACCCCATTTTTGAGTTAGGATTTGCTTGTTCTTCAACCACTCAAGTTCTCTCTCGATTTTGGGTCTTCTTGGAGTTCATTTTAGAGATTTTAGGTGTTCTTTAGAAGCAAGAGAAACCTTGGGTGTAGAGGATTGAAGTCACCATTTTAGAGCTTTCGGTTGAGAGATTCAAGCTCTTAAAGAGGTAAGTTCATTGAGTATTTTGAGCTCTATTTGTGGAGATTCTTTATGGATTTAAAGCTAGTAGTAATGTTTAGAACATTTCTAGACATAGATTGTGGTCTTGAGAAGATTCTTGAAGATCATTGCTTTTGGACATCAAGCTTTCACCTTTGGAGGCTAAAGTTGGGTTTGGACTAGGTTTAACTTAACTTAGCAAGGTGAGTTCAAGTTGCTTTTTGAAAATTATGTACATACCAAAATGTGTATTTTGAAGTATTAATGTGTTTTACTTGATATTAAGCTTTGTATATTTGGTATACTCGATTTTATAAATCTCGTGAGATACACGTATTTAGGGTTTTTGGACACTTTGATAAAAAAAAATCTTGAGAGTGTCATTTGATGATCTATTACATAAATGGCAGTTTGTTTTCACATTAATCTACTCTTGGTATCTTGGGTTTTATAATCCATTTGGAAAATATATATTATTGTGTTATAAAGTATTTTGGAGATATAAATAGTATGATTTCATTTGAAAAAATATCAATAATGAGTTTTTGAGTTAATCACATTTTTGGAGCATATGTTCGCATAAACATTGGTTAAAATATATTTTATCGTTTATGTTGACTTTTAATCGTAATGTAACGTGAAATAGGCATTGGGTCTTCATTGGAAATAATGTGGGGGCTCTTTGAGTCGGGCGTCAGTGATATATGTTGAGAATTCAATATATAAAGCACTCGTTTTACTTATTATTAGTTAGATTAGTTTCTTTTTATCCATACTTTGAGTCATTTTTATTAATTTCTTTATACCTTTGTTATTATGGAGCTAAATCTTGTGGTTAACTTGTTGGTACTCAAAGGAGGAAGCTAATGGAGATTTTTCGCTTAACAGCTTGATGCTACAGCATTGGAGCAACATCAATCTGATACGTGCACGACTTTTTGAAAAACTTATTGATTAAGCTACTGCCTTTTTGATGCTTTATGGAGGACAACTGGAGATGGCTGGATGATGATTAAAAATCTGGGATTAAGATTTTTTGTATAATCTTGTACTTTAGATACTCCTTGTTTAACTTTTGGGTATTAACTTGTGGGTAAAACTTTTGTTGTTTTGTGTCTCCATTGTGTATAAAAGGAAGTGTTTGGCTCATCTTTATGCATACCATTCCAAGCTTAAAATCAGCTCTCAAAGGCTGATTTGTGAAAACATTTTGGCAGAAGTACAAGTTTTTAGTTTTTAACTTTTCATCTTTAATTTCTTGTCTTTTAATTTTTGTTCTTTACATTATGTTCCTTTACGTTTATTGTCATTTACATTTCGTTATTTAATTTACGCAATTTACTTTCTTGTCATTTATTTTCCGCAATTTATATTTATGTCTTTACTTTCCGTCATTTACATTACTTGTTATTTACATTCCGTTATGAGTAGCTAAGTTTATATAGCTTGAGTGTGAAACGGAAATGTGAGATTTTCAAACCAAAATAAAGTAGCTAAGTGTTTTCGTAAACGACGTTTCATTGTTTCATTCGAGTTTTTATAAAAACCAAGTACACTTCTTGACGAGTTGATCACTTTGAAAGTGTTAAAGTGCCATGGACTTAGAAATAAGCCATTAAATGCACGTTAACTTGAATGATATAAGAGGTAGACTTGAGAAAGTTGCCGACAAGGAAACTTGTCATTTATGTCTTCAAACTTAACTCCCGACGGGTTGGTCACTCTTCGAAAGTGTCAAAGTGCGATAGATTCAGAGATAAACTATCTAGAACACACACCAACTTGAATGATATGAGAATCGACTTGAGAGAGTGATTTTTAAAAAAGAGATTTGTTTATCCATATATTTTGAAGACACCATTTTGTCACTATCCCTGGTCCGGATACCACATAGAGATATGAGTTGAAAGCTATAATATAGTGCAATGGTGAAGTCCGAGATGAATACCTTCAAAATAGATGGTGGAATTAAGTTTTGAAACACTGCTTGCTGTAGCATTCCTACAAGCATTGGCTGCTGGAATTTGTGTTTGGGTCTCACCACAAGTCTTACACCCTTGCTATCCTTATATATTATGTTTTCTGTATTAATTCACTTTAACATCAAACATAAGTCTTCAAATTCATCATCTGAAATCATCTCTTTCATTAGACTCTTAGTAAACTTTTGCTACAATCTCCGTGGACGATAATCCGGTATTTTACCACTTTATTACTTGGAAAGTTGATATTGGACCGTATTGTATACTTGCTTTGTGGTCCATTTCATTAGTTTAGAGGTATGCAATATAACCGACTAGTCAGCCATTGACCAATAAAATGTAATTTCTTGTGAACGAGCCTAACTAGGATTTTGGAGATCCCAAGGTAAAGACCCAGTATGGTTGAACTTGGTTGGTTACTCCACAAGCAATAGATTTATACTAGTTGAGATTGTTTTCTCATTAAACTATAAGACCTGGATTGGTTGATCTTAATGAGTGTGAAATCAGTATTTTTGTGTTATGTCACATTCAATGGAATCGGGTCTCCCTCATCACCGAAAGGTGAGTTTTGGATATGATAGATGTTTTTGCTTGAACTCACCACACGTTAAGCCTAACATTTTTCTATTTCCAATTCACTATATTAAAAACTCACATAACACTCCATGATCGGCGATTCTTGTAAAAACTCTTTTTCATGGGTCCCATTTCATTTTCAACATCAATAATTATATACAAAAGCTATTAAAATGTTGTTTCATACAAAATTCAAGTTAAAAAACAATGAATTTTTTATAAGAACTCTAAGAATGTGAGTGTTATAAAAACTTTCCCCAATAATAATTCTTATAAAAAACTATTTATTTGCTATAAAAACTTGTATTGAAAAATCTCTGATGAAAAGATATTATTAGGAATATGTTACTATAAAAAAAATTAATAAATAATATATTTCTAAAAACAAAAATAAGGCCAAGCTTCTTCATTTAAGACTATGTTTGACAAACTAATTGATAACTGATAAACTAGCTGATGAACAAATAATGTTTGTCAAAAAATAGTTGAGAAATATGTAACATGACTAAAAGAACATTTTGAAAAATTAGTCAATTACAATATTTTTTAATATAATTAAAATTAAATATTTAATAATATAATATATTAATACAAATAAAATGGTAAAGAGAAATTAAAAAAATATAATATGTTAACCAAAAGAATTTTAAATTGATTATTAATAGTAGAAGCGTACTCACGCAATGCAGCGAGATACATCGTGATTTTAATATTTTATTTTATTCTTTATCTCAATCGATGTTATAATATGG
>NC_037532.1:29130048-29131276 GCF_001531365.2 Cynara cardunculus var. scolymus | reverse complement strand
TCCTCATTTTTTGTGTAGTTTTTTAATTCAATTTTTTTATAATTTAATTTATGTACAATAACGAAGTAATTTATATTTGGTTTAATAATATAATTTTTTTATAAAGATAATAATTATTTATTTTGTTGGAACTCGATAATTATTCTAATTATATTTTAGATTTTTTATATTTTAAAACGAGATGTTCATTATATATTATGTTTATTCGCAGTTATTTATACGAATTCAAACATCGAGCTTTAATAAGTTGTACTTATACATAATTACTTGTAATCTTGAATTTTAAGTAACATGTATCAATATACAGTACTTTATGCATAACATAAATATATCTACGTTCGTAACTTCGACTATAAAGCATCCCGTTAATCTCTTTTCTATGAACGTTGACAAAAGACATTTTGTCTTGTAGGCCCCAATAAAAAAGATCAAGAGTTAACCCCTAAACCCTAACCCCTAAACCCTAAACCCTAATTTCTATTTAAAATTTCTCATTTTTTGTGTAATTTTTTAATTCAATTTTTTATTATAAATTAATTTAGGTACAATAACGAAGTAATTTATATTTGGTTTAATAATATAAGTTTCTTATAAAGATAATAATTAATTATTTTGTTAGAACTCGATAAATATCCTAATTATATTTTAGATTTTTTATATTTTAAAATAAAATGTGTATCCTCTATTTGATTATATTTATCCGCAATTAGTTATACGAATTCAAAAATTGAGTTTTGATAAGTTGTACTTTTGCATAATTTACTTGTAATCTTGAATTTTACGTAAACATTGGTTTTATGTAGTTTTGAGAAAGTGGTAAATTTTTTATTTTTGAATGAAATATAAATTTAAAAATATCATAAATTTTTGAAAAAAAATATCGATATCAGTATTAAATTAATCTTTTTAAAAGTTCTTGTGTTTTGGTGTAATTTTCTTAATTAAATTCTGTTAGTTATCAATGATTATCATAATTATATTTTAGATTTTTTATATTTAAAATTAGGTATTTATCTAATATTTGGTTATGTTTATCTGCAGTTAGTTAGATGAATTCAAGTATGAAGCTTTAATAAGTTGTACTTATGCATAATTACTTGTAATCTTAAATTTTAAGTAATATACATCAATAAACAATACTTCGTGCATAAAAAATTATTTTTAAGAGTTTTTGTCAAATGTTTTATAATATACTATAGATAGTATAGATTATGTGTTTTTAAAAAAA
>NC_037532.1:29126810-29129533 GCF_001531365.2 Cynara cardunculus var. scolymus | reverse complement strand
AATATAACATTTTATAAAGATAATAATTAAATATTTTGTTAGAACTCAATGATTATCCTAATTATATTTTAGATTTTTTATATTTAAAATGAGATTTTTATCCTGTATTTGATTGTTTTTATCTGCAGTTAGTTACACGAATTCAGATATGAAGTTTTAATAAGTTGTACCTACGCACAATTTACTTGTAATCTTGAAGTTTAAGTAATATGCATTAATAAACAATACTTTACGTATAAAAAATGGTTTTTAAGAGTTTTTCTCAAATGATTTATAATATAGAATATATTTTTTAATATATAATTTAATTTAATTTTAATAATAAAACAATTTATTTTTGGTTTAATATTATAAATTTTGTAAAGATAGTAATTAAGTATTCTGTTAGAATTTAATGATTATACTAATTATATTTTAGATTTTTATATTTAAAATGAGATTTTATCCTGTATTTGATTGTGTTTATCTACAGTTAGTTATACGAATTCAGATATGGGAAGGATTTAAGAGTTTTTAAGAGTTTTTAAGAATTTTAAGAGTTTTTAAGAGTTTTAGCCAAATGTTTTATAAGATAGTATATTCTGTTAGAATTTAATGATTATACTAATTATATTTTAGAGTTTTATATTTAAAATAAGATGTTTATCCTGTATTTAATTGTGTTTATCAACAGTTAGTTATACGAATTCAGATATGGGAATGATTTAAGAGTTTTTAAGAATTTTAAGAGTTTTAGCCAAATGTTTTATAAGATAGTATAGATATATTATAGATTTGTTAAAGACATTTTTTAGAGAAAATCTACGTTAGTTTATGATTTTAAACAACCATTACATATAATATGAATAAAAGTAAAATTGGTTCACCTCACATATCATAATTAATTAGTAGTTTTTCAAAAACAATAATTACTAATTAAACTAAATATATTACTAAAGCCATTTTGGGGGTGTTTGGGATTGCTTATGAAAACTGCTTATTGACTTCGGTGTGGTACCGGTAATAAACAATTTTTAGTGTTTGAATGAGGAAAAAAAAGAATAACTTATACCAGTAATAAGTTACCCCCTTTTAACTTATCAGATTCAACTTATTAGGTCTGAAAATTAAATGATCTTTTTAACTCTTAACCCTCATTATAGTACGCCTCTTCCTTTTGGTTTGGAAACTCTCGATACGCCTCCTTCCTCAAGTGAGCAGTTCCTCAAGAAATCAAACCAGTTCCTCTGAAATCGAACCATTTCCTCCTACAGAAATCGAAATCGACTTCTACATCTACCATTGAATCGACCTTCTTCCTCATGTAAGCGATCTCTTGCTGTTATTTCTCCTACAAAACTGACTTTTTTGCCTTTGTGATAATCGATGTCTTACATAAATCGATTAAAAATCTGTTTTATATTATAGGTTTTGAAATCAACGGGGAATTTTAGGGTTCTTTTAAAATCGAATCCTCCAGAAAAGTTTACTGAAAATTGAACTGATAATTGGAGACGAACACAAACTCACGATGGTATTTGATTCATGCAAATTGGAAAACAAATGCTAGGCATTTATGTGTAGAAAAGGAAATGGAGTTCCATTGTAACATACCTTAATGAGAAGATTTGGAGATCGAGATTCCATGGGAGCTGCTACAATTGGAGGATTGAGAAAAAATTGACTGTTTTGAAGAGAGTTCAAGGGGTGGGTGTTTAGAAGAATGTATTTATTTGATCATTTTACATGTATAAGCAAAATTTATGAACAATAATGAACAACTTATCAACTTATTATGTTTTAAAACCGTCATAAACAAATCCAAACACTTTTTATAAAACTTTAGTTTGACACCACATAAGTTGATAAACACTTTTATAAAAAAACATAAGTTGTGTTAAATGAACATACCAAACACCCCTTAGTATAAGTTTTTTGTCTATGAAACAAAATACGTATAGATTAAATTTCCATGTAACTTACACATATATTATTAGAATTATTATATATGCTTTTTGATAACTTAATATATTAAATATCATCAAAAAAATAATTTTATATGATTAATAATAATTTTAAATAATATTAATGTATAATGTTGACCGTTGGATACAACAACCAATATCAGGCAAGTAAGGTGTAAACACGTGTCATTGTTAAAAGAAAGGTAGGTGTCATCGTGAAATATGCATGTAGGCGTTTGAGTTCCATATTTTTCTTTTAGGCAATGTTCCTTGTTCTCGCAGTACATGTTTAATTGAGCTCGTTTATCAAGTGTTTATCCGGGTAATTATTTACTAAGTAATATTACATCGTCGTATAAATATGATGAAGACTAAGAATTTTATCTGGTAAGAACGAGACAAACACCGTGAGTCTTACCCGGTAAATGTGGGCAGTGACTTTTACCATGGTAAGCGTTTACCGGGTAAATTGTTGCATACGATGTCGTTTTGGTGGATTAAAATCTTACCCGATAAGTAAATAATAGCGTTAAATTTTACCAGGTAATTTTTTGGTAAACGACCCCTAAGTCTAAATAAACACTTGTCATATCATGTTAAATTTTACCAGGTAATTATCTTTGTGAATTTATCTTTTAAATCTTTATTGTTTTAATAACCCCTTTCTTATAGACTTGTTACAATATGCCGCGTATTTGGCGTGGAGGAGGTAGGGGAAGAGGTAGGGGCGATTCTACAGGTACTCCGTCCCCATCTACTGCTACACCTAGCCGACCTACA
>NC_037532.1:29121990-29124069 GCF_001531365.2 Cynara cardunculus var. scolymus | reverse complement strand
CGTCGGAAATCCGTCGGAAAATTGTTTTTCCGACGGATTTCCGACGGATTTTGCCGTCGGAAAAACCCCATTTTTTAGTAGTGTTATGGTAAAAATGATAAGAAAGAATTTTCATCATTAGATCAATTTTAATTTTAGATCAACATTAATGCAATGCATCGAGATATAACAGATCAATTCCTGTAATAAGCACAATTTATGAGGTGAATGTGTGATTAAAAGTGATCAAATGTTTATATCCATTCTTACGTTTCACACGTCCATCATATTTCATATTAAATCAACCTTTACATGAGTTCTTGAGCAAACTACATTTTTAGTTCTTGATTGTAACAATTTTTTGTTTCTACAATATCAAAATCATAGGTTGATCTAAGTCTGTATATGAGTTGGGTTGTTGGAGTTAAAAGCAGAGCAAACCTATGAGAGGTTCAGTGGGGTCTCTTACATCCACTCAACCGAGTTTCATAAGTAAATAGGTTTTGGGGTATTAAGGTGCCGTTTACCAAACGCTTACCCGGGTAAGCATTTACCAAGTCAAATTACTTTACCGGATGAATATGATAAGTACTAAGAATCTTACTTGGTAAGAGCGAAAACAAGAATCGAGAGTCTTACCCAGTGAGGGCGATGACTGTTACCATGGTTAGCACTTACCGAGATAAATTGTTGCATATGATACGTTTTGGTGAATAAAATCTTACTCGGTAAGTAAACGATAATGTTGAATTTTACCAATAAGCGCTTACCGGATAACTGTTTAGGAAACAACTCCTAAATGTGCACTCATTAAACTTTGAAGGGTGCTGTGGATATTAGAAAATATAAAGAAATATCAACAACAAAAAAACAAAAAATCTCTCGCAGAAAAACTTAAAAAATTTCAAAATCAACAAAAAAAACTTGAAAATCACTTGCAATCAACAAAAAGAACTTAAAAATGATGGAATTTGACTAAAAAGACATCGGACGAATTTAAGGACCTTTAAATTCATAGGGTCCGTTATTGGTTGAAAAAATTTGAACAACTCAACCTAATTCTTGCAATAAAAAATCTCGACCCGAATAAAAGTTATAACACAACCCTACCTAGCCCAGAATATACAGGTTGGTTTGAATTGATCAGGTTAAAATTTGATATATCATTTTACAATGTAACAAAAATATCTAAAATCAAAATTAGAAAGTAAACGCTATATATGTTTAATAGATGATATCTCATTTTTCTAATAATACCTTTGTTCATTTACGTTCATACCAGCATATAACGCTTTGTTTCCATTTTATTATAAGAATGTCATTGTTGATTTTGAATCGTAGATCATATAAATTGAAGGGTAGGATCGATTCACTAAGTTAACACCAATTATTGAGTTAACAAAAGAATCATGGATCATGAACAGTCTTTCAAACATGAATTGGCATAAACATATTCAGAAAAGCTTATTGATATAAAACTTAAATGAATTTAAGCATGTGTTAATGAGTGAACATGTTGAATCTAATATTATTAACATCTTTTCCCAAAGTACCCCTCGTAAACATTGTTCATTTATGTTACCTATTTCTCCGTATGCAATTAATTAAATTTTGTCATAAATGATCTCGATCATAAATTTCAAAGATCAATGGATGAGATGTGTTCACAAAGTTAACATCATATATTGGGTTAATAAATGAACTCACCCCTATATATATGTATATATGTATGTATTAGGGGTGAGCAGCGGAACCGGGTACGCGGTTACGGAACCGGAACCGCCGGTTCTGGAACCGAAACCGATATGAGTGGTTCCGGTTCCGGTTCCTAAAATACGGAACCGATTGAGAACGGTTCCGGTTCCGGTTCTCAATTTTTCGGAACCGTTACCCGCCGGGTACCCGGTATTTTCCAATAAAAAAATAATAATTATTTTTTTATACCAAATTTATATTAGGTTTACATCTTGAAAGCACGTCGTCATCTTCATTCTTCATCTAAATTATTCATRTAAAATGATTCGTATTTTTTCAAATTGTGTATTCACTTGGATTCATAGTATGTAATCGTTAAACTTTGAACATTTACCATTATAGTAT
>NC_037532.1:29105084-29121378 GCF_001531365.2 Cynara cardunculus var. scolymus | reverse complement strand
CTACCGTATAAAAATTAAGCTAAACTTTGTTTATAACTTATAACCCTTAAAATGAATTAAGCATATAAAATAAAACAACATATAAATTAATTTTTATTAAATTAATAAAATATTAAGACATTTTTTGGTTATCTATTTGTAAACAAATGTATTACGATAAATTACAATATATTAAAAACTTTGATTTTTCATGTTAAATTAATATATTCACGAGTAATAGTATGCTCTATATATTCTTCATACATATTGAATCTATATTGGTACGGGGGCAATCCATGTACTTGCATCTTGAAGACGATAATATGTCTAATGGTGCGTAAGTGTGAGCATAGGATATTCCCCATTTAATACCATCTTTATGTAATGGTTATCATCAACATGCACTATTGCAATTGCCACGTGTTGAAATGACGATGGAGGTTGTGTCCTAAACGGTAAGTATGTCACACTGCATGCCATATTGAGAACATGCAATATGATATTGAAACTTGAAGCCGTTAGAATGCCCATTTCAGGCATAACAATCCAATACGTAGCTGGTGCAAAGACGCCCTTTTGGAAAAAATTCAACGCTTCATGAATGTGTAATCACTCATTTCCAATCACATAAGAGTAATATTATCCACACTCAGTTAGTTCAACCATTAACTCTTTGCGAATATTGTCCCATTCGTCTTCATGACCACCCAGATAAGTAGGTATCGCTCGGAATCCATAATTTCCATCACCTAATATATCTTGTATATGTGTGATCCATGGATAAAATAAATTCGGGATTTGATCAAGATATGGATGTCGGGTGGTGGGTTGTCATTGGAAGTAGGAACTATGTCTCGCTGATTCTTGATGCCCCAAATCTTCAGAGTTAATAATTATTGGTACATTAGAACAACTACGTCTACGGTCTTCAATAAATTTTTTGTTCAAAGCTTGATTCTTTATAAATGGACCGCCACGAGTGGTTCTATGACCCGAGGGTTCATCAAATAGTTTTGATGGCATTACTACATCCTTCAATTTCCTGACTAATCTTTTACGACCATGAGATGACTGCTTGTTGAATTTTTCTCTAAACATTTGAACTTCATCATCTCATCCAATATCGTTATCTTGTGTGGACACGCATGGTGAAAAATCAAGTTTTTTTTTTTCCAAAATATATCTATTGCATTAAGTGGAATGGGTACGCCTTGACATGTATGCAATGCTTGTTCATCATCACATGGCAACCCATGTCTTCTACTCAATTTACAACCACAATTTTCAGAAAATATGCTAGTTTGGAAACACCGTCATTTTAAGTGGAAATGCATGAAATGAAACAAATCCCCACAAATTTTGAAAGCATGGGTTTCCAAATCGATGTTTCCTAATAGTTCTACATTGTTCAAAACTTGCTTTAATCGATGTGTTGTGACTGGATTACTTGATGGATATGAGATATAATTTTTTTGTAAGTCTACTCAGGAAGTCTCCAAAAATAACTTTAATTTAGAATGTTGGTTTTCAACTCTGTTTGTTGTGTGATTTCTAAAGTTTAAAACCTGATCAACCCAAGCAGATACAAACATTTCCTTATATGGTGTCAACCATACATTTTTCCAGGTAATTCATAACACTTGAAAAAAATACAACAAACATATGTCAATATCTTTAGTAACAATGGTTAAACTATCTTATATCAAGAATATCTGGATAAGCGAGCAAATTTTTTTGAAGTTGTCCTAAGTTGTACGTGTACCATTCCTAATTTTGAGATTCAAGTAATTGCAACCATAATTGACAAAAAGAATTCCCCGAGTGAAACTTGTGAATCGATGGTCTATAATGTTTCAAAATATTTTGAAAGATGTGTCATCTACAAAGTAATTGTTTAGCACCCAGAAATATCATTCTGCATGCATTAATCAAAGCCAACTCTCTATCTGTGACTATGTCAAGTTGGTAAAAGTTATTGCATATTTTGGACTTTAGACAATCTAATGTCCAAGTATAATTTCATATCTTTTCTTGATGCATGAAAACAAATGATATGCAAAATGTCATTTTGGTCGATGTTACATCAACTATCAGTAACTTTACTTTATTTCAAATCAAATTAATTTTACAATTATGTAAACGGGTACACATGTTAAAACGTATTTTCCTAATGTATTTTGTATAAAATGTCGATATCATTGTTTATAATGTGACATGTTTTACTTGATGGATATGAGATAGAATTTAATATGACATGTTAAAACGTATTTTAGTTAATATAAAATTATGTATTTTATTGTGATAATGGTGTAAAACGAAAATTGAAAAAACAAATGATGTATCATAAATTAAATACATAACTATAATAGTATAAAGTGTAAATATTAAAAATATTTTTTTCATAGTATATATAATATATAATAATATAATTAAGTCAAAAACTATTTAATATTAAGCTCATTTCGAAGATATTGATGAGATGGTTATAATGGTGTAACTTGTTAAAATAAAAACATATGTTTTAAACATATTTTAATTGATATACGATTATGTATGTAAATTTGATAAAAGTGTAAAATGAAAATTTTTAAAGGAAGAGACGTAAGCGGTTGTATTCTTCTCCTTATTGGGTTTTGGCCTGTAAGCGGTTGTATTCTTCTCCTTATTCTTTAACTTGTAGCAGTCAGATATATGATGTCCATCTCTTTTGCAATATTTGCAAGATTTGTTTTGATGCTTCCAACCTCTAGACTTTTATTTGCTTTCTTTACATTGCTATATACGTTTTCTCCTTTTTTTTGCCACGAATAGTCAGAACCAGCTAGCTCTAGGTTTGAGTGACATTTATCCCTAACCACAACTTATAGAGCTTCTGCTTGGAACTTAAACCTTCAGTAGACACTATCCTCATTAGGGTTAAGAGTATCATAACTATATAATATGGTGTTTCTAAAGTTTGAATAAGAACTAGGAAGAGAAACAATAGAATTAAACCCAAATATATTTCTGTCATATTTTACCTTTATAGATTCTAGGTCAGACACACTCTCCTTGAAAGCCAGAAGATGGTCCATCATTGATCCTCCTTCTTGCAACTTATGTGAAATAATTTTTGTTTAAGATGCATCTTGTTGGTGAGATGTTTTGTCATACAGATCTGTTCCATTTTAAACCATAAGTAGGATGCACTTTTTCTTTCAAAACCTCGTGTAGAACACTATTTGATAGATGAAGATCAATGTGAGATAAGGCCTTACAACCCACCTTCCTTCTCCTCAGCGGACCAGGTTTGTCGGCATCTTATCATGCCCAAGCAAAGCGTCGTCAAGATCCATTTGTGCTAATATTGCTCACATCTTGACCTACCATAATGAGAACCTTGTGTCTCAAATCCAGTCACGGTAAATCATACTTCAAAGTAGCCATAACTCTGATACCACTTGTTAAAGATGATTAGAGTAGCATGAATAATAAAAGGAACCAAACAATCAAGACACACAAGAATTTTATGTGGAAAACCTTTAAGGGAAAAACCGCTTACACAACCGATGATTTTGCTATGGAGAATATGAGGAGAATCACAGAGATACAAGAGAACCTCTTTTCTGCTACACTACGTGGCTAACCAGGGGTTTATAATATATATGTACAAAAAAGACTTCACATAGAAGTCTTTAATCTAATCAAAGCTTATTATCTGCTATAGGAATTTAGAGTTTGTCCAAAAACGTAGGAGCTTAGGACTTGTTCAAAAATAGGTGTTGTAAATTCGGATCTTATTTCAACAATCAAATATAACGTAAACGCATATTTGGATTGTGGATTTTGACGGAATCCAATAAAATTGAAATGGTATATTTCTTAGCCATATTTGATTAAAAACATTGTTGGAATTCAGTTACCTCAAAATCTTCTGAATTACTTGAATGATAAAAGCTTTCATTCTTTGATTCATTTCTATTTCGTTAAACAAAAAGTCATTCTCTAAATAATAAATAATAAATCATTATAGTATTGTCACTATACAGTAAATTTATATAATTGTACTTCATAATAAAATGATTAGTTGTATGCCCGCGCAATACTGCGAGATGTAAGACTTTAATAAAAAACCAAGAATATAAAAGTAATGCAATTGTTATTTAAATCCATTTAAAGGATTTTAATAATTACAAAAAATACAAGACAATATTTATAGCCTACCACTTTTTAGAAATTACATTTTTATAACCAGTCATTTACCAATGAGCACATGGTTAGTTCTCGAGTTGAGGATCTTGAAAAATGTTTATATTTCACGATCTCTTCTTATGATTACCCATTACCACCAACATATTACCACCGTGCCTTTGTGTACTTCAACTAAGAGATCGTTGATGGTGTCTCGTTAATAGTGTCTTTGTGTACTTCAACTAAGAGATTGTTTATTACCAAACAAAAGTTAAATTGATCTCTAAGTCGTAAGTACACATAAGCCAACTTCATAAAAACGTAAATAAGCAATTAAAGAGAAAAATAAGATGGAAAATATATTACATTAACTTAATAACAATTGCATAGAAGTTCAACAAGCACCAAATTGCGAGTAAATAATTAAAATCAAGATGAAAAGATAAACCATGAGCAACTTCCAATACAACGATTGTATCACGTCATATTGTGAAAGAAACCAATCAAAAACCCAGTAAACACAGAGCTTTCAGATGCACTGCATCATCTTCATCATTGCCATATACATGTAGCCAAATTTACATACATACATACATACATACATACATACATACATACATACATACATACATACATACATACATACATACATANACATACATACATACATACATACATACATACATACATACATACATACATACATACATACATACATACATACATACATACATACATACATACATACATACAATGCAATATCAACTATGTAATATACACTTATATAAGCATTTATTACCTAGACCGAGTCTTGAATCCTAGGAATCAAAATCCTTTCTGGAAATCAAGCGAAAATACAGCGGGGCATATTAATCACAATGAATCAAAAGCATATTAATCTCTTTGAGGCACTTTCTCAAACACCTTAATCTCATACCAAGATGTGTAAATAAAAATGACAAAAGAAACCTCCAGTGAATCAAGTAGAGAAAGTAACCATATCCCACCGTACCCATTTATTTTATCCCAACATCTAACGATGCACACCTTCAACACATTTTATATAGCATAAATCCTACTTTTGAATGAAAGTAAATGACCTGTACATTGAAGAAAATGTTAAACCCACTTCCTTTTTCAAAATTTATACAACCTTTGTTCTGAATGATGTCCTTATAACCATCTTCAGCATATCTTTGTCAGGTCTACGCCCATCACAATAGCACTTCTGAAACTTTACTGAAATTCTAGTGTTGCCTTTTTGACGATTACAAAACCATCAACCAAAACACATGGATGCATCCCTTGACTAACATATTGTAAAAGTAATATATATGATTCAGCTACATAAATACTCAAACAAGAAAAGTAACCATTAGGATCAAAATAAGCTTGAGAGATCTCAAAGATACATTTAGAAGTAAATAAAATGGGCAACTTTACCCATTGATAAACAACTTTTGACACAAAATATAACATTTGCAGGTAGTTTTCCCAAAGATATAAGTTGGTAGAAATGGGTACAAAGTTATAAGTACGAATCAGTAAGCAACAAATGGGTATACAAAAGCAAACTCATTTGTTAAGTGCAGTTGCATCCCCACTTGATAATACTTGACTACTAGGCAAAATAACCCACTCATTAACATGTATAATTGAAAAGTGAAACATCAGTCTTATTGCCAATTGATTTTGAGGTGTAAACCAATTGAGTTCTGTATAAAGCACATCAATCAAACTGAAAAGGGCAATCGACACACATTTGTACTCGAATACATCCATAAAATTAAGTGAAACCAAACTTGAACAGAGTTTACTGGAGCTTCCAACATGATGCATCAAACATGAAAATGTCACTTGAATGTAGTTTAGGATCTTGTTTTAATTGAGCGGTAGGGATCTTGAAAGTGCCCATTTCAAATTGGTTGGCTTTAAAGATGAAGATACGGCTTTTCATCTCACACTTAATCATTAACTTTCGATACGCCTCCTTTAAACTCAACTACTTCACCTAAATACTTGCTACTACTTTACTCAAAAGAAATACAAAGAGATTATGATATCTAAAACGTCCTTCCATAATGGGTAAAGATAAGAAAAATTTACTGATGTATCACCATCTTGAGATAGACACCTCCCAGCTGGGTTGCTTATTTTTTAAGAGACCATATACTTGGAATCAAAATTTGTGATTCCTAAACCAATATCTTTTGACTTTCTTATAGAGGCGAATTTGATTAATTAATGAGTCATGCCCTTTTAATGTCTTTTCCAGACACATTGAATTCTCTTACCTCTCAACAACAACAACTGTTAACATAACATACTATAAAAATTGAACTAATAGTAACAGTAAGAAGATAAAGCTTTGTTTGATGTTGTTTACACATTACTATACAACCATTTGGAAGACCTAGAGGTTGGAAAGCTAATGATGAGGTGGAATTAAATTTGTGAATCGTCAATTGAGACCGAGAGGGCCTGTGAATCCTTTGTCTTAGGGGCTGTGAATCGTCGAAGAAGACCTAGAGGTTGGAAAGCTAATGATGAGGTGGAACGTGCATTGATTGGTGTACATCAAGATGTTAATAGGTTGTTTTTAAGACTTTGTGTATAAATTAGTTGTACAATGTGTTTGTGATATTGTAATTAAGACTTTAAAGACTTTGTGCATCAGAAGGTAGTACCTTATGCATTTATGGTTGTTTTTATGACTTTTCTCAAATTTGGTTTATAAGGTAGTATAAATTATAGATCGGGCTTCCCAAATGAAACAATTGTAGAGGTTTTTTTTTTGGGCAAAAATAGGGTTGTTTAAAAAAAACTTAGTAGAAATAGGAGTGTTTTAAAAGTATTTGTAGTAATACGTGTGTTTTAAAGGGGACCCATTTTTTTTATAATCTGATTTTATATACTTTCATTATAAAAAAAGTGGATCGCCTTAAAACACCCATATTTCTACCAAATTTTTTCTAAACAACCCTAAAAAAAAAAAAAAAACTCAACAATTGTATTTATACTATAGTCATCGTCATCTCACTTTTAGTTACGGAACGGTCCCTTGTTATAACTCTACTAACGACTACGTTAAATCTAGAGAATTTTTTACTTTTTATATTTTTCTTTCATCTCTATTTAAAAAGTTAATAAAGTTATTCAATTTATAATAAACAGTATACCAATATTATTTAAAAATGCATTCAATAAATTAAATAAAAATTAAAAAAACCAAAATTAAATTTCATTTTTTAGTAAATAAACCAAATTTAATTCCATTTTAAATATCTCAAATTCTAATTTACTTCAAAAATTATTATGCATCTCATTAACGAAAATAGAAACAAATAAACTTTGAATGAAGGAACATAGGAGCCGTTTACTTAAACACTTACTCGGTAAACATTTACCGGTAAAATTTAACAATATCATTTACAACTGGGTAAGATTTTAGTCTACCAAAATGGTATCGTATGTAACGATTTACTTGGTAAGCGCTTACCATGGTAAGAGTCGTCGCCCTCATTTACCGGGTAAGACTTTTGGTCCATGTCTCGCTCTTACCGAGTAAGATTCTTGGTCCTTATCATGTTCATCCGGTAAGGTAATGTGACTTCGTGTTTACTTACCCGATAAACGTTTGGTAAACGGTCCCATAGTTGCTTTTTATTTAAAAACATTAAAAAATATATTTTTTTTAAAGAATTAATGAATAAGTAAAGTGGGCTAGTCTTCTATAACAACAAATGTTTATTTTGGGCTTATATCGGCCCACCATTGGTAACGGCTATTTTCCGCCGCCAAATCACGCTGACACACATTCTCTCCAACGGTCATATTTTGTAACGAACCCTTATTAGAACCCTAAATCCTCAATCGTCGATAATTCCATGTTTAAATTCCTTCACCCCTCTTCTTCCCATATCCAAAATCTCCCTATTTTCACCGTACATAACTTTTCCGGCGATCTTTCTCATTGAATCGAAAGAAATACCAAAACTGTAATGGAGACTCCATCTTCATCGTCAAGAAGAATCACCAGATCACAAGCTCTGGCTATGGCTGCAAACGACATCATACCCATAACTTCAAGTGAGTATCGTTACACTTCTTTTTATCGATTCTTGTTTGTTTCAAGATCTTTCGGGATTTACAGTTCGAATCTTTTGATCTTTTAAGGGAAAAACGAAGAATCTGAGAAGGGGGTTTTGAAATCAAGACAGAAAACTAATGGTGGAAAACAGGAAGAAAGAGATAGATCAGCATTGATTGACATAACAAACGATTCACCCATTGTTGGGCTTGCAATTGGGAATTTGAAAACCCCATCATCAACATTTTGTAAGACAAGGATGATCATTCAAAACAGCCAATCAAAACAGGCCACGACACCTGGGTCTGGAGAAGCTTTGTTAAGAGGTCAAGTGAAGAKTCTTCTGCAAAAAGTTGAAGAAGAAGCTGTGATTTCAAAGATTTCATTCGAACCCRTAATTTCAATTCGTTCACAAAAAGACTCTGTGAATTCCCCAATGTATCTTCTTGCTCCAACACCTGCAAACACCCCACAAGTTTCTGAGGATATGAACAACTGTTCAGAGTCTTTGGGTGTCTCTCCAGTTTCAGAAAGTTACAATTTTTCGCAGGTTTGATTCCGTTCCTGCTTTGGGGTTTCTTAGTTTTTGATGTTTTCAATTGGGTTTTTGCTGATTTCTTCTTTTTCTGTGTCATTTCATATGGGTGTAGATGCTTGATCAGGAAGAAGAAAATGGAGAAACCGAAACTACGAGTCTGATAACAAGGTTGTTGTTTGCGGATTCCACAGAGAAATTTGAAGAAAATGAAGATGATGATGGATCGTTATGGTCGGTTCAAGTGAATGCAAGCACAAGTGATGAGCATGAAAATGATCAAGAATTCAGAGAGGGTTATGAAGATGATCAAGATTTTGAAGAGAATTACGAAGATGATCAAGAACTCGTAGAGAATTATCAAGATGATGAACGATTTGGAGAGAACTATGAAGAAGGGGTGGATGAGCTTTGTGAAGGGTTGAGCAAGATTTGTGTGAATGGTGGTGCTAAATTTACCCCAAGACACAAAAGATTTGTGTACGATAGTGACGGCGAGCTTGAAGCGGAAGAAGAATCCGTTGAGTCGTCATCCCCATCGTGCTTCAAGGGTTTGCCAACGCCAAAAGGAACACATCTTCGGTTTTCATAGGACGATATACCGGAAAACATGATGTTTAAATTTTTGAGCTATGATTGTTCTTTTAAAAGAGGAAAATGCAGGATTTCCCTATCGAATATTATTTGATTACCTTATCGACGTACCGCTTGTAATGCCAATGTATGCATTCCAAAAGTAATTAATGATATGAAAACTCACCTAATAGTGTAACATAACCAAAATAATCCAAGATTTGGACACGCTATAAAATCCAACGATTTCTTATATCTCCAAGACGTTCTGGAATAAACTATACAAATGAAACTTTTAGAAGAATCTCTTATGATTCTGAAAATTCATTAACCATCTAAATCGGAGTTACTATTGATTTTATAATATAATAGCTGCTGTCGAATTCCCGACCAGATTCAAAAACTATTTTCTTTTGGACACTTAACACCATTATTAAGCTACGTTCGTTCATAGAGATACCGTATTTAACATGTCAATCTCTCTAGAAACATACCATACTCCTTATTTGGACGAATTGTTATGAATCATACAAATACCATGAAATTTTCTGACTTTCTTACAACAACATAAAACGCGATGCTAATCAATTTCTTAGTCTTATGGCTTTTGATTCGACTCCAAACTTCTACATGAATTGAGGTACATATAAACCATCGATGTTTATCAATTAAGTACAGATACAACCAAATGAAGTACCTTTAATTGCTAAATAACTCCGAAAACCCTCACGCCTTTGCTTCTCGATTTATCCTTCACCCCTCGTCAAATCTTCGATTTTTCAAAGCGATTTTCTCACCAACACCAAAACATTGTATTACTCCAAAAATCACAGCGTGAAACAACATATAAGGCTCCCAATTGGTGATAACCTCCTTAACCCAAAATATCCGAATAACCACTTGTTTGTGAAAGACTACGATTTTCTACCATGTGGTTGTGAAATTCCGGTTTTGTCCTTGTGGTTTGTAATTTGTTGTTGTTTTCGTCCCTATGTTTTGTAATTTGTTGTTGTTTTCATCTCTGAAACTAAATCTATATTACTCCATTTAACTTAGTATTTTTTTTTTTGTTTCTTTTTTGATATTTTAGTCTTTTTTATTTAATCAAACTACTTATTTTTTGATAAAAGAATTAATACATAGAAGATTATATTATTTTGTTATTGTTTATAATAAAATAATTAAATACTTTTCATATAATTTGTTGTTTCATATTTTTGGTCATTATAGTTTTAATTTCTTATTAGTTCGATTTTTGTCACTAACGTCACTCAAGTGCAAGTCGTTGAGTACACCTCACATGATAGTATTTTAATTTATTTCTTCATTAGGAATCAAACGCTTAAATATTTATATAACCAAACAATTAAATATATTAGGTTAAATTTACCAAATAAATGTATATGACTTATTATAACATATTTATATACGACATACAATTGTTTGATATAACTGAATAACTTATAAGATCAAACAATTGTACGTCTTATTAATAAAATTACGTACATTTGTTTGGTTATATAAATAATACAATCATTTGGTCTCTAATGAAGAAAAATACTTTTATGTGAGGGGTACTCAACGGTTTGAACTTGAATGACAGTAGTAACAGTATTCGAACTCATAAAAACTATAATGACAAAAAATATAAGAAATTAATTAAATATATTTTGATTATTTTATCATAAACAATAACAAAATAATATAATTATATATTACTTTTTTTATTAAAAAATATATAATTTTATTAAATTAAAGAACACAAAAATACCAAAAAGAAACCAAAAAAAAAATATATATAGTAAACTAAAATAGAAAAAATAAATCAAAAAGACTAAAACTCTCCTAAGTTAATGGAAGAGTTTTAACATATCTAGTCTCAAGAATAGAAACAGTAATAAATTACAAACCATAAAGATGAAAAATCATAATTTCAAAACCATATGGACTAAAACTGTAATCTTTCTCAAACCACATGACTAAAATCATGGTTTACCCTCCATTTTCCAAGTCGATCCAATCCATTCGTTCGTAGAGTTATTTACGCAATCGCATACATTTTTGAAACACCTCTAACAGAGGGACTATTATATCTTCCAAATCGTTTACATGAACAATCCATTCTTCCCCCCATATCTTTTATTTTCAAATTTCATAATTTTCATTTCAGCGCCCCCATTTTCAAATTTGACAATTTTTATCCTTGGATGAAGATTAACCTTCTTCCTTTTTCCATTTGTTATAACTAGAAGGTACTCGTGCAATGCAGCGAGATACATCTCGATTTTAATGTTTTATTTTATTCTTTGTCTTTGTCGATATTATAATACGATTTTATGTGTTTTTAAGAAAACAATAATAATTTTATTTTTGAATAAACTATAAATTTGAAGATATATAATAAAAATTTGAAAAAAAATATATCAATGTTAGTATTAAATCAACTATATAAAAGTTCTATTTTTTATGTAATTTTTTAATTTATTTTTATTATAATTTAATTTAAGTTTAATAATGAAATAATTTATTTTCGATTTAATAATATAACATTTTATAAAGATAATAATTAAGTATTCTGTTAGAACTCAATGATTATTCTAATTATATTCAGATTTTTTATATTTAGAATGAGATGTTTATCAGGTATTTGATTCTGTTTATCTGCAGTTAGTTACACGAATTCAGATATGAAGCTTTAATAAATTGTACTTAAGCACAATCTATTTGTAATCTTGAGTTTTAAGTAATATACATTTATAAACAATATTGTACGCATAAAAAGTGGTTTTTAAGAGTTTTGTTAAATGCTTTATAATATATAGTATAAATTATTATTTTAAATGACAAAACTAACCCTTCATTTTCCGATAGGTACCTTTTTAACCCAAAGAAGAATAATTCCCTTTTATTCTATTTCTCTCCTTTTTTTTTTCTTTCATTACATATTTATTTATCTTTATTTTAAGGTGTTACAGTATAAACCAAGCTGAAAAATAAAATTCTGTTCATTCTAATTTATTTAAACTCCTTCAGATTTCAGCAAACCAAAAACTAAAAAATAAATAAAGTTTTATATCACTAATTTACATTTTCTACATAAAATTTGACTTATTAATTAATTTATTTTAATAATATATTTTATAAACTTATCAAAATAAATTCAATAAACCAATAAAAATATTTATAATAATAGAAGAAGCAAGACAAGAATTAGATTCTTATTTGATAAACTAGTCTTTATAATTAAAAATAACCTCCAAAAACCTATGTTAAAATACATGAATGTAATGATAATGCACCATGCACATGCATGCATGTGAATGCTCATCATCACTTTTCAGCTACGGCTCATCAGCTCTCTCCGCGCCGGCTTTGTTACGGAAAAAAGAAAAAGAAATATATTTGGAAGAATTACATTCTTCGTCCATGTGGTTTGGTGTCAAAATAACACATCTTTGTTATTTGGGGCCGTTTATCCGATTGCTTACTCGGTAAGTGCTTATCGATAAAAGTCGACACTATGATTTATTTTGATGCGTAAAATTTTGATGCTTACCATACTTTGTTATTTGGGGCCGTTTATCCGCCTATGATACCATCTACAACATTGTAGACCTACTATACCAGATAACCACCGTTTTGTCCACACACCTGAACACATGGACTTAAACTCGGTCTGATAATCTAATAAAAAAGTATGGTTAATTATTAGATAGTTAGGAAGATATGTCTCATGGGTGCCTAGAAAAATTAAACATAACAACAAAAAAGTTAACACGTATTTTATAGAAAAAAAAAATTATACTAGAAGGGTATTCGTGCAATGCAACGAGATATATCTCGATTTTAATATTTTATTTTATTTTTTGTCTATGTCAATGTTATAATATGACTTTATGTGTTTTTAAGAAAACAATAATGATTTTATCTTTGAATAAAATAAAATTTTGAAAAAAATATATATCAATGTTAGTATCAAATCAAGTATCTAAAAGTTCTCATTTTTTATGTAATTTCTTTAATTTATTTTTATTATAATTTAATTTAAGTTTAATAATGAAATAATTTATTTTTGGTTTAATAATATAATATTTTATAATGATAATAATTAATTATTCTGTTAGAACTTAATGATTATCTTAATTATATTTAGATTCTTTATATTTAAAATCAGATATTTATCATGTATTTGATTATGTTTATCTGCAGTTAGTTACACGAATTCAGATATGAAACTTTAATAAGTTGTATTTACGTACAATCTACTTGTAATCTTGAGTTTTAATTAATAAATTAGTTATTATAAAATAACTTTTTGATCTTTTTCGTTTCTTGTAAATTTTATACAATTTTTGTATTAATAAGTTTAATTTTTAATTAATTTTTAGTTATTATAATTTTATTATTACAGTTTATTACTCTATAAATTATAGACCGATTCATGATTTCGTGATTCTTATTTTGTTGAATTTTTTTAAAGCTGTGACCAATGTGGATGCATTTTTCTTCGGTGTTAAACCCCATTTTCAGCTGCGGAAATCAAGTTGAGTGTTCCAAATTTCAGACATATTAATTAAATAATTTGTTATTTTTTATATTTGTTGTAAGTCATGTTTCTATTATTCTTTCGTAATTAAAATATAAAAAATAGGAGGTCAAAATTAATCGGTTAAGCAATCAGACCTCATTAATTATTTTATATTTTAAATATTTTGTTATTTTCAATTAAAAAAATAAAAAGATTCGATAACACATCACTATTCTTTTACATAAATATGGCTCTCGTGTTTGATTGTTGACTAATTTTGTCACAAGTTTTCGACAACACAACCTAAAATTAGTGTCTTAATTATTGGGTTTAATTATATAAAAAAAGAACTGTTTTGTATATATATATATATATATATATATATATATATAGAGAGAGAGAGAGAGAGAGAGAGAGAAAAGAGTGAGGAGGATTTATAGACGAGAACAGTAATTAAATAAGAGAACACGAAAACAGACAAATCATAATATCGCATATAAAATCACATGTAATTTTATACTGATAGTCAAAGGTAAGGGTGTGTGGATGACGCGTCTTGTGATCTGAGGTCATGGCCGAGTTCGCGTGAATCACATATGATTTGACCATTTTCTTATTCTCTTATTTGATTATTATTCTCGTCTCAATCTATACATATATGTACAAAGAGATGCAGATGAGAATGATAAAAAGATAAACGGTTATGTAAAAACATATATCAAACTTAAGATGAATTTGATTATGGAGACATACCCTTTAAAACTTTACTTTTAAAAATGAAATAGATTACCCTTTCTTTTAATCGGAAGTAAATTAAATATAATCAAAACTGAAGTCAGATAAATTACATTAAAATACCAGTATTATTTTACTATTTTCATTTAAACCTTCTCGATACATATAGACACATATACATATTATATTGTCATGATGTAAAGTTGTAACGGTTGCTTGTTACTCCTAATATTCTTCCTCATCTTGATTTTTTTATGTCTTTCTTAAACATATATAATGTCGTATCTATCTATTTCTTTTAATATGCTTTTCAACCATCATAATAATTAGGTGGTTTTTGAGGTTACTACCACATTTACTCTAACCGATGCATCAAAGTTTGGTTTAGGGACTGTTTACTAAACACTTACTCAGGTAAGCGTTTACCAAGTCACATTACCTCACCGGATGAATATGGTAAGGACTAAGAATCTTACCGGGTAAGAGCGAGACAAGGACCATGAGTCTTACCCGGTAAGTGGGGGAGATCGACTCTTACCACGGTAAGCGCTTACCGGGTGAATTGTTGCATACAATGTTGTTTTGATGGACTAAAATCTTACCCGGTAAGTAATTAATAGTGTTAAATTTTACCGGTAAGCACTTACCAGGTAAGTGTTTGGTAAACGGCCCCTTAATTTATAGGGAAAATTGTATTAAAATAGAACCAACTTTCACTTTATTCCTATTTTGGAGAACCAACTTTCAAAATCGTCATTTAGGGGTCTCCATCAAACTTTTTGTTTATTTATGCGTCTGGTTAACATGTTGACCTGTTAATGCTGACATCATCTAGATCTTTTGTCAACTAAGATATTTCATGCCACTATTATGATTATAAATATAAATCTAAAATGTTAACATACCATAATTTTTTTTATTTTAAAACTAATATTCCACGTCATATTTAAAATTATAAAATAATCATAGAAAATTAACTAAAATTCTTTTTTTCTCAAAAATTAATTATAGAAAAATCAATGTAATAAAATCTATTTTTCATTCAAAATCTCGTTTTTCAAATAAAAGAAAATTCAAATATCAAATTAAATATTTTTTCAAAAAAACTCCAAATTATCAAAATAAAATTTGTTTTTTACTAATACAATAAAAAATTTAATTTAATTGAAAAAATTACTTGATGCAATAAAAAAATATTAAAAATCAAATTCAAGATTTTTATTTTGATTTTTATATCCAACCAATCCGTATCAATTTTAGAGTTTAAATCAAATTTGGCAAATCTAACAAAAATAAAAGTTTGTTCACGATGTTCAAATCATCAAGATTTGAATAAAGTCGATGACAAGACACAAAAAAAAATTGTTGAAAATCTTCGATCTTCGACTGCTTGAATCATCCTTATCAAACTTAACCATCAACTGTAAATTATGGAACTGATCGAACTTCATCAGGAATTTGTGCATCAGCTATATCAACTTACTCTATGTAAACATATGCAAGTTAGTACAAATATATAAGTTATATGCAAATATGCAAACAAAATGTGATTATACATATTGAAAATACCTTCCCCAGCAGTAATTGGTATACTCGTCTCAAAACTAACATGTGAACTCTGCAAAATAAACATACTTTTAGCTACAATATTTGATATATATATATATATATATATATATATATA
>NC_037532.1:29082232-29104874 GCF_001531365.2 Cynara cardunculus var. scolymus | reverse complement strand
TATATATATATATATATATATATGTATATATATATATATATTCATTCAAACAAAATGTGAATCACAATTATTATACTTACTCCTATAATCGTATCCCGTAAACTCGTACCTCTTGAGCCCCTGCCTCTTGAACCTATACCTCTTGAACCCTTTCCTCTTATATTGCTTTCAATAACCAAATCCTCCTATTCTATGTTGTTTTTTCTCGGTCTACCAACTGGCTTTTTTGGCCAAATCGGTGCATCCTTCTTTTTTATTTTTACAACTCCTTGAATTGTGTCCTACCTCCAAACAATTTATGCAAGTCATCTGTCTCCCTGATTTGGCTACAACTTCATGGTCGTATGCATTTCTTCACTTGCATATTTTCTTCTGGCTATTGTAGGCCTGCCAGGCACGCGTCTAGACTTTGGGGGCAAAAGTTTGGCAAAATCTATTCTTGGCCAATCTTTGATCACATTCAAAGGGTTGATCCTGTGATTATATGTATTACTGAAATTTATTTTTGAGAATAAGGGAGACACAAACTTAGTTGGATCTTGGTGAATGAAGTATATGGTTACAACAACATGTAGACAAGGAATTCCAGAAGCTTGCCTACTTCTGCAAGTGCATGTTCTACATTGATTGTCTACAACAAAATCCTCTAGTCCTTGTCTTACTTCAAAAAGATTCCCTCCACTGGGAGCAACACGCCAAAACATGCAAAAAAATATTAGCAAATCATAATGTAATATTTATGAAACAAATTACCTTATATGCAAAAAGCATAATAATCATAAACATACCACATTAGTTCCTTTTATGCTCAACTTTCTTTCTTATATTTGGACAGATTTCATCATCCCAGTTGCATGCTTTGTTGCTCATCTGAAACATTCTTTCCATCACAAGAGCTCTAATCTCCTCGAGCATTGTTACCATAGGTTTTCTCCTAGATGAGACAATCATAGAGTTAAAACATTCACTTGCTCCATTTTCTACAGCATCACATGATGTGTCGATCTTGAAGAAAGCCCTTGACCATGTTGACGGTTGTATTTCCATCAAATGTTTATAAGCATGGGGAGATAAACTTTTAATTTCTTGCATAATTCCTTCAAATTCTTGTGGTGTCCCTGACTTGGATGCAGCTCAAAACAAAGATCTGAACTGGATACCGATGTACTTCTTCCTGAAATTGGCGTATATGTGTCTAGCACATCGACGATGCTCAGCAAGTGAGAATACCTCTTTAACAACTTGAACAAGTCCCTGTATTAACATAATGCAATTAACTAATTAGAATATCACATTCATAATAGATTAGCAAGTGTGTGCAGTTAATTATTAGTATACTATTACCTTATGTTGATTTGACATCAATGTTACCCCTAATCCATCGGTCAATCCAATGTCCTTCATTAGAAAATTTAAAAACCACTTCCAACTGTCTTTATTTTCAACCTCCACCACTGCCCATGCAAGAGGATATATTTGGTTGTTACCATCTTTCCCTATCACACTTAACATTGCATACGATTTTTAGAAAACATCCATCCAAACCAATGAATCCCCTACACCTTGACAACCAACCTTCTTTAATACCCTTAAAAGACACATAAAATCTTTGAAATAATTTATATTGTTTGGTCCTACCTCAACACTAATTTTAACCATTGATCATGAATTACTCCTAATCTTCTCATCGTAGTCCCATAACTTTCTATAATGCTCAATTAGAGTCGTTTCTACTTCCCTCAATGCCTTGGCCTTAACCCTTTAGCATTGACTCAACTGAACAATGCACTTATATTTTTTTAGAATGGATTCCTTCAAATCAACTAACTTGATAGATGAGTTTTGTCTAATCTTCCTCCCACATTGTTTAGCAATCCAATTGAAATTCACAAGTGAACCTAACATGTAATTTCTCCCACACTTATGCTCATCATTTAGTGACTTGACTTGGAATGATTTTTCATCCTTCATCCAAGATGCCCACAATTTCTATGGACAACTACTTTCATATCATTTTTTACGCGGTCCACACACACAACATGTAACTTGTCTTTGCTGTTTTTTAGATACCTTCATTGATAACAATATGTCAGAAAAACGTTAGTAATTACATAATAGATATATGTAAGTAAATAAGATAAGTAGCATACCTAAGTTGAAAGCCATTTGTAAGCGCATAATTTGTCAAGCAATTCTTTAACTCAAAGGCCGATGCATATCGTTCACCAACTTGAGGTTTCATTAAGTTCCAAGGAACATTTGGATTGTGAATTGGAAGTTCATTGGTTTTGGCCTCATCGTCTTTAACCATTTCCTTTTCATTTTCAAAATTAACGACGTCTTCAACAAACCTATCCCTATCATACTCATCACACAATTCTGTCAAAAAATCATCATGTTGATATGGTTGTGGTTGTACCTAATTTTCTATTTCCATGTTATCATCTCCAGGGACTCGAAAATTTGCATTACAAAAATGTATTGCAATTTCAACATTCACATCTTCCACTTCCCTATTGATTTTTCTCATTCTAACCTCTCTAATCTCATCATCCCCTTCCAATAAATGATCTACACTAGCAACCTCGTCATCATCAACATCGGAAAAACTAATCTCATTATCACTACCGCTGGTAACATAATCCTCTTCAATGGTATCATCATAATTACTATTCAAGAACTCACTAATATCAATATTAAAATGATATATAAAAATTTCCAATTGCGCCGACAACATACCATAACTAAAAAACCTTTCAACATCTGCATCACTATGAAGGGGTTTCAATCCCTTTTCCAAATCTATGTTAGGAACCCTATAGTACTTTCGACTAACTTCAGATGAAGTAAAATCTTCAACGCATTGTCTTAGGCTTCTAATACCTATGTTACTTACATCAAAATCTTTCAAATATGCAACTTTACTTCCATAATAGAATGGATTTGTTTGGAACATGCCATCATGATTTACAGCCAAATTGATCTTCATATTGGTTCTCTTCAAACTTGAAAATAAACTTTTTGAAAATCTCAATACGAAAATAATGGTAGCTACGTAAAATTTCTAGGCACATATCGACTAAAATGCAAGACCTGAATTCTTCATAGCGGGAGTTAGATGGGAGACTATTTATTGAACAAATGGCACTACTTTCTTGGTGCTAGTTGCAACTAAAAATGTTTCTAAACTTTATTTTGCATAAATAAACAAGAGAAGTTGAATGACTCGTAGTTCACTCTAATAAAGTGACAGATGTATGTTCTTGTGCATTTGCAGACTCTTGGACCAATGACTTCCAAGATCTGGAATGACATGATAAACCATGCTCAAAAGTCCGATGGGACGTTTTTGTACCTTGATCCAAGTAATGAACGAAATTTTGTGGTTCTCAATGTCATTACATGTGTCGGCGTCAACTGGATAGGCTATTCCTAGGGACGAGGTTTAAAATAGGAAGTGACAGGAGGATTCATACCTTGGGAACGCCGCTGGTGCCGACGTCGACCAGAGACGTGAACAACGGCGTCTATCTAGGGCAATGATGGCTAGGGCTAAAGCGTGAGCGTTGGAGGAGAGAGTCAAGATGATCACGATAGACTCTTAGTTTACTGATTTTGATTTGTTAATCTTTTTTTAATAATAATGATGATTTGGCAAAATAATATCCACCTAATATATTTTTAGATTATTATTTGTCAACTCATAATAAATTACTTGTTATCTGCTCAACAGGTTAAACGGGTCCTTAAATAAACAAAAAAGTTTGATAAAGACACCTAAATGGCGATTTTGAAAGTTGGTTCCCCAAAATAAGAATCAAGTTAAAGTTGGTTCCATTTTGATACAATTTTCCCTAATTTATATGTTATGAAACGACAATTTTTTTCCAACCAATGTAAAAAGTTATAGTTTTTCTTATTTGTATAAATTTGTAAATTATTCATTTTGAAACATTTAATGATATAGACACCTATTTATGAAATGTTTACAAAAGAGTGACGAAGGCAATGATAAACTTGACATCCACATCTTCAAAATTATCACACGTTAAGATCAACATGCTATCGGTGAAAACATATATAAAATAGAAAATTTTGATACATTGTTATATTGATTGAGAAAATAGTTGTTTGTTACAATAAATAGAAGTTAAGTCATACTATGTTGCATTTTGATTATTTGCCCCTTTTGTATAAGATTTGTGTGATAAACGAAGGATCGTGTGAGAATACAAATTAAGATGAGAAGTTTATCACTTTTAATCTAAAACTAACCCAAGAATTGGGCTTTAGAATAAAAACTGATATGGTGCTTCTCATTAGTGTTGATATAGAAAACTCTTCAGTTGTGATTGATTTAAAGGTAGAGATTCATTCTTATCTTTCTCATAATAACTCTCATTCTCACTGTGTGAGAATGAGAGCTAAGGTGAGAAGTATAAGAAAAGATCTGGACCGTTGATCACTTTAATTTCAAACCTATCCATGAACCTCGTTTGATATGGGGATTGTTCATGTGCATTATACATATATATATATATATATATATATATATATATACACATACATGTATACATACATATAGCCAAAGGTTATTTTGAGAAGTAAATAAGTGACCTCCCTTCATACGATCAAGATTGGATTTGACTGGTTAAAAAATGCGGCTATATAAAAAATAGAGAGGCCTGTTTTATTACTTTTATAAATAGGCAAGAATCAAATTCATATATAAACATATGTAATTCACATATGAACTATATTTTCATATGTGAATTCGTATAATTCACATATGAACTCGTGTGATTCACATATGAACTAATTAATTGGTTCATATATGACCATGTGGGTTCATATATGAACCAGTTGAATAGTTCATATGTGACTAATTAATAGGTTCAGACATGAACATATAGTTCATATGTTTATCACATTTATTGCCTATTTGTAAAGTAACAAAACTACCTCTCTATCTTTCATATACACAAGCGAGAAACTATTTGGTGTTGTACGATCAAAGCCGCAAATGTTGACTATATGAAGGGCTATGATCACTTCTTTACTTGTCAGATATTTAACACTTCTCAAATGAAACTTTCCATATACATATATATGTAGGGGTGTGCAGAAAATCAACCGGTCCAATTGGAATCGATTGATCCAATTAGAACCGATCGATCATAATTGGATATCCAATTGTAATTGGATCGGATCGGATTGAAAATTTCTACATTCAATTTGGATTGGTCGGTTCTTGGATGACAGTCTATAATCAACCAAAACCGAATCGAACCGAACCGATCAACATCCAATTAATCATCCGATGACCATCCAACCATTATGCAATTAATTTACTTTCAAGTTGCTTAAATCAGAATTTGTTTTATGTGAGACTTTGAATTTTTGACTTCCCTTGTGTTGGTTTTAATACATATTAGAAGTGATTAATTAATTGTATCATGTTAGAGAATTAGATTGAATTAACACACTGGATGGATCCAATCCCATTGGATCATCCATTGGATATCCGATGGATATCCAATAAAAGTATCCAATGGATGGAATCGAACTGAATTGATTATCCATTGGATTGGATTGGATGGATTATCCAATGTTAATAGGATCGTATCGGTTGGCAAAATCCAACATCGAATGGATGATTATCGGTTCCCCTCACATCTAATGGATGTCAACCAATGAACAAACATATATATATATATATATATATTTTGAGGTATAGGTCAGATTGGTATACTTTATTTTTTGGTTTTAATTAAATTATAGTATGATAATTTGTATAAACCGTTGAGAACAAAAACCCTAATCGGACAAGCTGCGGCTAACATGGAATTGGGTAGATGGCTGGTCAAAACGGTTTTTCGTCATGAAAACAAGGGATCTCAACTTGTCTTTTTTTGAATTGGCCAAAAGCCACTAATTCTCAAGTTCTGCCAGCCAGCCACCCCCAGCCAAGCCGACTAACGCCCACAACGGTATGCTTGGCATATATATATATATATATATATATATAGAGAGAGAGAGAGAGAGAGAGTTGGATTCACGTAAGACCAAAGGTTTTTTTCGTGAGACCCAGAAAATCAATTTATGTTCATTGATCAACTTTATAAGCTAATGATCTAATGGTCTAAAGTTGGACGGTGACAATTTTATGATTATTGAGAACTTTCGTGGCAATTTTATGATTATGAATGTTCAGATTGTAGATCTAATCTAAGGATTGAGAATTGGTCTTACGAATCTCACGAAAACCCTTGGTCTCACGTGATCCCAAGTATGTATATATATATATATATATGTATATATATATGTAGAGGGATGTTATTCTACACCCTTTGTCATTCCTACACCCTATACAACCTTCATCTCAACCATTCAATTTTTAATCAATTAATTGTTTCCTAATATAAAGTATTAATCATAATTAATGAACTCTATTCATATTCCATAAATATTCAAATCATAATAAATAAACTCTCATCATTTCTATAATTAATTGGGTTGTAAGGGTTGTACAAATGCACAAGGTTGTAAAAGAAATATACCCTATATATGTATATATATATATATATAGAAAGTTTACTTTATAAACCACGTTATTTGTACAAACCTTATTCAATTAATCATAATTTTTTATTTTGTTTTTTTTTCATGATTATGAGAGGTTGATTAATCATTTTTATTGTGGAGGGTGTTAATCATAGATATTATTATCTTAATTATATTAATTTTAGAGAAATACATAAAACAATTTCATTAAAATTTCATATATATTATATGAAACAATTTCATAACCATATAAGAAACAATTTCTTAACAAAAATACTATATGAAACAATTTTATAAGATTAAACAATTTCATGAATTTTTTTTCATATAATTAAACAATGAAATCGACTGATGAAGATGATTTGAACGTTTATAAATATAGATGGTTTGTTTTTTATTGCTCTCCTCTCTCTTTTCGGTGTATATACATACATATATATATATATATATGTTAAAATAAAAATAATAATCAAATAAAAAACATGAAAATAACTAAATCATGTGTAAATTCATATTTGATTTTAAACTTGTGGTCATCTAGCTTCCATTGGTTTGCTTGAATTTCACATCAGCTAAATTTGCACCATTTTATTTTTGGTATATGTGAAAACTTCTAGAAGAAGTTATATACGGAGTAACATGATGATATTTCATATATTATTGTAAGGTTTAATTTAATTTAATATTAAATATATATACATGAAAAATGGGTATATATTATGGCATGTGAAATCATAGGCTGTCTTTTTAAGATTCGGAGGAACAACCACCCCACAAATTAGAACCAAAATAACACAGAATCATGAAGACTCATTTTTGCATGCCAACAAGGATGAGAACCACCAGAAAGACCACCAGATTATCTCCGATGTCGCTACTCGATCGTTTCCGGGAGGCGGTTTTCCGGTTGATTATGATATCCGCACTTTCGAAGGCCTCCACCACCACCCACAACGCCGCCTACACCTCCACTTACGATACGACCCCATCACCCATACGTTTGTCCTCAAGATCTTCCTCCAAATCTTCACCGGCAGCCACCAATCGCCACCACCACCACCACCACCAAAGGACCACGTATCATCATTATGCCGCTGATTCGCATCATACGGAAGCGGTGGCCGATTGCATCGAGTTCATCAAAAGATCATCGGCAAATGAAGATACCTCCAGGGAGAATGTTATTCCACTTCCAGTTATGTGATCCAAAACCCCTTTTTATTTTTGGTTTTCTTTTTCACAAAAATCATTTAAATAATGTTCTTAAAACGTTATTTTAAGTAAATTTTACGTTACGATGATTCGTATATCGTTTTTTCCTGTTAAGATTGTAAACTATCGACAAATATCGTAAAAGAAATTGACGAGGGATTGCTCAAATCATATCTTATGAGTGGTCTTTTAAGTTCGATGACACGACTAATTTTGTTAACTTACTGGGTGTTTGAGATTGTTTATAAAAACAATTTATTGATTTATTCTGGTGTGACACCGATAATAAGCACTTTTGAGTGTTTGGATAAACAGTTTATACCGGTGTCAAACCTGTAATAAGAAATTTTTAAAGAAGTTAAACCATTTAAACTTATAATAAATTGATAAGGACTTTTGTATACTAGCATATTTACTTTAAAGAAATTAAAGATTGAGATTGAAATAATGAATGAATAAATATATCTGTAAATAAATTATTTGCAAATTGGGGGTTTTTTTTTTAATTTAAAAGATATAATTATTACCTTCAAGTAGCATGTTATGTTATGTTGGTTTCATTTTGTTTGTTTCTATATAAATTACTTTTTTAATTGGTATTAACAAAATTGGTTAATTAATTGATATAGATGATTAATTTATAAAGTAAAGTTCAATTTTGGTCCTTAGCATTTGTAGTTTTTAATGGATATCTTACAAAATCTCGTATTTGATCCTTCATGTTTGTTAATTTCTAACGGTTTTAGTCCATCTGTCTGACGATCGTTAACTTTTTTGTTAAGTTCAGCAAAAAGGTAACCACCATATTTCGATTTTTTTTTCTGTTTGTTTTAAACCAATGGAGGTTCTTGCGGAATCACAATCTTACCATGCTGGAACGACATGTTTTCTCGGTGTTAGAAAGGACCCGATTCCTTGTTACCATCCTTGAGTTCATCGATGTGTCTTTTCCACTTGGGACAATGATTCAATTGTTCTACAAGTTAGGTAACGTCCCAACCTTAGAAGCTGACTAATTCCATTAAAGTTGGTGAATGATTTATTCTAGATAAGGCGTCCGCGGCTACATTCTCTTTTCCAAGTTTAAATTGGATAGATCAATCGTAACCGATCAACTTCACCAACCATTTTTTTTTGTAATCGGAAGAAACCTCTCGTTGTTCCAACAAGTACTTGAGGCCCCATTGGCCCCTTTTTTCTGATAAAACGCTTTCCCATAAGATAATGCTTCCATTATTGACGGCCAACACGATGGCCATCAACTCCCTCTCGTATAACGACTTATATTTGCCTCATGTTGGACATGATTGACCAAAGTAGATTACTGATTTCTAGTGCTACATTAGGACAACCCCAACCCCTATTCCGGAGGTGCCCATTTCCACAGTAAATTCCTTCTCAAAATCCGATAGAGTTAAAAACGTGCAGTTATTTCATAGCTGTCATTAATCGTTAGAAAGCCTTTTTCGCATTAGAACTCCACTCAAAAAAATTCTTTTTGAGCAATTGTGTGAATGGTAGAACCATTCTTCCATACCCTTTGATGAAGGGTTAGTAATATCCCGTTAGCCCCAAGAACCCACAAAGTTCTTTCACCGTTTTAGGAGCGGACCACTCCCTCATGGCTTGAACCCCCTCATACTCAGATTCCACCCCCTTATATGAGATCACATGCCCAAGATATTCCACTCAATTTTGCCCAAACCTCCTGGTTATTTTGAAGTATTTGAAGGGCCAACTATAAATGTTGTCCATGCTCTTCCTCGTTACGACTATAGATAATAATGTTGTCGAAGAAAATGAGGACAAACTTCTGAATATGAGTTCAAAAAAATTGGTTCATGAGGGCTTGGAATGAGGTCGAGGCGTTAGTAAGCCCGAAGGGCATTACAACAAACTCATAATGTCCGTCATGAGTTCGAAATGCCATTTTTTGATGTCCTTATCCTTCATTTGAATCTGGTGGTAGCCAGATTTTAAGTCCACATTTAAAAAAATTATTGCCCCATGCTACTCATGAATCATCTCTTCGACTAGGGGTATCAGGAATTTGTTGGCAATTGTAGGTTGATTAAGCACATGGTAATCCATACAAAATCACCAACTTCTATATATTTTCTTAACTAACAAGATGGGACTACCATAGGGGCTTTCAGTGAGCTGAATCACCAGGGTAGATCATAGTTCTTGGACTAACTTCTTCATTTCAGTTTTTTCTCATGCGAGTATCAGTACGACCTAACGTAAGTGGATGCCGTATTTGGAAGTTGATAAGATCTTTTTACACACCTTTAGACGTATGATGATTGAAACCAAAAGTAAGTATACAATATGGTCCAATATCGCCTTTCAAGTAATAAGGTGGTAAAATATCGATCATCGTCCACGGAGATTGTGGTAAAAACTTAATAAAAATCTAATAAAAGAAATGGTTTCAGATAACGAATTTCAAGAAATCTTTTGTTGGATTAACAATACTGAAATACAAAATAAATAAATTAACATGGGTGTAAGACTTGTGGAGAGACATAAACACAAATTTCAGCAAAAATGCTACAGCAAACAGTTGATCATAACTAGTTTCACCATCTATTTTGAGAAATATCCTTCTGGACTTCAACCATTGCATTAATGTTTAACTTTCAACCAACATATTCCTATGTAGTATCAAAACCAGTAAGGGTGTCAAATGGTGTCCTCAAATATATGGATTAACAAATTCTTTTGTTTAAAATCACTCTTCCAAATCGATTCTCATATCATTCAAGTTGATGTGTTCCAAGTGCCTCATTCCTAAGTCCACTACACTTTAATATTTTGATAAGTGAACAACCTATTGAATATTAATCAATTTGAAAAAAAAAACATATATAACAATTTCATGTATTTGTAACTCTTCCAAATCTACTTCTCATATCATTAAATTTAACATGCATTCAAATGGTTTATTTTTAAGTCCATGACACTTTAACACTTTTGAAAGCGATCAACTCATAAAGAAGAGTTTTTGGTTTTATAAAACTTGAAATGAAATAGTGGAACATTATTATTGCAAAACAATGCCCACTTTCCTTCGATTAAAAATCTCAACTTTATCTTACACTCAAGCAAAGAAAATTAGCTACTCATTACGGAAACTAAACTGCAAGCAATGTAAATAACGTAAAGTAAATACAAGAATTTAAATGATAGAAAGTAAATGCTGTAATATAAACACAATAAGTATAAAGAATATAAAGTCAAGAATGAATGCTACAACAATAGAAAATAAAGAACAAGATTTAAAGAAATTACGAGAATTATTATTTAAGCAAGATTAATTCGAATTTAAAGAGCTAAATCAATTGTGAATTGATTGCATACCAAAACAAAGATCCAAACACCCCTATTTATACACAATAGTAGAGGGGGCAAAAAGGAAAATACCAAACTTAGGGCCATAGTTTGCTAAAGTCAACATTAAAATACAAAAGTTAACTAATTAAATCAAGCAAGTACAAATGGTGCAGTAGCCTTGAATCTTCGAAAAGTTCATCAGATCGTGGTCTTCAAGTTACAAAAAGTCTGCTTCCAAGTCTGTCAAACGGCTGAATTCAAAAAGTCAAAAAGTAAGTTGATCCAATACTACAGGAATGCTATAGCACAAAACAACATGTGTATAAGTTCAAGTTAGTTACCCAATGGTATAAAACAAATGCATCACACATTTAGCTCCATGAAACAACAAACATAAATAAAATAATAAAAATGACTTAAGATTGGGATAAAAGAATAAGCTAAGTGCTTTTTATTTTTCTTATTTTTCTATCAACGCATATCACACCCCCTAACTTAAAGTGTTTATTGTCCCAAGCAATCAAAAGACTACAAAAAATTGACTTGATTTGAATTTTTTTTTTTTTTTGCAAATTATGGCATTAAGTGCATCAATATGTAGAGCATACCAACATGCAATTCATAGTCATAAATCCTTAGTAAGTAATTCATAGCCTAGTTATATGTATGAATCATAGGCCAACACCATTCTTATCTTTATTGAACTCAATACATTCTTCATTTAGGATTAATAAGGCTTATAGGGTCATTCTAGTGGATTTCTTTTCTCACTTAGCCTTTTTCACATTTATGCTTCAACGTTGAATTTTTTTTTTCAATCTTGGCACTGTGTGCTATTTTATCATCACGAAGGTTTTTTTTTCCACAATGGAGTGAACTTTCGGTGCATTGACGTTGTTAATCGGGGTTGTTATGAATGATGAATTGGAAAAACTAATGAAGGGTTTGTAGGTGTCGTTGTTTTTCTTACTTCCAGTAGTCAGGAGAGAGTTTCTATCTTCAACAAGTTGGGTTGTCTCCATTATTTGTGTTATACCTTGAGACCTCAACAATCTAAGCTCAACCTGAATGATGGATATGAGCCTATTCATGAAATTGCACTCTAATACCTTCTCAGGAAGGTCTGAAAATGAGGATGCCAATATATCAAAAGAATGATGGAACTCACGAAGGTTACCCGCTTAATGAAGGGCTAGAAGCTATTCGAGGTTCGATCCTCATTCCATGATTCTTAATCAATTGATGAGTTGCAACTTCAAATCTTCCCATACCAGGATAGAGCCTCACCTTCCACAAATTCTAATAGTGGCCACCTTCTTCTTCCCTTTAAAACGTTGGAGGGAAAAATATCGCTCAGCTCTAATATCCAACCGTCTGGATTATCTTTATAGAACATGGGGTATTTCACACGTTGCAACCTCCAATCAATCGGTAAAAATCTTGGTTATGTAATTTTATAGTTCCCCTGCATATAGGTGGATGACGATCAACGTCTTGCCACCCGTATGTGCCAGAGACTCAGATCCTCCCCCCGATCTAGAAGCCTGATTAATCCTCTAGTGCTGTCTGTTCCTTTGAATTGTTCAATCCTTGTTGTAACAGCGAGTCCAACTTCCCTACTATTGCTTGAATTCCAAGATCTAATTCTTCAATTCGTTTGGCACTCCCAACCTCTCAGTTACACAGAATTTCAACGTTGAATCTCATGGATTGCAAACTTCCATTGACCGAACTCAATCGATCCTCCATCGTCTGGACTGTTTCCTCCAGAGCGTCTAGACGATCTCCTGATTTTTCGACGGTATGGATAATCAGAATAGTTTGGCTCTAATACCAATTAATAAGAATAAAAATATGTTTGTATTGATTTCTGGAAAATATGTAAACTGATTATGTCGAAATCATGGAGAACTGTTCTGGTATTCGAGAGTCAAATCCCTCCCAAAGATTCACAAAATCCCCCCCCCCCCAATACGTAATATAGTGCTCTTAACTAACTATGGGAAGGCCCAATGGCCGAATTCCCCACAACCCATCTTCCAATTTCGTGTGGTCCCCTTCTAGAAGAAACTTATGTTATTAAGGGTTTATCAAAAACAAACCAAACAACCCCTTAGAAGTAACCTAAGAGTTACGAGGTTTAGTATCATTATCCTAACACATTTTCATTATGTTGGTAAAAAAATTGTTTTCGTGAAACTGAGATGTGGTAAAACAAAAACATCAAGTATATCTTTCTTGAAAGTAGGATCTAAGAATAGGATGCATAGTTGTATAAAAATATTTTCTCTATCCTATGAAAAAGTTTTAGAGAAACCAAGAATTTGCCAAAAAAATTTATAGTTGTGAGGAATTTGGAAGGACATCGGAGGGTAGTAAAGAGGCATAGGAAAATATAAAAAGAGTGTATTCATACATACAGTAAGGATAGTAAGCAGAAACAATAATGCGAGGAAAAAACGAAAGCCACAAATCACTTAAAATGAATACCAGGACATCTCTTTACATGCCACCCTCTATAGTAGCTGCTAATTCCTATAAAAATTATGATAAGCACTTCTATAAAAGATGTGATGTAGATTCAATGCATAAAGCATTCATTTCTTTACTTATTAGGTAGTTTATTTTCTTTTATTTCAATCTTGAGTCCTTTTTATTATATTATTTTCCATTTGTTTATACTTGGAGCTAAACTAAGTGATTAACTTGTCTTTGCGCCATTAGAGTAGAAAAAATCTTAACTTGAAAGTATAATATTCTCTACTGCAGCATTCCAACAACATTGAACTGTCATAAAGCGACCTTTTGGGAAGAGCTTAAGGATTCAACTGCCGATTAAGGAGTAAGACAAATTTTTGTTGATCTGGTGGATAAGGACCTCTACAGCTGGGATGAAGGATTTTGGAGGTTACTTTTGTTTTGATGTGACGCTACATTTTTATCTTTTAAGTCTTTTGTCTCCCTTTTTGAAACCATGACTTTTCTAAGACTTTTGTCTTATTCCTCGGTATTTTTGTATAAGTAGGAGCCTTGGTTGCTCTCATAATCCATCCCACAAACACTGAAGAATCAGATTTGTAGTTATTTTGTTTATGCAAGTTAGTTTTCAATTTTTTTTAAACATTGTTCTTCGTTATGAGTTGCTGCAGCATTGCCTTTACTTTTCTTGTCATTTAATTTCCACTCTTTACATCCAGTCATTTACTTTTCGGCATTTACATTTATGTCTTTAGTTTCTGTTCTTTATATTACTTGTCATTTAATTTACGTAATGAGTAACTAATGCCATTAGCTTGGGTGTAAGACAAAGGGTGAAATGTTAAACCGAATGAAAGTGGACGTTGTTTCGCAATAGCAATGTTTTACTATTTCATTCAAGTTTTTATAAAAACCAAATACACTTCTTAACTAGTTGATCACTTTGAAAGTGTTAAAGTGTCATGGTCTTAGAGATAAGGCATTGAATGCACGTCAACTTGAATGATATAAAAAGTAGACTTGAGAAAGTTACCGACAAGGAGACTTGTCATTTATGTCTTTCAAATTAACTCCCGACAGGTTGGTCACTCTTTAAAAGTGTCAAAGTGCGGTAGATTCAGAGATGAACTATCTAGAACACACGCTAACTTGAATGATATGTGAATCGGCTCGAAAGAGTGATCTTTAACAAAAAAAAATTTGTTTATTCATATATTTTGAAGACATCATTTTGCCATTATCCCTGGTCCGGATACCACATAGAAATATGGGTTGAAACCTATAATATAGTACAATGGTGAAGTCTGAGAGAAAAACCTTCAAAATAGATGGTGGAACTAGTTATGGCTTACTGCATGTTGTAGCATTCCTACAGCATTGTCTGTTGTAATTTATGTTTACATTTCACCACAAGTCTTACACCCATGCTACCTTTTAATATTCTGTTATTTTATCACTATTAACTCAGAATCAAACTGAAGTCTTTAATTTCATCATCTGAAACCATCTCTTTCATTGGACTCTTATTAAGTTTTTGCTAGAATCTCCGTAGACGATATTCGGTTTTTACCACTTTGTTACTTGGAAAAAACGACATTGGGCCATATTGTATACCTGCTTTGTGGTTTCTTTTATAACTCTAAGGGTGTGAAAAATAACATACCAGTAAGTCTCAAATTAAACGAGAAAAAATGAAAACAGGACCCATGGAAAAAGAGAACCGAAAACTAGAAAATGGTTTCGTCATAGGGATGTAATACAGACGTACCTAATGCGTGCGTGTGTGTTTTAAAGCTTAACCTGAGATGTATATTTTGGTACGTAAAAATAGACAAATTGAAGGTAAAGAAGATAGGAAACAAACACCAAATGAGAATAAAACAATTGTACATGGTTTGGCAAAGCAAACCAACTTGTGAAAACTTGCACCAAAAAGGTTTAAAACGTGATGCCATGCAATTGCTCTATTAGGACATTAGGTACCTTCATCTTCATAAAGTCTTCAAGATTTTCCCTTCTCTTAATTTTCGACCGATAACTTACTTCGAAACTGAAAAATATTCCGATGGCTTTGGCTCGAGTTGTTAGATATGTGTTCACATGCACCTTCTTGTTTCTTAATTACAATTTAACCATACAGTGTGTGATTTATCAGTAAAACGTTGCTTATTTATAAATTTGATTAAAATTGAATGATAATGATTGACAAATGTATTTAAAAATGCATTGGAATTAACAAAAAGAGTTAACTACAAATTTGGTCCCTATGGTTTGTTAACGATAATATTTTTGATTCTTACAGTTTCAAAATTACAAGATAGTCGTCGTGGTTTGCAAAAAGCATCCAAATTAATCTCTCTCTCTTTTTCAAGGTTGTGAGCTTTTTATTCTTTGGTCAAGTTTTTTGTCTTCTACAAAATTAAAAACCACAAGGACCAAAATCCTAAAATCAAGAGTAAATTATGATTTTCTTTCTTGTGGTTTGTTATGTGGTTTAGAAACTCTAATATGCGTCCTTATGGTTTGCAATTTATTGCTATTTTCATCCATGGACTAATTTTTACATTTAAGTACAAGGGACCAAAACAGTAAAAGTGGTAACTATAGGGACCAAAATAGTAAAATGGTTTTGGGTTATTTGGTTTTGGTTAGGTTAACCAAATAGCGTAAATTTCAATTTTGATTATTTATTTAGATAGCGGTTAACCTAGATAATTTATATAATTTCTTTCTAGATGAATTGGTTTGAACATATATAAAACTAAAAGAACAAGAAATTGAGATATATTTAACAAAATCATCAATCAATGTTAACATTGCAAGAACCAACAGTAACAATATATGGAGAAAACGACTGTCAAGCAAAAAAGTGGGAGGTTTCGTTAAAAATGGCTTGGGCTATCGAGAAAACGTTGAAGATGCTGGGAGGGAACTAAGCACGTAAAAGTAAAAAAAAAACAAAGAGTTTACCTACAATATTTTAAATATTTACATTTGAGTGGTACCTTTCCCCACATTTATCAAGGTAAGTCCGCCCCTCATATAGACCTTTTTCTCCATAAAAAGATTGAGAAGTGGTTATATATATATATATAACATATCCCATTGTAAAGATATGACATACACAGGCTTTTTTTCTACTTGAAAGAGTAGAGAATATTTTTATATCTATCACATGTGATTTGGCTGTTTTATATAGAAATATACTCTCTACTCTTTCAAATAAGAGAACACGAGAACGACAAATCACATGTGCTTTTATACTAAATTCATATGTAAAATCACATTTTGATTATGTACAACCTTGGTGGGCCAAGTCGTCCATGCTATCATGTGTTGATCGTACTTTGTAATCACATATGATTTCGGTATAAATCGTTTTTGATTTACACGTTCTCTTATTTTGTTATTTTGATCATGTGCTCATTTAATCATCCGTGTGTGTGTATGTATGTATGTATGTATGTATGTATGTATGTATGTATGTATGTATGTATGTATGTATGTATGTATGTATGTATGTATGTATGTATATGTGTGTGTGTGTGTATATACACGAGGGATCGTGTGAGAATAACAGTTACGGTGAGAATGTGAGAACAATTATGAGCTTTTCGATAAGTTAGACTTTTAATCTAACTAAATTTATTCAACTACATTCATCTATATTCAATTTAATTCAATTACATTAAACTACATTTATGTATCTTTTTCTCCAAATTTATCTTTACTTTCACGAGCTTTTACATACATTTAACCATTTTCACATTCATTAATTTCTTAAAGTTAAAATCATATAATAAAAAGAGGTAAATAAAAGTAGTTGAATGTAGATGAAGGTGTATGAATATATATATGAGTATTTTGTTCTCATCTTCTTACTATAACTCTTATTCTTACTGTAATCCTACCATATTTATATATGTACTAGAAGAGTACATGCGTAATGCAGCGAGACACATCTCGATTTTAATGTTCTATTTTATTATTTGTCTTTGTCGATGTTATAATATGATTTTATGTGTTTTTTAAAAAGTAATAATGATTTTATTTTTGAATAAAATATAAATTTGAAGATATCATAGAAATTTGAAAAAAAATATATCAATGTTAATATCAAATGAACTATTTAAAAGTTATTATTTTTTATGTAATTTTCTTTTATTTATCTTTTATTATAATTTAATTTAAGTTTAATAATAAAGAATAATTTATTTTTGGTTTAATAATATAACATTTTATAAAAATAATAATTAAGTATTCTGTTAGAATTCAATGATTATCATAATTATATTTTCGATTTTTTATATTTAAAATAAGATATTTATCCTGTATTTGATTATGTTTATCTGCAGTTAGTTACACGAATTCAGATATGGAGCTTTAATAAGTTGTATTTACGCCCAATCTATTTGCAATCTTGAGTTTTTAAGTAATATGCATTAATAAACAGTATTTTACGAATAAAAAGTGGTTTTTAAGAGTTTTTGTCAAATGTTTTATAATATAGTATAGATTATGTGTTTTTTTAAAAACAATAATGATTTTATTTTTGAATAAAAATATAAATTTGAAAATATCATAAAAATTTGAAAAAAATATATATATCAATGTTAATATCAAATCAACTATTTGAAAATTTTTATTTTTTATATAATCTCTTTAATTTGTTTTTTTATTATAATTTAATTTAAGTTTAATAATGAAATAATTTATTTTTTGTTTAATAAATAAACAAAAAAAAGTCAAGAATTTTCTTTACCGGATGAACATGGCAAGAGTCAAAAATCTTACCCGATAAGAGCAATGATAAAGATGAAGAGTCTTACTCGGTAAGTGAATGTGATGACTTTTACCCGGGTAAACGCTTTCCGGATAAATTGTTGCATACGGTATCATTTTGATATACTACAATTGTACCCGGTAAATAAATTACAATGTTAACTCGTATCGGTAAGAGCTTACCGGGTAAGCATTTAGATAAACGGGCCCATAAGTCAAAAAGGTACTTTTGTGATTTTTAGTTTTTTGTGTAGATTTGTAAAATTAGTGACTATTATTAATGTTAAGAAAACGATTATTTGATAAATGTATTTGCTAAAAATGAATGGTATGATTTTCCCTCTTTAGAATCCGATTAAATCCTTTTCTTTTTTATGAAAACAAAATCGAACATAATTTATCTTGATTTATAATTTGTAAGAAACCTTTTTTTTAAAGTTCAGTTTCAAATATATAACACATGAGTTAAGTTCATATGAAACCAACACGTTTTCGTAAGACTCATCACTACTAAATAGTGCCCCTTTTCCGGCAGAAAAAATCAGCCAGAAAAAAAGGGCGCCAGTGCTTCGTTTTCCGGCGGATGCTTTATTTTTCCGGCGGATTTCGGCCGCCGGAAAACTTTCGCGGCTTAACTAAGAAAATTTGATTTTACTTAATAAAAAAAAATTAGAAAAATTTACCGGCGGATATATCCGCCGGATTCTTTTCTCGCCGGAAAAAATTTAAGATTTTTAAAAAAAATTCTAAAATTTTACCGGCGGACACATCCACCGGAATAAAAAATGTATTTTTTGTTTTTTGTTTCAATAAATATTTAAAACCTGTAAATCTGTAAAAATATGGATAAAACTAAAAAATTAAAATGAAACCAATTATCATACATTAAACTAAACAATTGTTACAAAACATATACAATTTAAAGTATCTCAAAATGTTACAAACAAACTAAATAAATTGTTCCAAATAAACAAACAATATTCAATTAGATGGCGGTGAGAATAGTGATTGACGGAGTTCGTTAAACATAGCAGCCATATCATTCATTTGTTTCAGAAGTTGCTCTTCTACCATCTGTCGGCGCTGATTTTCTTCTTCTAAATCCAGAACTTTCGCCTCTAAGTTTACAATTTTCTATAAAATAAATAAAACGTTGTAATATTTAATATGAATTATAAACTAAGTCGATAAACATCATCAAAAGAAAAAAAGACACATACCCGCTGGTCCGAAGACGATGAACCAGCTTCCGTGTAGTTCCCGGTCAAGACACAATTGGGATCTTGGTTGTACCCAAACCCAAATAGACGACCTTTTTTGCTTCCCCCAATCGCTTGCTCCCACAACTCTTTACCAACTAAGGGATAGGTAGAGGGATCATCGCCGTATCTTTGGCTGAGACCGGTTGAATACTCATCCTATATATAGTTTAAAAAATATTGCAAGTCAATTTTGACATCATGACGGTTGTAAATGAGACGTTTCCAGGCAAAATAATAGTGATAGATATGAAAATTGTATCCAAAACAATCCTAACGTTTGCCCAACAATTGGCAACTCATTTCTAACATAAAATATATCTCAATTTCGTTTAAAAATACAAGTCCTAACATTTGCCCAACAATTGGCAACCCATTTCAAACGTAAAGTATATCTCTATTTCGTTTATAAATACAAGTTCTAACGTTTGCCCAACAATTGGCAACCCATTTCTAAAATAAAGTATATCTCAATTTCGTTTAAAAATACAAGTCCTAACGTTTGCCCAACAATTGGCAACCCATTTCTAACATAAAGTATATCTCAATTTCGTTTAAAAATACAAGTCCTAACGTTTGCCCAACAATTGGCAACCCATTTCAAACGTAAAATATATCTCTATTTTGTTTAAAAATACAAGTCCAATATGGTACATTAAAGCAAATAGGGTCCGTTAAGGCCCAACACGGTTCATTAAAGTCTATTACGATCCATTACATCCCAATACGGTACATTAAAGGCCAATACGATTCATTAATGTCCAATACGATCCATTAAGGCCCAATACGGTCCATTAAAGCAAATACGGTATATTAAGGTCCAATACGGTCCGTTTAATCCCAATACGGTCTATTAAAGCAAATACGGTTCGTTAAAAGCCCAATACGATCAATTAAAGCCTATTACGATCCATTAAGGCCCAATACGATCCGTTAAAGTCCAATACGTCTTTCAAAACCCAATACGGTTCATTAAAGCCCAATACGATCAATTAAGGCCAATACGATTCATTAAAGTCAAGTACGATCCATTAATGTCCGATCAATTAAGGCCCAATACATTTCATCAAATCCCAACTAACATCCATTAAAGCCTAATATAACCGTTAAAACACAAAACGATCAATTAAAACCCAACTAACACTCATTAAAGTTCAATAGAACCGTTAAACCCATTAACAATCCATTATCAAAAGAAAAGTTTGAGAAAAAAAAAATTTATTCCGCCGGAAATAATTATTTAAAAAAAAATATTTAATTAACCGCCGCAAATCCGCCGGAAATTGTCCTTTCTTTTTTTAAAGAAAATATTTAATTATCCGCCGGAAATTGGTATATATATTTTAAATATATATTTAATTATCCGACGGAAATGGTTAATTCTTTTTTATAGAAAATAATTTAATCATCCGTCGGAAATCCGCCGGAAATGGTAAATTTTTTTAAAAAAATAATTTAATTGGCCGCCGGAAATTGTTAATTCTTTTTTTAAGATAATATTTAATTATTCGCCGGAAATCCGCCGGTAAAGTGTCGTAATTAGATGTAACTTCGAGATTAAAGTACGTAATTATGAATTACGCCGGAAATCCACCGGAACTAGGTGGGAGTCAACAAAAAGCTGACTTTTTTATTGTCCGCCGGTAATCCGCTGGTAATTTACCGGCGGATTCCGTCCGCCAGAAACTGCGCCAGAAATGGCCAGTTTTCTAGTAGTGCATGAGACTACATTGTTACACTTAAAACTTCACAACAAAACGTTGTGAAAGTAAAAAAATCTTTGAACCTTCATAACAAAAACACTGTGAAGATTACATTCACGGTATTGTACTGTAAAGTTTCAAGTGTAAAAAGATGGTGTTACATATCTCATAAAAATATATTGGTCGTATATGATCCAAGCTTTATAACTCATTCTTTTATATATGTATCAAAGATCTAATAATCCCTTTCAATTCTTAAAAAACATCCCACATTTCTCAAAATAATTTTTTTAAAATAATAACAAAAATAACACACGTTTAATTTGTTTAAAGTAAACTACAAATTTAGTTCTTGTGTTTTTGTCAGAAATAATACTTTTTTATCCATGTCGTTTCAAAACCTATAAAATAGCCATCATGGTTTGTAAAAAGTCTGAATTTAATCCCTATTTTCAACGATCGTTAAAAAATTCCGTTAAATCTCTTATTATTTTCTTTGTCTTTTACCCACTCGAAATCGATTTTATGATTTTGGTCCTTGTGGTTTTTAGTTGGCTAAAGAACCAAAAAATCGATAAAATTACAATTTTAACAGTCGTTAGAAGGAGAGATCAAATACAGATGTTTTTACAAATTATAGTGACTATCTTGTAATTTTTAAAATTTAGAGAAGAAAAGTGGACAAAATTTATAGTTTGCTTTACTATTTGAGTAAATTACATTTTTTTCTTATGGTTTGTTAAAAATTACGATTTTCATCCCTAAGTTTTATAAATTGTAATTTTCTTCACTATAGTTTGTAATCCATTGCTATTTTTTATCCTATAATTTACATTTTTTCTTGTTTTGACCCCTACAGTTAACTATTTTCTTTATTGTTTTGGTCCTCGTATTTGAAGATAGGAAGGGATGAAATAGTAATAATTGCAAACAATAGGAACAAAGTTACAATTTTTAAACCATAGAGACCAAAATTTATATAAATTATTCTAAAAAAAATATTTATTATATATACTATATTGTAAAGCATTTAACAAAAACTCTTAAAAACCATTTTTTATGTATGAAATTTTGTTTATTGATGTATATTATTTAAAATTTAAGATTACAAGTAAATTGTGCATAAGTACAACTTATTAGAGCTCCATATTTGAATTCATGTAGTTAACCGCATATAAACATAATCAAATATTGGATAAACATTTCATTTTAAATATAAAAAATTTAAAATATAATTAAGATAATAATTAAGTTCTAACAAAATACTTAATTAGTTACTATCTTCATAAAAATTATATTATTACATCT
>NC_037532.1:29075979-29081752 GCF_001531365.2 Cynara cardunculus var. scolymus | reverse complement strand
AATATATTTTTGAATTTTTTATTTTAGTATCTTAAAATTTGATATTTTAAGTGTTTAAATAAAATTATATCATATAAAATAAGAATTAAATTAAAATATGTTATAATATTTCTGATTAATTTTTTTATAAAAACTTATTTTTTGTATTTTCTTTATCAGATCACTTGCAACTCATTATATTAAGAAAACATATAAAAGTCGACAACGGTAGTTTTTATAAGAATATCTTTTTCGGTCTCATGTATTTTTCGAACACAAATAATTATTGCATATTTTTAATAAATATCAAATATTTAATTTAAAAAACTAAGGGGACGTTTACCAAACAATTGTGTGGTAAGAGTTTACGGGTAAATTTAACACTATCATTTACTTACCGGATAAGATTTTAGTCCACCAAAACGGTATCGTATGCAATAATTTACCCGTTAAGCGCTTACCGTGGTAAGACTCATCGCCTTCACTTAACGGGTACAACTCTTGGTCCTTGTCTTGCTCTTACCGGGTAAGATTCTTGATCATTATCATATTCATCCGGTAAGGTAAAATGACTAGTGTTCATTTACCCGAGTAACGTTTAGTAAACGGCCCCCAACAAAATATCAATTTATAGTTCACACCAAGTTCAAAGTAAGAACAAGGGTTTTGAAAACAACCCAAAGGATATGAGGTTCTTATAACAACTCTCCAATGGTAGTTTTTAAAGCATCTCGAACGGACTCTCTGAAATAGAGAAAATAGAGTTTTTGTTCTCTATATTGCTCCAACAAATTCCATGTCATGTTTTATAAAATAGAGAAAATTTGTAGAAAATTCTCAAAAAAAAAACTCTGTAATGAGGAGATAAAAATGTTAATTTAATATTTCCCACGAATCAAATATATTTATTAGTTTTTTACATGAAGTTTTTTAAAAATATATTGAGATCATAAAATTATAGAATATTTTAATAATAGCTGATGTTGAATTTCTCTAAAACAGATAATCTGTTATAGGTGAATTTAATATTTGTTAAGATTTTGACTTTTGGTCCTCTATTTGTAGAAAAATTATAAAGAATCAGCTCTAAATACTCTTATATGACACTAGACTTTGTTTAACCTCTCATCGGAGATGCTTTCACATTTTTCATATATTCTCGAATGTAAACTAGATACCTAAGTGTTTAAAATATCACATTCAAGATACTTAAAATGAAGGTTTTGAAATGTACAAAACAAAAGTTAGACCAAAATGTGATATATTTACATACAATTTACCTGATATACTAATAAAAAGTAGCGCACTTTTGAACATCGGGTTGGGACTAAAGTGGATTGGAAGCCAATAATATTTGTATAATGCAACAAAAAATCGAACTAAGGGGTTGTTTGGTAGTTACTGAATGAAAATTACAGAACGGTTAAGTGGTTAAAATGGTTAAGAGGCTTTGTATGATGTATTGTAGAATGAAATATGGTTGTTTGGTAACTATTCTGAATGGACAGTCTGAATGAGAACAAATTATCATTTTAACCCTCTGTATGTGTAATAACCTAAAATATTATTTGAGGTTTTGAGAATCTTAATTTATTTTTGGTATGAGGTGGAACCGGTGTTAAGAAATTTTGGCTGTTTTGTTAAGCTCCGGTCATGAAGAGCTCTTAGCACCTAGTAAGAGTAGTGCTCTGCATCTAGTAGAATGGTGCAAGAGACCCAGAGCTCTGCATGAGCTATGCAGAGGCTCTATATGGGTGCTCTGCATCTAATGAGATTGGTGCAAGGGTCCCAGAGGTCTGCATAAACTATGCAGAGGCTCGATATGGGTGCTCTGCACCTAGAAGTTTGGTACAAGGGACCCAGAGCTCTGTATGAACTATGCAGAGGCTCTGTATGGGTCTGTACTCTTGTTACGAGTACTTGGGTCTGTACTCTTCGTGTTTAAACGGTTCTCTAAGTGTTGAAGCTGAAATTGGAATTATATTATCAAGGCTCACAGTTGTTGCACTCTAACTCTACAACAGAGGTCAGATGTATTTTAAGAGAATGCATCGTGTTTGATATTCATGCACTCTAACTCTAGAACAGAGGTCAAATGTATTTTAAAAGAACTAATCTTCTGTATAATTTGCAGGACTTATGAATCATCAATTATGCAAGTTATCTTAAGGAGTTGATCTCCCTTCTTCATGTCTGAAGCTTAATGTATGTTTTCTTGGCCTTAAAACTATGATCTTTCAATTAGTTTGTTGTAAATCAAAACAGACCCTAAGTTTAGAAAGCTTCAGAAGGACAAGAAGAACCAAGGATTCAGAATGCAAAATTATCATAAAGCAAGATTCAGAAAGCAAAATTATTTTGCTGTAAATCAAAACAGACCCTAAGTCCAGAAAGCATCAGCAGGACAAGAAGAACCAAGGATTTAGAAAGCAAAATTATCAGAAAGCAAAGATTCAGAAAGCAAAATTATCAATCAAAATATACAATGAATCAATCGCATACTAAGCAAAATTATCAATCAAAAGCCACGGTGCTATCTTACCAATTACAATAAAGAGATGTAAAAGAGAATTCTTACCTCTAAGTTGTAAATATCCTTGGCTTCATCAATCGCATACTATGAATCAATCGGTTAAACCAAAAACAAGAGAAAGAAAGTTAAAGCCTCATCAGCAGAAGTGGTTGCAGAAATCAAAATTGAAATATAAATCAATATCGTTTTGAAGAGCATACCTCTAAATTCTAGGGTTTTGTAGAACCTGTGAAATTAAATCAACAGGGAGGAGGGGGTTATATGTATCAATGAGGTTGTGATACATCAAATCTCTTTGATACATGAAATCGTACCTCTAATCGAGGTGATACATTCAAACCACCATTGTTATATCAAACGAGGTCTGTGAAGAAGAAAGGTATCTACTATCTAACCCAAAATGTTCTGGTCGCATGTGAGAAAAATCACAGAAGAAGAAGTAAACTTTTGGTTTTGGTGGTCACAGAGATAGGATACGGAAGAAGAAGAAGAAGAAGAAACGGCCCAAATAGGTAATTTTAGAAGTCTGACAAGAGAAGGTAATTTTGACCCAATTAGAATTTGGTGTTGTGGAAATACTTGCATTAAGAGCTTGTACATTGTGTATAAAAATTTGTAATTAAAAGATTTTTGAATTTCTTGCATAAAATGGTAGTAATCTATGCTTTAAGAGTTGTAATTAAGATTTTGGCCTAAATGGTTGTTAATGTAGTATTAGTATATATATATATATATATATAGAGAGAGAGAGAGAGAGAGAGAGAGAGAGAGTTGGGTTCACGTGAGACCAAGGGTTTTTCGTGAGACCCGTAAGACCAATTTATATTCATTGATCAAATTTATGAATTAATGATCTAATGATTTCAAAGTTGCAAGGTGGCAATTTCGTAATTAGTAAGAAGTCTCGTGGCGTTTATAAATGTCCAGATCTGACGATTGTAAATCTAATCCAAGGGTTGAGAATTGGTCTTACGGGTCTCACGAAAAACCATTGGTCTCACATGATCCCAAGTCTATATATATATATATATATATAGAGAGAGAGAGAGAGAGAGAGAATTATATGTAGAGACCAAGGGTTTTTCGTGAGACCTGTAAGACAAATTCTCAAACCTTGAATTAGATCTACAATCTGAACATTCATAATCATAAAATTGTCATGAGACTTCTTAATAATCACAAAATTGTTACCATGCAACTTTATACCATTAGATCATTAGTTTATAAAGTTGATCAATGAACGTAATTTAGTCTCACGAAAAAACATTTGATCTCACGTGAAACCAACTCTATATATATTAYTTTGATTTAATATATTTATTTACAATTTTAAAAAAAAGGTACAGAAAAGGGGAAGTCGCAAGTCTTGGAATAGGAACCATAGAAACGTATGAGTTGTAAACTTGGGGGTTATGTGGTGAGTTTTCATAAGTTCGGATGCTATAAATAAATATAGAGAGGAGCGCATGGTGATGTATACCTTTTTATTTTAATCATGTCATTATTTTAATATTAATTAATTATTATATTTTATTAAAAAACAAATTATATGAAAAAATAACGTACTCTAACTTTATTCCTATTTTGGGTAACGTATTTTCAAAACTTCATTTTGATACATAATATGTAAAGTTTTAAACACTTAGGAACCCGAGTAACCGGTTGATGTGGTATCCAACTCAGTATTAAGATATCTATGCTTATATTACTCGCCACATCAGCATGGTAACCGGTTAATGTTTCAACCGGTTATCCAGGTATTTAAAAATTTAAAATTTTACATATTAGGTACCAAAACGGAAGTTTTAAAAGTAGGTTACCCAAAATTAAAATCAAGCTAAAGTACGTTATTTTTTCATACAATTTGATCTTTTATAAAAATAAATGGATAATAGGTAATCGGTCCCTTTCAAAGATTAGTTTTTTTTTTTTACGAACTTTAAATATGAAATAAAATGTTGTTAGTCTGTCTTCACTGATGAAATAATAATTAAAAACACACAATAAAATGAAATTTTTGAAAATTGGATATTCTATCATACTAAGGGTATGTTTGGTGGGTAGACAGGACATGACATGACAAAACAGAACATGATAGAACAACTGTTCAATGTTTGATAATAAAAAAACTGGACAAAACAAGTAAAAAGACCAATTTACTCATAATGAGTTGTTTATTCTAATTAATTTATGTAATTTATTAAATTATAATAGAGTGATTATTTTTTATAACAAAATATAATTAGAAAGTTTTCGTCAAAACAATTAAAATGACACAAAAAAAAGTTCATGTAGTTACAGTTTTTATTTTTATCTCTTTTCTACATTATTTTTCATTATTAATATATAATAAATTAATAAAGATATAGAAACCATATACAAATAATATTTTGAGGACAATAAAATGAAAGTTTATAAAACATAAAATACAATAAGTAAAATGTAAAAGGAGATCTTTTTAATGTTTTAGAAAAGAATTAAGTTCTATTTTGAAGTTATATTGATAAAATATAAGTTTGTTACACCTTGTTCCATGGGGTAGGGGAGAAACATGCATGCTTCACGTTGTTTCTGTCTATTCCATATAAAAGTCATGTCAAACATGAGACAGAGATCCATGTCCCGTTCTATCATGTCCAGTGTACCAAATGCACCCTGAATGTATATGGTAAACGTCGAGAATCTTACTTGATAAAAAGATCATAAGGATGGAGAGTCTTACCCGATAAACACTTATCGAGTAAATTGTTGCATATGATATCGTTTTGATGGACTACAATTTTACCCGGTAAAGTAAATTAAAGTGTCGTCTCTTACAGGTATGGTAAGTGTTTTGGTAAAAGACTCCTTAATAAGTTGTTTCACTCGTGGTCGTAATTCATTGTTATTTTTGTCCCTGAGCTAACACTTACCTTTAAGTATAAGAGACTCAAACAACAAAGCATTGTAAACCACATGGATGAAAACGTAAATAAGTTATAAACCATAACGATGAAAACAACAATAAATTGTAAATTATAAAAAATGAAAATCGTAATTTTAGAAAGAAAAAAAAAATAGCAACTTTTAACAAACCACATTCGACAAAAAAATGTAATTTACTCGTTTTTTTAACACGAACCTACACTATATTATAAAGCATTTTACAAAAACACTTAAAAATCATTTTTATGCACAAAATACTATTTATTGATGCATATTACTTAAAATTTAAGATTACAAAAAAATTGTGTATAAATACAACTTATTAAAGCTCCATAT
>NC_037532.1:29070119-29074044 GCF_001531365.2 Cynara cardunculus var. scolymus | reverse complement strand
GTTTATCCTGTATTTGATTGTGTTTATCTGCAGTTAGTTACACGAATTCAGATATGGGATGAAATCGGATAGGGATAAACGGGTTTAAGAGCTTTTAAGAGTTTAAGAGTTTTAAGAGTTTTAAGAGTTTTAGCCAAATGCTTTATAATATAGTATAGATATATATATATATATATATATATATATATTTTAAATTTATATTATATTCAAAAATAAAAACACTATCTTTTTCTTAAAACGACATAAAATCGTTTTATATCGATATAAAAAAAATAAAATGAAACATTAAAATCAAGATGTGTCTCAATATATTGCATGAGAACCCTGCTAGTTGTAAAAAATAAATTAAGATATTTAAATTTTAGTCAGGTGTTCCATATAATCTTGTTGGTAGTACTATATTGGCTAGTAGAATTAAATCCTTGGTAATCTTGTTCAACCATATTCAATTGGGTTGGATGGTTCAATCGTCTTGGTGGGGATAACCCCACCCTATCCTCATGGTTCGATGGGGCTAATGGGCTAGTATAGTTAACACCATGGTAAGTTTGTTGAACCCAATCCAAATGGTGGTTCAATGGTCTTGGAGGGGTTAATGGGCTAGCACCATGGTAAGTTTCTTCAGGCGAACCAAAATGGTTCGACAGTCTAAAAGGGGTTAACGGATTAGTAGAGTCGACATGTTCTTGAACCCAACCCGTATGGTTAGATGGTCTTTGAAGGGATAAGGGGCTAGCACAGAGGTAACTTTCTTGAAACCAGTTCTTATGGTTCAATGATAATGGGTTCGCGGTATAAAAGTAGTGGTAACTTTCTTGGACCATACCCGCATGATTCAATGCAGTTAAAAGACCCGAAAAGGTTACTAAATTCGGGCAGATTTTAGCCTCCAACATCTCTGCAAACAATTCGATAGATTCGTGTTTCCATCCGTTTCTGCTACATGCCAATATCATCGTTGTATAAACACTTGCTTCTTTCCGCTGCAAGCCGTGAAACAACCCGTAAGCTTTATCAACACGCCCAAATTTTGCGTATAAATCTATTAGCAGAACACGCAAACGATCATCCATCACAATTCCCATTTGGTTCATTAATGTGTCGTTGATCCACGACCCAAACCTCAAGTCCCCCAATTGAGAACAAATGGATATAACCGTAGCTAATGTTACGTTATCGGGTTGAATGCTCACATTTGGTTGAAGCATATCATCAAACAGCTGGAGTGCGTCTTTTAACCAGCCATTTTGAGCATAACAAGTTATCATGGCATTGTACAGCAACCGATTCTTTTCACCCATTTCATCAAATATTCGGCGTGCAGATTCAACAGCTCCCTTTCGTGAGTATCCATCAATCATTTTGATACAAGAAACAACGTTTTGTTCAGGCATCACATCATAGAAATTGCGTGCGATTTCCATGTTCCCAGAATCAACATAACCACCAATCATCGCACTCCATGAAGCTAAATTCTTATTGGGCATCGGTCCAAATGAAGCTATAGCCTTCGCCATATCCCCTGTTTTCGTGTACCACGAAACCATAGAATTCCAAGAAGCAATATCCTTATTTCCCATCTCAGAGAACACTCGTTCCGCCATGGACAAATTCCCTGATTCTAAATATCCATCTATCAAACAAGATGCTGCATTTCTCTCAGACATTTCAATGAACACCTTCTTTGCGGTCTCCATATCATTAAGTTTCGAATAGAATCCGACAAGAGCAGTTCCCACATGAACATCTCCACAAAGCCCATATCCATGAATTTGAGAATGTATCGTTATCCCACCAATCCGATTCCCGAGATTCGCACACGCCTTTAGCGCAAATGCAACAGCTGAAATGGTAGGCAAAATCTCTAATCTCTGCATATGCACATACTCAGCCAAGACTTCTTGAAACTTCCCATGCTGGAAGAAAAACTGGATCGCAAATGTTCTTGAAATGATATTTGGATGTTTCGATTGGTGGAGAAGTGATCGAAGATAATGGATAATGGATTCAGAATGATTAGATGGAGTGCTAACAATTTGGGTGATTACCATCGGCTCAAGATAGTTAACACCATTGATGAGTATTAGGGCATGGAGTTGCTTCACTTGTTTGACAGTTAGAGAGTAATTCAAGAAGGTTGCGACTTTTGAGACCACCGTTGAAATGATATTGAATTTGGAAGGTTTGAAAGGATTTGGGAGGTGGGGTTTCATCTTGTTCTTCAATCAACCATAAAACAGAAACTTTTAGAACCTGCAAGAGGTACGAATTATAAGGAAAAGTAAATAAACCAGATGGAAAACATAGCCAATTGGAGAAGCAATACGTCGAACAGGTAATAGGCAATAAGGCAAACCCAGAACTCAAAATCATTTGAATTGAAACAACAGATAGAAAGCTGAGAGAAAAGCTTAGAGGTCAAGAATGAATGCATCAATGGCTCCATCTATAAGTGTAAAACTTAATTATAATGGAGAAATTGTGGATTGGATACATACCTGCAACTGCAATATATGAAAAAGGCGATGAAAACGGATTACTTTCAAAAAATAACGATGATTACAGCTACCGAGTGGTTCTTCTTGAACTTATTACAGGGAGATAAGCGTTTAGTTTGGAGAAGGGGAGATGTTGACGGAGGTGGTCCCCGTTGAGAGGCGGTGGATGGCGCCGGAGAAGGAGACGGTTTTGTTTACTCCGTCAAAAAAAATAGGGCCGCTTAAAAACGTTAATGGGAATCGTAACTCATTAGGTCAGTTTTAGGGGCTGTTTGGTAATTATTGAATAGTTAGATGCAGAATGATTAATTGACCAGAATGATTAAGAGACTCTCATGATATGGTGTAAAATAAAATATAATTGTTTGATAATTGTGTATAATAAAATCAGGGCTATTAATGGTCAAGGGAAATCCATGATACAAAATAATTCAGAGAGTTTTAGAACCATTAAGAGGCAGATTTTTTTTTTGTCAAACAAGATTCATCTCTTAACGATTCAAAGGTTGTCTCTTAATGGAACTATTAAGAGGTAAACAAACAACCCCTACTGATGTTTGGCATCGTTATAATGATATAAAAAGTGGTTATTCATCAGGTTTTTAGAGGTAATTTTAATGTTTTATGTAAGAAGTCTAATTTTTTCCTCCAAACATGTCTCTTTCAATTAAAAACATGTTTTAGTCGTCTATGAAAAACTTTCATAAACAAAAATCTTCTGATCTATATAGACATATTAATCCACATAAACAGCTTTAATCCTTATAAGACTTGATGAAAAACCAAACAAACGACCCCTTAAATTTTCCCAAAATAAGTGTTCAATTTCACAAGTAAATATTTAAGGGGCGTTTGGTTTGCATAATGTTTTCTAAAGAAATTAAATCTGTCAAAAGAATTTGACTTTAAATAAATTGAAATGAAATTTTACCGCACGTTTGGTTGGAATGGATCGGAATAAAATCAGTTAAATGATATCAAATTTGCTTGTTTGATTGATAGAAAGTAGCATCGGAATTGGAATGAATAAACAATAAATGACCAAAATACCCCTTTTACAACGGTGGTGGCCCACGGTGGTTCAGGACGGTGGTGCTCGGCAATGGTTCATAATGGTGGTGGTCGGTGGTAGTTCAGATCGGGGAGTAGTCGACGGTGGTTCAGAATGATGGTGGTCGGCGGTTGTTCAGAATGATGGTTTACATCAGTGATGGTCTGTATTCAAGTTGTGATTAAGATTAAGAGCTCTGTATCGTCGGGTTAGACTTAGAATTGTATCAAGTTGAACTCTGTATGCTCCATGCAGAAGCTTTGCATGTACTATGCAGAGGCCAGTGGCCCTATATAAGGATTTGTGTGCAAGTACTTGAAATACGTAGAGAGCTCTGTACCCCGAGCTCTGGTTGGGAATATTAGGTTAACAAGGA
>NC_037532.1:29068778-29070064 GCF_001531365.2 Cynara cardunculus var. scolymus | reverse complement strand
TAAATAAATATAGAGAGGAGCGCATGGTGATGTATACCTTTTTATTTTAATCATGTCATTATTTTAATATTAATTAATTATTATATTTTATTAAAGAACAAATTGCATGAAAAAATAACGTACTCTAATTTTATTCTTATTTTGGGTAACGTACTTTCAAAACTTCATTTTGATACATAATATGTAAAGTTTTAAACATTTAGGAACCCGAATAACCGATTGATGTGGTATCCAACTCAGTATTAAGATATCTATGCTTATATTACTCGTCACATCAGCATAGTAACCGGTTAATGTTTCAACCGGTTATCCGGGTATTTAAAAATTTAAAGCTTTACATCTTATGTACCAAAACGGAAGTTTTAAAAGTAGGTTACCCAAAATTGAAATCAAGCTCAAGTACGTTATTTTTTCATACAAATTAATCTTTTATAAAAATAAATGGATAATAGGTGATCGGTCCCTTTCAAAGATTAGTTTTTTTTTTACAAACTTTAAATATGAAATAAAAAGTTGTTAGTCCATCTTCACTGATGAAATAATAATTAAAAACACACAATAAAATGAAATTTTTGAAAATTGGATATTCTATCATACTAAGGGTGTGTTTGGTGGGTAGACAGGACATGACATGACAAAACAGAACATGATAGAACTGTTCAATGTTTGATAAAAAAAACTGGACAAAACAAGTGAAAAGACCAATTTACTCATAATGAGTTGTTTATTCTAATTAATTTATAATTTATTAAATTATAATAGAGTGATTATTTTTTATAACAAAATATATTATTAGAAAGTTTTCGTCAAAATAATTAAAATGACAAAAAAAAAAGTTCATGTAGTTTACAATTTTATAGATAATCCACTCATCTCATTTTATAGAAGAGATGGATAAGAAACCTTAGGGGCAGTTTGGTTGGTTTCCAATTAAAGTTTGGTTGGTTTCCAATTAAATCCTGTATGAATATATATGTCGGTGCAGATTAATACATCTGTAATGGGAAGGTTTTTCAATAGATGGAAGCACCATATTTTTTAATCGGGAGCGGCAGGTTTGTATAGCCAACCAAAATAAGCCACTTTTTATATCATTAGGCCACTACTAAACAGTCATGTATAGCTAACCGAATAAGCAATGTATCATTAAGCGGCCAACAAACAGACCCTTAGTGAGGGACCAAGAGTATCGTTTACTCTCAACGATTATAACAAGATCAACAGCAACAGCAAAGAAACTGCTAATCTATGTGAAGGGTTGTTGATTACCGGGAAAAAATCATGGG
>NC_037532.1:29063339-29068653 GCF_001531365.2 Cynara cardunculus var. scolymus | reverse complement strand
GAAAAGTTAAAATCTCTAAAATAAATCAACCGATTTTTTAAAAGCTTGCTGTCAGCTTTGCGCTGCTGTAGCTTTTTGCGCACAATTTTCATCTCRAAGCTCCAAAATTCATGATTCTAGTTGCACTTGAAAGATAAAACATATATCTACATCTTTGAGATTTTAAGTTTTCTCAAACTCAATGTGCAGATATGACTTATTCTGTGTCAAAGTCTGTAGATGGGTGCTGGACAGAAGCTACGTACTTTACTCCTTTCTTCCTAATTTCATAACGGTGTTCTCTCGTCTGTTCTTCATAGATTCAAGCTACGATTTTGATATATTATATGTCACTCCCTAATTTGATCTTAAAGTTTCAAGCTCTGAGCTTCAAAGTTTAGTGAATGAGGTTTGCAAAGACAAATGTTTGTTTTAACGACTGTTTTGCGCAGCTATGAGAAAACATGCACAACTCACTCAATTTTCATCCAAAATGGATGAATCAGAGATTGATGAAAAGCTAAGAGGCTGGAGTTCAATGTTTATGTTTTGTGTTTTGTCTCAATGAATCTGCTTGAGAGTCAAAAATAGTGATGAAGTTGACACATGAAAGTTGGACAGAAAGTTTAAAATTTCAGTTTTTCAACGACATATCGCAAACAGTGAGGGATTTAAGTTTGAGATTCTCAGCGTGCAGAGGAGTGTAGAGGACTTGATGATGGCAAACAGTGAGGGCTGTAGAGGACTCGATGATGGTTCATTTAAGTCGAGGGCTGTAGATCATTGCAATAATTGTGATCAAGCCTTACTTGATGGCATAAGCTGGAAACTATCAACTGTTTTCTTTCTATTTATGGTGTTATTAACACGCAATAACAATTGAACTCGAACATTAGAAGCATGTTAATAACACCATAAATAGAAAGAAAATAAGTTCAATAGGAATTCTGTAGTTAAAAACTAATTTTCTGTCTTTTTATTCCTAATTCATCAGCATACTGACAGATTTATGAAGCTGTAATAAATTGATCCTATCTCACTCATCAAGGAACCAATTGAGGCGATTCAAAAGGCCTTGGATAGAAAACAGATGGATTAAGAAGTTTCATGTTTTGATAATTCAAAGATTCAAACAGTAGAGGGGTCATATGCATCGTTGAAGTGGACAGCAGTGTGCTGATGCGAAACTATTGGACAGATTTGTGCGATTGCACTTATATTTTGGCAAATAGGTTCTTATTTTTTTCCGAGTGGACTAAGATCTTGGATATAATGCACTTCTATTTTAAGGGTATGGAAGTATGCAGAATTGATGGCAGTGTGATACTTGGAAGAGAGAAAGAAGACAAGTAAGTGTGGTTATGATAGCTCACAACACTTCCTTAAGTAGTTTGTTCAATCTTCATGCACAATCTGTTGGATTCAGTAGCCTCTTCTACAATGATAGTGATTTTAATGAACAAGATTATTAAGAATAAATAAAGTAAAATGTTATAATAGCATGTTTTTATGAACAAGATTATGTGAATACATTTGTTATATAACTAGCAGGTAACAGAAGAGACATAGCCCATTTATTGATCCTACATAATACTGGCTTATTTCACTAATCTTAAGCAGCATAGGAATAGCTATATATAAAGCTCTATTTATCTCCCTTTTTGTTTACAATCCTACTATTCCTAGTCTTTTTAATAGCTAATACTCAAACTTACAAAACAACCATTCTGCAAGATGCAGAACCCAAACAAAACCTACCAAAAGGCCAAAAAGAGCCATAATCCAAAAAAACCAAAAGATGCAGGACCTAAACACAACCCAAACATGACCAAATTCCATAAGCCCATGCTCCAACGGACCCACTCGATACCCAAAAATCAGACAAAGTTAAGTCGAAACAGAACCATCCAAAACTTGAGCAGAAAACAGAACCATCCAAAACTCGAGCAGAAAACATAACCAAAGCAATTCTTTACTGTTTTAACTTTAACATTTGGTTATTATTTAGGTACTTTACTGGCTCTCCGGTCTTACTTGCAATGATGAGAACTTCATAAGTAAGTCCGGTGCCCAGCGAGTTGCTTCAACTGAAGGTATGGCGTTGGTTGTTCCTATGTATAAGATATTATATTATATTACTATATGCAAATGCTCATACCCTAACTATCTTTCTATGTATAAGATAGTGGTTTAGTTTTGTTAATGGAGCCTGACATCTTTCATGCCCTCATATCATACCTTACTTGTTACCGTTTACGTTTATAAAGGTTTTTTATGTCATATGATTTATGCAAAACAGTTTTCAGTAGCTGGGATAACGTGTGATAATGGTCTCATTGTTCAAGTTTGGAAGCCACTTGTACCAAATCTGTTTAAATGAATATTTTCTTACACTTTGCTTAAAATTGGTATATTGTTTCCTACGCTTCTTTTGTCTCACATAGACCAAAACTTACAGCAGCCCATAAAGTTGATATGTGTATGTAAGCCACGTCTTTGTAAAAGCAATTGCAAAAGACTTCAATCAAATGAGATTGTTAGGGATATGTGGAATCTAGAAAAGGTATCAGCCACTTTCCTACATAATACTGGCTTATTTCACTAATCTTAAGCAGCATAGGAATAGCTATATATAAAGCTCCATTTATCTCCCTCTTTGTTTACAATCATACTATCTCCTAGTCTTTTTAAAAGCTAATACTCAAACAGCAAAACTTCAGTTGAAACCCATGAACATAAAAACTTACTTGTGCAGTTGAAGAGTCAATCTAAGAGAAATCAACAATGCAAGCTTCTGATAGTTTCTGCAGCAAATTACTTTCCTCTACCTCTTTTCCCGTACCTAGGCTGGGATTAAAGAAATAAGGAATATCAATCTTACTACAAGGGTACAGATAAGTTTGATGACATACACAACAACTTACCATGAAATGCATAATGAAACTTTTGTCAACAACAAACAAGTTTTTATGGTTTTGGCTCTTGCTATGTAATGATACCCTTATAATAGACTAGGTAAGACCACAAGTAGACTACATTATTTTGGTATTTACAATATACATCAGATATGATTCAACTATATACCCTTACACGAAACACATGTGATTATGTTATGTGTTTTAACTTGTACTAAAATTCAAAGACAATGTATATAACATATAGTGAACAAGTTTGTACCAGATACCCTTATAATTGACTATGAAAGACCACAAGTAGACCACACAGTTTTGGTATTTACAATATACATCATATATGATTCAACATATTCGATAGTAATGACACACATGTATTTTGCTTTACACTATACAATCACACATGATGCAAAATTACTCAACTGCAAACCAATAACCTAGTATATTAATCCAGAATGTATGAAGATATGATTTCAAATGTTCAAACAACTTTGTTCAAAACAGTTTGTTGAATCACATATGACTTTATATATCAAACAATAAAACCAATAACCTACAATATTAATCAGACTTTATGAAGATTCATAGCTATATGAAAATAACATCATATAAATTTATCATGTCCTTAATCAAACATGATCTTTAATCATATAAGTAGAGCATGGTAGATAATTTCAAAATAAGCCTAACCTCACAAGCCACAAGATGCGAGAGCGAGAGCCAGAGACCCGACAGAGGCAGAGAGCGAGAGAAGGCCGATTGTGATTTCGATTCGTGAATCGTGAATTGGTTTTCGTTCGAGTTCGTCCGTGAGCGAGCGAGAGACGATGGTGGACGAATCGAGTGAAAGTTGTAGTGGACTGATGGCGAAGTCAAAATTGAACCTATGGATAAATTAGGTTAATAAAATGGACTGATTAAAAAAAAATTATTATATATTAAAAGGGATTTTTACATTTGAGCCTAGTTAAAAATGGTTTTAAATATAATATATTATTTATGTCATTTCAAATTTTAATAGGATATTTAAAAGTGTCTTTTTAGCTTTTAAACATTAATACACCAATCAAAAATGTTTTATTAATTTTTAAAATTAACATGACATTTAAAAATGTCCTATTAATTTCTAAAATAATATGACATTTTAAAATGTCTTATTAGACCATAAAATAATATGACATTCAAAAATGTCGTATTAGGTTACATGATAGGACGTCAAGATACGTTAATAAGCCATCAAAATTAAGAGTCATATTATTATTAGATTAAATCAAATAGGACTTATAAACTAATGTGTCGTATTAGCATTTTTAAAGGACGGTTTTCGAAAAGTGTCCTATAAACCTCTTTTTGTTGTAGTGATTACAAACTTGACCAACATAATTATAAACCTGACCGTCATAATTATAGATATAAATATTATGGACATAATAACAATTAAAAGACACTAAAATAACCAATTTAAATTGGTTAAATTGCTATTTGAATGAGGGGTTGTTTGTTTACCTCTTAATAGTTTTTATTAAGAGGCAATCTCCAAATTGTTAAGAGGTGAATCTTATTTAACAAAAAAAATATGTCTCTTAATGGTTCTAAAACCTTCTGAATGATTTTGTATAATAGATCTCACTTAACCATTAAAAATCCTAATTTCATTATACACAATTACTAAACAAATATATATTTTATTTTATACTATATCATGAAAGTTTTTTAATTATTTTATATCAAATCATTCGACAAGTATCAAAGAATGCATGAATTTCCATTTTAACAAACCACACATAACCAAAATTGTAGCTTACTCCAAAATTTATTAAATATGTGGAATCATATAATAATAGATTTGCAAAAACTTTTAAAGAAAATAACGGCGGGGGATAATTTGGTAAACATTCTACTTTTTGATTTCCAACTCCTAATCATTTACTTTAGCCGTCACCAATTCAATTTCCAATTTTCAAGACAATTCGAAATCATTATTCTCTCTAACCTACGCCCCCTTTTACTGGCGTAGGATGGGGTGGACCCCGCTCTACGTATCTCTGTCTCAGGTGTAACACCATTTTTCCTATCTCCGGGCTAAATTTGGAATTTCATTCCAAACGAGTTTCATCTGCAGCGTCTGACGGAATACAAGATTCATCTACACCACTCAATCCTCCACCGTCCGATCATTACATATTCCACGTTCTGTGCAATTCAAGTTTGCTTTTGGGAGTGCTAATGGCACCCCTTTTATAGGGGGTGTTGAATTATTGAAAATTATGTTGTTATAAAATATTAAATTAATTTAATTATATTTAATTATTATTATTTAATATATATATATATATATTTTTCATGTATATTTTAATATATTATATAATATTTTTTATTTATATTATTATTATAATTTTTTATCTTCACTTATATATATATAT
>NC_037532.1:29053054-29062479 GCF_001531365.2 Cynara cardunculus var. scolymus | reverse complement strand
ATAATTTATATTAATTAAAATATAATATAAATAAATAAATAAATAAAACAGAAAATAAAATAAATAATATATATTAATTAAAATTTTCTTTAAATAATAATAAAATAAAAAGTAATAATCACAAAAAAACAAAAAAACACAAAAAATATCAAAAACAAATGATGAAAAGCTAGTTAGGGGTGGCATTAGCAAATGATAAGGGTGCCATTAGCCACCCCTTGCTTTTACTCATTTAACTATGGAGTTGTTTATTGAATTTTTACTTGGGAGTCACCTAGGTTATCCGAAAATTCGAATTCAGATCTGAACCGATAATAAGGTATTTATGTAAAATCTGAATGCCTCGAAATCTGAAAATCCGGAAACTGATTTTTTGGAGAAAATTCAGGTTTTAGGTATGATTTTAGGCTACCCGATCCCTCCGAATATCCAAAATATATATACATGTATATTTTAAATATTATATAAATATATTTATTTATCTAATTATCTTTTGAAATTTCTGAAAATCTTAGTTCGTCGTGTTTTTTTAAAATTTTTAAGCATACTATCGATTTATCAATCATTTAAATCGATTGAATTTATCGTGAAAACTGATTGGATATATATATTTTTGCATTATAACTAAACCCGAACCCGATCGACTCAAGCCTGAAGTAATCCGAAATTCAAAATTCAAAATTTGGGGCTTTGATTTCCATATCCGAAATCCGATCGGATTTTTTTATTTTTTTCACCCGAACCCGTCCGACCCACCCAATGCACACTCCTAGAGTTACCTACTTTATTTGCTGATCATGAAAAAGTAGGAGAATTTTATAAGATAAGTAGGAGATAAACTTTTATCAGTGAATATTTATCTAAGTAAAAGATTTTTGAATATTTATCTGAGTAAAAGATTTTTATTAATAATTTATTTTAATAATAGATAATTTTATTCGATAAGGTAAATGAGGACAAGAATTTTTATTAATAAGTATTTATCTCATAAATGTTTAATAAACAACTCTTAAGTTTTTTTAATCTATACTATATTATAAAGCATTTAACAAAAACTTTTAAAAATCACTTTTTATGCGTAAAATATTGTTTATTAATGTATATTACTTAAAAATCAAAATTGCAAGTAGATTATGTATAAGTACAACTTATTAAAGCTCCATATCTGAATTCGTGTAACTAATTGCAGATAAACATAATCAAATACAAGATAAACATCTCATTTTAAATATAAAAAAATTAAAATATAATTAGGATAATTATTGAATTCTAACATAATACTTAATTATTATTCTTATAAAATTTATAATATTAAACCAAAATTAAATTATTTTATCATTGAACTTAAATTAAATTACAATAAAAATTAATTAAAGAAATACATAAAATATAAGAACTTTTAAATAGTTGATTTGATATTAACATTGATATATTTTTTTTTAAATTTATATTTTATTCAAAAATAAAATTATTATTGCTTTCTTAATAACAAATAAAATCGTATTATAACATCGACAGAGACAAATAATAAAGTGGGTCTGTTTGGTTTGCATGATTGTTTTTGAGTGATTTGGATTTCATGGAATGATTTGGATTGGAATTGATTTGAAATCATTAGTGTGTTTTGTTTGTAGGATTTGGAATGGAATTAGATTTCATATTTAAAAATTATTAAATAACATTTTTATTAATCGATTATTATAAAATAAATTTTTTTTAACATTTTTTAAAACCACATTTCATACAATCTTACGAAATCCCGTGAAATCTCGAGCACCTCCTAAAAATTTCAAAATCCTATATTTGTAGAATTCAATTAAATCTTATGGCTTCAAATACATACAATGCTAGGCATGGCAATGAGCCGGGGATGGGGAGGGTTTTGTAATCACCGGCCTCGGCCCTCGGTTTGTAGTAACGTCCCCCGGCCCCGGCCCCAGTCCCCGGCGGGTACGGGGATTATTATTCCGTCCCCGGTAAAACCCGGTCAATCCCCGTAAATAGTATCCTTTATTTTGATTCTACAGGGGATCCTCGGCCCCGGTTTGAGTAACATCCCCCGTCCCCCGTTTGTGTCTACCGGGGATCTTCGGCCCCGGCCCTGGGACCCGTTTTAGCGGGGAATCCCCGTCCCCGTTCGGGTCGGGTGAACCGGGTTCCCCATCGGGTCGGGGTAAAATCACCATCCCTATACAATGCAACAAACCAAACATAGAATTGGAATGGACTTTAAATCCAAATCCCTCCAAATTCATTCAATTCTTGCAAATCAACTGGGACCGTAGGGTAAATTTTCAAATAAAAATAAATAAGAAAGAAAACAAAATGATCCAATACATAGTTTGATGGTCTATGTCTAGCTGATATAAGAATCAAACATGTCCCCTCAAATGTAAGCTAGCAGGTGCCGCCAACAACAGAGGTGAAAGAATACGTTGGGTACTAATCTAGTGCTAGAAGACAGCTATGATATCATATTGCCATGCATGTGAAGATATATGAAACCGTTTAAAATGTAAAAACGAGAGATTCATATATATATATATATATATATATATATACACACACACATATATAGGGAAGTTTATGAAAAACCCCAAAAAATGAAAACTGAGAAACAACCTGATAACCATTGAAGTTGATCATATTACCATACATGTCTAGTTGTTTATTGGTTTTTATGAACGTGTAGTGGCGGATCTAAGACTTTTGCTTAGTGGGGGCACCTTTAAAGTATATTAAAGGTCTGCAAAGTTGTCCGATATATTTTTAGCCTAATTACATCGTTTCAAAGGATTTTAAAGTTTTTTTTTTGTGATTTCGAGAGATTTTAAATTTTTTTTGTCGATTTCGAAGGACTTTTTTTGTTGATTTCAAGATAATTTTTTGGTTGGAGGCGGCAAAGGCCAAATATTATTGGGGGGACTATGGTTGAAAGTTAAAAAAAAAATTATTATTAACCTAAGTAATTTAGAATTCTTTTTTTTTTACGGGAGCCTATCCCCCAATCATTTATATGCTACATCGGCACCTGTGCATGTGAGCATGTTATTCACAGGTGCATAGCGGATAAATTGCTTAAAAAATGACTTCTATGTACATGTGCATACAGTCCAGATAAACGGTTATCAGGATATTCTTCAGTTTTTTATTTTTTTATGGTTTCCTCTTGAATCTGACCCTATATATATAAGCGAAGAATCGTGTGGGATGGAGAGTTAAAATGAGAAGCGTAAGAAAGAGATCTGGACTTTTGATCATCTTTAATCTCAAATCCACTCATAAATCACACCTGATAAGGGGATTGATCTGATGTATTTCAGTGCATCTCATCTCCGTGCATCCAATGGTAGAGATCATCTTTAACAAGTTTTTTAGAACATTTTTAAAAGAAAGTGTCATAATAGCTATTTTTTTTATTAACCTGGACATCTAACCCGTTATGCGAGCCGACTACTCCCAAGGCGACAATATGTTTTGCAAATAGCATGGAATCACTACGTTTGAACCTCCGTGGCCACAAGGGAATTTTTGATCCTCTTTAGATTTGAACATGGGATCTCCAAATCAGGCACCACCCTTGTGGTTCATAATAACTATATTATACGACATTATGTGAAAAAATGTTTTTATAGGAAGATGAGTTTAGAGGATGCTTCTAAATAATGTTCTATAAAATAGCTAATACAACATCTTATTTAAAAACGTTCTAAAAAACGTGTTAAAACACTAAAAAAACGTCCTATAAAACTATTGTAACACTTTTAGATTATTCTTTATAATTTGTTCTTATAAACTTATAAAATATTCTATTAAAATGATTAGTCGTCATAAACATTTTGTAAAATCAATTTTGTTGTATTGTTGTAACACCATAGGTCCCACATTTACATACAATCATGCATTTTATATAACAATAAAATACAACTTTACACATTCGGTCACAAATATAATAAGAGCTTTATTATAAAAATAGCTACCAAATTTCTTTTTCTCAAAATCTCTATATAAAACTTGTACTCATATGCAGCATGCAAGTACAAGTTACAGCACATTATCCCAAATATATACATGCATGCAATCATATAATTTCTTCATCAAGTCCGTTTCCCTTAACATCTGGTTACTTGACTTGTAATACACCATTTAGAACACAAAAAATAAGGGTTAGACCGAAAGGTCTAGTGAGAATTCCCTTCTTGCCTACTATTATAGAATGAATAATCACTAAACACATTTATAAACTTATATTTGTAATAATAACAAATATACAACCTTTTGATATAACAAACCTCTTTTGTCACATCTAAAAGATGAGACATTACCATTTTATCGCATCAAATACCCAATAACTCACTTAACACATTCTTATATAACTCATTGCATCAAATAGATCAAAAATGTTAATGAATTCAGTTCTGATCTCAATATTTATATCGCAATTAACTTGCCAACTATCGCGGATGCGCCGCCATCTATCGCAGTTAACCTGCCAACTATTGCGGATTCCCCGCCAACTATCGCAGTTAACCTGCCAACTATCGCGGATGCCTCTCCAACTATCACACTTAACCTGTCAACTATCGTCTATGCCTCGCCAACTATCGCACTTAACTTGCCAACTATCACAGACGCCCCACCATCTATCGCAGTTACCCTGCCAACTATCGCGGACGCCCTGCCATCTATCACAGTTAACCTACCAACTACCGCTGATGCCCCACCATCTATCATGGATGTCGCGCCAACTATCGTAGATGCCCGCCATCTATCGCAGTTAACCTACCAACTATCGCAGATTCGCTGCCATCTATCGCGGATGTCCCGCCAACTATCGCGGATGTCCCGCCAACTATCGCCACTTAACAAGATTTAAACGATGCACAATCATAATGGTGAAAGCTTGGAACACACTCATCAGACAACGCTTAGGCGATGAACATCCTCATTGGACAAGGCTTGGGCGATGAGCACACTATTCGGCAAACGCTTGGGCAATGAACACTCCCTCATCTCCCAAAGCTTGGGAGATGAGCACACTATCCGACAAAGGCTTGGGCAATGAACACTCCCTCATCTCCCAAAGCTTGGGAGATGAATACCCTTTCATCTCTTCCAAATTGTGGGCGATGAGCAAGCGTTAACAGACATAATTTTCGAATCAAAATACATCACATAATTTCATGTATCAAAGTAAATTACGTGAAATGTAATAACACGTATTTTACAAAAGCTTTGTAAAAACTCACCTCGACCGATATCAACCAAAATCCAGTAACAGGATCTTTCTTTCTTCTTTGAATGAACCTCTCTCCAGAACCTTTTTCTTTCTTCTTTCAAACTATATATGCATAATAGAGGAGAGGAGGTGTGAGACGGTGCATGGCCATGCATCCTACCTTCTCTTCCCCCCACGTCAATGCGCTCCCACAAAACCAAAATCCACGACATGTTTATTGGACCAGAACTTTTAAATATGAGTAGGTGACAATAAATTTCACCTTTGGTCCCTCATCTTCCATCAACCATAAGTTTTTTTACCCCTAAACCTTCTGTCATTATTTATTTTGAAACCCGATCAACAAATTTAAAACCAAACATTACAATTATAAAAGTTAACAATCTAGAACCAAATATTTTCCTTTTCAGACTTAAATGACTGATTTTTATTTTTATCTTTTTCAAATTAAAACAAACTATATATATATATATATATATATATATATATATATCATTTTCCTTTTGTAAAATAATCAAATTATTAATACGAGTTTTATAAACATTAACAAAATTAATTGGTTTTACGATTATTGTTAATATTCACCATAGGAAGTTTCAAAAGTTTGAATTTCCTTACAATATCGAACCTAATTTCAGATAAAAGAAAATTTAACGTTCTTCATCAATTATTGAGATTTCGTTAAAATTGACATTGACACGTGAAATATTGAGTTTGTAGATCAACTCGATATTATGACATATTTGATGTAAGCGGAAATCAAATACATGTTAATATACAATATCATTTGTCAGTTACTATAAAAAAATTGCAGTTTTTATAACCAGTTTAAGAAAATCTTTGATAAAGTAGACCTGCATCATTTTCTACGCCATACTCATTTTGATGAAACATATCATTCTCTTGCCGAAATGACATAGTTGATGCATTCATCGTTATTTCATCCGCCCAAATTAAAATGTTCACAATAAAAAAGTTACACACGTGTAAATATTACCGTTTTAACTAGTAAAAAGACAATTTTACCCTTATTTATAGAAAGATTTTTTTGAAAGTCAATATTTATTCCGATATAATTTAAAAATATAAAATATTGTTGTAAATTACTTCAATTAAAGCAAAATGATCCAATAAATCGTGTTTAAATTAAGAAAACCAATAAATTATTCTATATTAATTAATATAAAGTGCAATTAATAATAGATAGTCCATTCATAATTATATAAGCTTACATTCATAATTAATTACTAAATAATTACATGATTAATTAATTCATTAATTAATTAAGTACTAATGATCATATATCAGTTATAATATCCATATGAGTTGAGGCTCAGTTCAAGTGAAGTCCGGCCGTCCGACCGAAACCAGTTTCCGCCGGTATAATAACCTCCATTGCTATGCTCCGACGATGAATCCACAGCCGCTTTCACGTTAAAGATATCATGGTGGTTGCCGCCGGTGGTGGTCGTGGTCGTGGTCGTGGTGCCACCGTGGATTGGGAAGAGTGGAAGCGTCTCAATCTGGGTTGACAGCTCTCCTCCTCCTCCTCCACCGTCGTCGTCTTCCTCTGGGATTTCGTACTCCGGCTTGGTCTTGTCCAAAGAATACGAATCAACGCCCACCCATGACCGGAAATCATGGTCTGTTCCTCCGGCGACCCTGCTCTCTCCAGGTGATATCGAACACTCCTTGTATAATTTTAGCAAAATTCAGTGGGTTTAGGGTTTATATGCAGTGTTTCATTGATTTATGATTATTTTATAATTAATATGTGCACGCGCACACACACACACACACTTATATATGTATGTGTGTGTGTGTGTATATATATACATGGAGGTATACCCTGAAACTTTTTTCCATGGCGACAGATCCATAGCTGCAGCCAACAGGCATGAATCCTTGTGAAGAAGAAGAACCAGCCTCTGCGAAAGAGATTCAGCAAATGTAAACATACCCACATGAAATATTTATATCTGAAACTGAATAAAAACGAAAAAGAATCAACCAGTTTTGTACAAAATCTAGACATAAACTAATAAAGACGATGTATATATACATACATACCAGGTGGGGAGATGTGATGAGTGGTGTATAGCTTGTGGTTTTGTTGGTTATAGAAATGGGTTGGGTGATGAGATTGAATATGCATGTGGTGGTGATGATCGGAAAATGGAGATGGGAGGAGGGTGGTGGCGGTGGTGGTGGAAGGAGGAGGAGGTGCCGGCGTAGGAATAAACCGTTTCTTCTGTCTTTCACGAGCTTTATGGTTCTGAAACCAATAAAACACATTTTTGCCTTCGATTTTACCATAGTGTCTGAGACGAGCAGCTATTCTCTGAATCTGGTCAGCAGTCGGTGATCTGATTCCATTGTTGTAGTAAAGTTCTTTGAGAATTCTGATCTGATCACTTGTGGGTGTCCACCTGCTACTGCTCTGCCTACATAAGTAACTGCTGTTTCTGTTGTTTCCTAAATCTTGATCTTGTTGAGTGGTTTCCATGGTGGTTAGTTAGTTTTTCTAGCTGTTAATTGCTGATTGAATGAAACAGCACCAAGAAGAACAAGAACAAGAACAAGAATGAAAGAAATTTAAGGGGAAACTGGAAGAAGAAAACAAGAAAAGGGATTCAAAGCAATGCATGAAGGAGAGATGGTGGAAGTGGAGAGATTATAAAGAGATGATGGGGGTGAAGGCACATGGAAGATGCAGAGAGATGAGAGAGAGAGAGAGAGAGAGAGATGAGAGAGAGAGATGGGAGAGAGAGAGAATATCAAAAAGGATATCTGGAAGAGAAGGACTGAAGTTGACAGAGTGATACTGAGAAAAAGGTAAGGGACAAAAGAGGGAGTAGAAAGGGTTTGGTTTGGTTTGCCTGCCCAAATATCCATTTTCTCTCTTTCTTTTTCTCATTCCACTACTACTTTCCATATTTCATCATCATTTCCCTATCTTACATACTATAATTCCTATCCTCTTATCAATATTCTTTAAAATGGTAATAAAAATTGATGTTTCACACTTGTATAATTTGGTTATCCAAACACTTAAATATATAAATAAGTTATTTTTATAAGAAATTCCAAACACCCCTTAGATTGTGTTGGTCCTCACGTTTGATTTAACGTACATGTGATTACCTAAGTGTTTTCAAAATGAATGTGTTTCGTTTGAACCTTTTCTTATACACAGGGTGTTGTTAAATCGATCATTTTTGTTAAATCAAGACCATTTGACATTAAAAATGTGAAAAATAGGAGGCTAACGTTGATACTTCTTTGATTGAAAAGTAAATATTTCTTTGACGACGGGAAACCCCTTTTGCTGAATAGAAACGACCAAATTCTGGGTTGTGTTTAGCAACTTTAATTTACATAATGTATAAAGCAACGTAATATGAATGGTCGATTCTCAATTGGCATATTTTCCCGTTACATCAACACATCGATTGTTACGTAAAAGAGTATTTATCGAGTTGTTAACTTTTTTTGGTACAATAATACTTGAAGATTATAAGTTATTTTTATATATGTTAATGGAATATGATGAATTAATGGTTGTCAATGAATGAATGAATGCTACAAAATGGGGTGTGACTTTTGGAAGTGTAAATTTGGATAAAAATACTTTGATTCATGATAAAAGGAAAAATATTCCTTTGTACTTGTTGATCTTCTGAGGGGCAGTCTTGGAATTTCAAAATGTTTGTAGTCCCCATGGGCATTATTGTAGTGTAAAGAACTTACATTTCCAAAGGACCCACATTTGGATAAATGGTTGTGATTGGTCAGAAAACCCGTCTACTCACTATCTATGTTTGTTCTTTTAACCAAAATACATTTAATTTATATTTATATTTGTATTTTTAATGTATGATTAAATCTTAGGGATTTCGACTAAATTAATCCTTTAAAAAATTTAAATTATAAAAATAATTTATAAAAAAATAATTAAATTATAAGAATAATTTATAAAAAATTATATTTCAAAAAATGGTTCCCCATTTAACACTACACAATGTATGGTACGTAGATGGGCTTTTTTTTTTTTGCTAAAAAAATATTCTCAAAATCTGATAATGTGACAGCGGTTGATGGTTTAGTGCCGGTTGGTACTTAGTGCGTAAAGGGGTTACCTTTAACATATTTTAATATGTTTTAATATAAACTAGAAGCGTACTCG
>NC_037532.1:29044275-29051587 GCF_001531365.2 Cynara cardunculus var. scolymus | reverse complement strand
TATTCTATTAGAACTCAATGATTATCCTAATTATATTTTAGATTTTTTATATTTAAAATGAGATGTTTATCCTGTATTTGATTGTGTTTATCTGCAGTCAGTTACACGGATTCAGATATGAGATGAAATTAGATAGGGATGAAATTATTTAAGGATGAACAGGTTTAAGAGTTTTTAAGAGTTTTAAGAGTTTTTGTCCAATGATTTATAAGATAGTATAGATAAATATATTTTAATATGTTTTAATATAAATAAACATATTTTAATATAAAGAAACATATTTATTATTATTATTATTATATTATTATAAGGATAGGAAAAGCAAGCGCCCCCAAAAATAAATAGCGAAGAAACAATGCTACTATTCTATGCTATGTAATCATAAGATGGTGTCCTCAAAATCAAACTTTTATGCTTCATTGTCGGACGCTATATTATATGGCAATTATTTATTTTTATAATTTTATATATAGAGAGGGTGGAGTTGCAGAAAGAAGGGTAAAAAGAGATCTTTATTATTGGATCAGTCATAATTCAATATCAACATTAATGAGATGTACTATAATATAGGATTGGGTTCAGTGAGAAAAGTATCAAGGGATATTTATCATTGGATCATTTCTAATTGAAGAGCTCCATTAGATCAACGATAATGAGAAACACTAGATCAATTCTCTTCTAAATCGTAATTTATGAGTTGGTTTGAGATTAAAAGTGATCAAGGGTCCAAATTTCTTTTTACACTTCTCACCTTAACTCTTATTCTCACACGATTCTTCGTCTATATGTATAAAGGTTTCTTCAGTTGTTAACAAAAAAATTAGTGTTAACTATGTGAACCAATCTTTGCCTTTAATTTATGTAATCTATGGATTAAGATAATCAGTGAAAGTATTGTAATAAAGTAAAAACTGATGCCTGTTAAACATAAGTGAATAATAGTCAACAAGGATAATTCTTGAAAGACCAGGGAGACTTCGTTTAGGCATCAATGTTGTTCCTGATAATCACTCCATTAAACATGAAAATTTGTGATGTAACAGTCCGTTAAATATGGAAGTTTGTGATGCAACTTTTGAACATTGAAATAAAAATGTATCTTGATGCATTGCACGAATACTTTTCTAGTATATTTTAACATGTTTATCAATTAATTATCAGTTAGTTTATATAATTACAGAAAAATAATATTTTAATTTCATATTTGAAATGGATCTTTTTTTTTTATAAAAAGATGATGTTAATCTACATTTTATGATGATAAGAAATGTAATTATAATATATATATATATATATATATATATAATCATGATTAAATATTTTATTAAAAAAAACTGAAATTGGAACATTAAATATTAAAGATGTAAATAATTCATTGGTGAAAATGGAAATATAAAATTGAATGCATGGTGTAAGAGTATCATTCTCCCTTTACAACTTTTGAGATTTGGGTTATTTCTTTGATATGGACAATTGGACATTACCATCACTATTTCCCTTTTCTTTATGTCAAATCCTTTTCTTCTAAACCTATATATATATATATACACAGAGTGAAAGCTTGGTTCAAATACTAATTAATTATTCTATATATATATATATATATATATAGGGTTGAGTTGGCTTCTATAAATGTTTATTTTTTATGAAAGATGTAACTTTCACATAATATAAGGTGGTATTTACATAATATATGTAAAGATACTGTAATATTAAGTGAAGGTGTTTCAAGATATGCACTTTCACAAAAACTGGTGAAAATATACATTTAGGTCTAGTCGTCTTCACCGCATTTACAAAATATGACGTACATTTATACCATATAAAGATACCTTCACCACTTCTTACATTTTTTTTCTCAATATATAGAGGCGGGTTATTATGCAATCCATTGCATTCCTACAATCCTTACAACCAAATCAGAAGCGTCCATTTAATCATATACGATTATCATTTAATCGGGTGTAACTACCCTTAATTAAAAAACCAAAAAAAGAAAATAAAAAAAGAAAATGGATGGTGGATAGTTGGGTTGTATAATCTAAATGGGTAGTATTTGAATCTCTCTCTCTCTCTCTCTCTCTCTCTCTATATATATATATATATATGATGCATAATCATTTACATAAATCATATAAAATAATTTTCATATGTTGTTTTATATATGAGACATCATGACTGTTTTGTGTGTGGAAAAAACAATCGTGAATTTTTCGCATATAAACAACACATGTTTTCCATATATGAAACAACATATGAAATTGGTTTGCAAGTCTGTTCAAATTATTGGGTTTGTAGAAGAATAAGACACGCATTTGACAGACGAAGGGGATATCGAGATCACAAGTACAAGAATTACGAACCGATAGAAAACGACTCATCTACTTCTCAAGACAAATGAAATTTTGCACCTATATATTTTACCCCATACCCTACTATCGACATAAATATCTAAGATTCGTTTAGTTGTTTAAATACGATAACTTATAAGCATGTGCTAAAAATATATGATACAAAATTCCATCTTTTAAACGTAGCATCTTAAATATTTTTAAAAGTAATAAATTAGATATATTAAGTTTACATCTTTATGTTTATACGTTACTTTGTGAATTACTGAAACCGTATCAATAAATAGATAGATACAGAGTTTTTAAATACAGTTTTTATATAAAAAAACAGATAAACCGTACAGCAGATACATAAACATAAACATAAACATGTAATAAAAAAAATAAACACATCTCATGACATACCACAATATGAACACATCCATGACTTGGGTATTGTAAAAAAAAAGGAACTTTTGTGAGTCAAATCTTTCAACCCAAAATCTTTAGCTTCTTACCTCATCAAGATTTTGTGAAACTCCACCTTTTACAAGTATAAATAGGTTAAGATGCAAATTGCATAAATAAATAAAAACATCTTCTTCAACTCATAATTTAGGGGTTGTTTGTTTATTTTTTAATAGTTTCATTAAGAGGTAACATCTGAATCGTTAAAAGGTGAATCTTGTTTGACAAAAAAATATGTCTCTTAATGGTTCTAAAACCCTCTGAATGATTTTGTATCATGGGTCTCCCTTAATCATTAAGCGCCCTAATTTCATTGTAAACAATTATATTTTATTTTGCACTATATCATGAAAGCCTCTGAATCATTCTGACCACTTAATCATTTAGAAAATTACCTTTAAAATGTATATTTGTAATATGTAGTTTAAAACAAATTGTATTAAAATACATTCTATTTTGTTTAGATTCTTAGTTTGAAAAACCTACTTCTAAAAAGTTCATTTTAATGTCTACAACAATACATCTTAAACAACGGATGCTTCTTACTAAGGGGCTGTTTGGGATTGATTATTTGAAACAACTTATGCTTTTCTACAAAAAACACTTATCAACTTATTAGAAGTCAGAAGGGTTTAACTTCTTTAAAAACTCATTATTACCGGTTTGGCACCGGTATAAGTTGTTTATCCAAACACTTAAAAGTGCTTATTACCGATGTCATACCGGAATAAATCAATAAGTTCTTTTTTATAAGCAATCTGAAACACCCCCTTAATCATAGATGAAGTGGCCCTAAGTGCATTATGGCTTTATTTGTTAGTTAATGGTTCTGGAATGGATCCATGATTTGATAACAACCGGTACCTCATAAATAAATATGCATCTTCATTTCTACTGTACACATTTCTAGAACATAATATTAAACGTTTACTGTATAACATATCTTTCTACCCTAATCGTACTGTACAAATCAAATGTGTTGTACAACTCTTCAAAGCATAATATATCCACACATTTGTCATTAATTCATTTAAATTGACCAAATCAGTTAATCGTCTTTTTTTTAGCTTATGAGTTCGTATAAATAGATTTGATATGACTGTAACCTGAATCAAAATCTGATTGATTTACGACTATTGGTCTTTTAGGGGCAATCTATCTCTTGATGTTTAGGTTTCACTTCCCATATCTCCTCGGTCAATGTCATCAAGATCTTTGTAATTATAATCAGTAATATAATATCAGTTGTATGAAAACATTTCTTAAAATGAGAATGAATCAGTTATTTTAAAAGCTTTTTATTCGTGACGGAATTTTAAATGTGGAAACTTAAACATGATCAAGTTCAGTTACAACTATTAACATCGTTTTTTGGAGTATCATGTTACAAAATGTAAACATCAATTCTTTCTCACTAATTATACTATTTTTCACAACAAAACAAAATATTCTATGCATATTACATTTTTATTTTTTATTATATAAAATTTCAATAATACATTTTTTTGGAAGAGATATGTAACACCTCAAGATCACAATTGTATGTAAACATATATTTTCATATATCATGAAATATAATTTATATAACTGGTCCCACTATCTATAAAGATTACGCTCCTAGCAGCTACCAAATTTTTCCACAAAATCTTTATACAAGACTTGTATAAATAACAAGTATTCAGATACAAAATAATAACATGGTAGCTCAATCTCCCATGCAAACATAAATATGACACTTCACAATTATCCCTTCCCCTTGTCCTCTAGTTGAGTCTGACCTGCAATTCACATTTTTAAAACACAAAAATAAGGGTTGGACCTTGAGGTCTAGTGAGAAATCTCTTTGATGCTATTACAGGGTGAATAATCACCAAATCACATTTATAAACTCATATTTGTAATAATAACAAATATATATTATTATGATATAACAAACCTTATTTATTGTATCAAAATGTCAAATAACTTAATAAACACATTCTGAGTAACCTTGTTGCATCATATAGATGAATATATAATTTTCTCGCCTCACATGGATGAGACAATCTCATTTCATCGCATCACATTGATGCGATAAACCCAATTTGTCGCATCACAAGGATGCGACAAAACTCACTTCTCGCATCACATAGGTGCGATAACCACTTCTTATCACATTAATAGGATGCGATAACTCTTAGTTATCATATCACACAGATGCGATAACTCCAAGTCATCGCATCATAAAGATGCGATAACAATGAATGTTTTGATCAAAAACCCAGATTTTCTAACTCATGATTTTGCCACATTTATCCTGCTATACACCTCTCCTTGATATGTCACTCTTATCTCAGTATACACATCTCCTTGATATGTCACATTTATAACCAAAATACACCCCACCTTATTATGTCACCCTTATTCCAACACATGATATAAACATATCAAAGTCTCACAGTTATGCCAATTATGGCATCCAAAACAGTTTTATAACAACTACTCATATAAAGAACCATATGGTTTCACATCCGGTTTCCAAATAAGGAAAGTTTGTAAAATTAAACTCACCTTATGTAATCCACGTAGAAGAAGATATGAAGATGAATGACAATAAATTCAGATAACAACACATAATCAACTTCTTCTTATTCTCTTTTTGTTTATGTTTCCTTCAAACTCCAGAACACACATAAAAACCTTTTCCCAGTTTTTCTTTTTATCTTACTTTTAACAATCCCATGAGATAATATATTTATCTCATATTATTATGCATAAAACCATGAGGCAGTAGGTAGATTTTTAAATGATTTAATCATAATAACAAATCTAACCCCTCAACTTACCACAAATTTTCAAAAATGACCCTAAACTTTGTGGTCGAATACTCGGTTATCATAGTATACAAAAAATATATTGTATTATTGAAAATTTTACAAATTGTATAAATGTATTTTCTAGTTTTACAATAACTTAACGAATTATATTATTATATTATTTAACCAAACTAAATGATTAGTTCATATATTAATTTCGAAATAAAAGTATCTTATTATTAACAACATTTAGTTGAATAAAAAAAATTACATTATAAAAAAGAGTAAACTATACTTTTAGTCCTTGTGATTATCACCTATTGGCAACTTTTGTCTCTCTTTTAAACTAATTACTATTTTGGTCCCTATGATTGCCATTTTGTTTCATATTTAGTCTCTTTAGTTGCCATTTTGTTTCGAATTTAGTCTATCTTGTTAACTCCATTAAGTTATTGGCATTTTGATCTTTTTACTTTTTCTTTATTTTTTTTATTTTTTTGTTCCGTTAGATTTTTCTCTTTTTCTTATTTTTAAATAAATTTTAACGTACATATACCTAAAGCATGTGTACAATAAATTGATGCATCCCACCTTTCCCCTTAACACCTCCACAGTCCGCTCAAGCAATCCCTCACCCCCTCCGGCCATCTTCTCTGGTAAACCTATGATTCTAACATAATCCTTAACTACAATATAAACTAATATTTCAAAAATAACCTTAGATTCCATAACAAACTTAAATCCAGCTTTAAAAACTTGAATCCAAAATCAAAAACTAAATCAAACCCTAAACCCACACTCAAAACAAACCCATATATCAACAACTAAATATAAACCACAAATCAAAACCCTCCATCCAAAACTCAGATCAAAACCCAAATCAAAAAGTAAATCATAACCCTGAAGATGGAGATGGAGATGGAGGTTTTAAATTTTTTGAAGAACGTTAAAGTTACATTAAACTTAGATGATTGAGATGCAACTCAAAGCCAACAAGATGGAGGTGGTGAGAGCCAAGGGGACTCGATCTTTGAACAAGATCTAGAACTCAAGAAACATTATCCAAATAAGTTTGAATCAAACCCATTTTCAGAAATCAAACACATTTGTTGGTGAGTTGGTGGAGAATAACTCGGTCTTCCATTGTGACCGATACTTTTGCAGGTGGTTGTTTTGGCGTTGTTTGTTTAAGCTTTTCTTTGTATATGCTCTATTTAAAGAGCCTAGTAGTATGAATAAATTGTATGGGTTTCTTGACTTAACTAATAAGTTAATACCATTCCTTTACAAGTGGTATCGGAGTTCCATCTTCCAGGGGTTGTTTGAGTGAACCTTTTAAACTTTTATTATTATTGTTTATAAAAGAGATAAAATAAGAATATTATATAAACCGAAAGATTTTACATGCATTATTGATTTATACTTAATCTTTTATATTTGTATTTCTGAAAATTCAAGAGTTTTTCAGAATAAAAACTCATATACTATGTAATACTAGAAGAGTACTTGTGCAATGCAGTGAGACACATCTCGATTTTGATGTTTTATTTTATTTTTTGTCTTTGTCGATGTTATAATACGATTTTATGTGTTTTTAAGAAAACAATAATAATTTTATTTTTGAATAAAATATAAATTTAAAGATATCATAAAAATTTATAATATATATATATATATATATAATATTATAATGTTAATATCAAATCAAGTATTTAAAAG
>NC_037532.1:28967238-29044025 GCF_001531365.2 Cynara cardunculus var. scolymus | reverse complement strand
TTACGCACAATCTACTTGTAATATTGAGTTTTAAGTAATATGCATTAATAAACAGTACTTTACGCATAAAAAATGGTTTTTAAGAGTTTTTGTCAAATGCTTTATAATATAGTATAGATAATATGAATTATCAACAACAACTATGCATAGCATAAGTGTTCGGTTTTCATCTTTTCATATTTGTATATAGAACTATTGTCGAGGAATTTAGAAGAACAAAAAGGACGAGAATGGTTTGTTCCGGAAGATGGTTTTCTGAAGTCGTTGTATGAATACTAACCCTGGGTTTCTATTCATATACCAAACAACAATCACTTAATTGTCAAAACTTTTTAAAGTAATCATCAGGTACACCTTTTACAGAACAACATATCACAGCGTCTTGACCTCGTAAAGGTTGTTTTACCACAAACACGTCATTACAAATCCTTTTCCCGTTCAACGATCCAATATTACGGGTTCAAATACTTCTTGTTATTTATTTACTTGCTAGAAAAAGAAAAGAGAAGGTTGGTATGGGTACAATTGAGATATAAATGGCATGATTGAGATGGGTTTGTAGGGTGTAGAGTGGACCTGATAATGCTTTTAAAAAAGCAGTGATTTATTATGGTATTAATTGAGAATCAAGAATCTGGTTTGGTTTGGTTTGGTTTGGGTTTGGACCACTCAAAAAGTGGAACCATCCTCATTTGTCAATTACACATTCTTCACTTGACTCAATCTCATTTAACAAGTTTAATTGGACCACCACCACAATCTCAACTGCCTTGTTTGTTCCCTTTTTTATAACTCATGGGTTTCCAAACCAACTTATATACTGATCCCACTAAAATTTGAAGATAACAGGCAAAAAAATCCTCAGTAATACTAAGAAGCTTCAAACTGACGGACACTCAACTTGCATCCACCTTAACTAATCCTACAAAATCGTGAAGAAAACGGTCAAAAAGATCCGAGAAGGCTCAAACTGATGACCCATGGTGATAAGTCTCACGACCTAGCGTGTACTTTCCGTTTAACGTTTCCTCATTTTTGGTATGGTTATGTATGTTTTTGCAACGAGAAGATTAATAGTCTAACTTTGTCATTTACGTGTTTTTGTGAAGTAATCTTTAACCGAAGGGTAGGCGTTTCTAGGCCAAAAAAAATTCAATGGGTTCAACATTACGTTATGATTTAATGATCATTTTGTTCATATCCAACTATTTCTGTTGCATAACAAATCAACATGATAAAACCAACAATTTATCTAACAACCAATATCACCATACAATTATCGGTAATGTATGCAATCGAGCATTGTCTGTGTTGGAGGGGAGGGAGGGAGGGAGGGAGGGGAGGGGGAACTCACTGATGATACTCTTTACATCTCTACAAGTTGACATTATAGATCGACTCGGGTGTAACAAAGACTCCCTATCTTTGCAAGAACCGGAGATAAGTCTTTGTACACAATTTTTATACTATTTACGACCTATAAATCCACAAAAGCATACCTTACGACTTCTAAAAAAAAAAAAGGCATGACACCACCCTCTGCAGTTCCCCCACCATATTGATCCCACGACCATCAGAAGGAGGTAAATCGTGTGTCCAAGTGGATGGTATATGAAGTCGAACCCTATGACCTCTGTTCCATTCTGCAAGGATATCCACCTTTTTACCTGCTAGACTAAAGCCGTTGGGAAGCATACCTAGTTGCTTAATTGAGGAAATGAACATATTGAACTCAACAAAATATCAAACTTCAAATCAAACCCATGCACTCAATTTGGAGGTGGAGAAATCAGATATGACTTATAACATGTACAAGGATATTCAAAAACTCTAAAACCTCATACACCCATAAATGGAACTAACAATCTTTCTCCTTTCATTTGTTTTCCTGCTTATTTTCAATCACACACACACCTTTCAGAAGTTGGAATCACATATCCATTTTGTGAAACTAGGGCCATAACAGTTGCTCGATCCTTGTCAGATTCGGACTTAAAGCTAGATTTCACACACTCAAATAGAAACCATCATTTGGTATGGGGACTAACGAACAAATGCACATTTGAAGAAGCGATATATGTCAAGAAACCGCAAGAATGTGTTTTCAGAGTGGAAAGTGTAAGCATATCAATATTCTGACCTGGCTTTCCTTCGATTTCCAGGACTAGGACCATGATGTCTTGTTTGACTTTGACCATAGAAACGCGGCTGTGAACCTAGTAATCCTCTTGAGGGGTCCATTGGGTCGTCTCTTCTAGCAACTTGCCTATTCGAAGGACGTGGTTTGGAGATATATGAACCACCAACCTTGGGTTTGTCTGATTCATACACAAGTGGCTCGAGTCCTTGCAAATCAGGTTCTGGAATAAACCCGTTTGGCCATTTTGATTCATCCATTTTCCTGAATGTAATTGAAACCCTGAAAGGAAAACATAAAAGAAATATCAAAAGGGACCCTTTATGGTAAAGTTGATTATTTGTTGAAACAAAAGATGAAAGCTACCTTGACCAAGGTTATGTTTGGCAAACGAGCTGTTAAAGCTAGTTGTTGGCTAATAAGCTAGTTTTTTTTTGGAAAGGTGTCTGAGGCTATGCCTGGACTAATACCCGCAAATTGTGACTGTAAGAAATCAGTCTTGATAAAAATAAATGGCCACAATTGTTATGTACTCCTGGAATCGAACCCTTGGCAGATGGGATATCCCACCACATCTCCCACTCCCAAGGCCTCAACCACTATGTCACAACCCTTGTGGTTCTAATAAGCTAGTTGTTGGCTAATAAGCTAACTGTTGGCTAATAAGCAAGCTGATAAACTAGTCATGTTTGGTAATAACTAGCTGATAGGCTAGATGATAATGTAAAATGACCTTGAAAACTAATCGGAAAAAGTATAAGGGGAAAATTGGAAAAGAAGAGGAAAAAATCCAGAGAAGCTTATTGAAATGTTACTTGAAGTAGCTTTTCAAAAAGTTGGCTTATGGCTAATGGAAACGAGGCTTTTTCAATAAGCTCAATAATAAGCTAGCCCATGATTGCAAAATACGGGCCAAATTCTTTATTGACAAACACAAATTTCAAGCAGAGTGAGAATTAGAACCTTTTGGTAGGAACTGCTGGCACACAATGTTTCGCTATGTCGGCTCCATTCCCATTTAAAACAAGAACAGATCTGGAGGAAATGGTGCAGTTAGATTTAAATCACAGTTAAATGAACTAAGATCAAGTGAACATGTGGAGCTACTAACCCCACTGGTAACTGGATGGCGAATGCACCAGAAAACTCCCCGGGGCCCTCTATTTTCAAATTCGTTCCAAAAAGAATATTGCACTCGCTGAGAAAAGAAACTGTGCAAAATGGCCGAAGAAAATCATGATTGTCGATATGAGGTGGAATGCAATCGCCTTCATCGTAAATGTTGACTATACAACTGTCGGGTACACATGTAGGAGGAAGAACATGCCATTTGACCAATCTCTTGATGATAACTTTAAAAAGATGAGGTATGGGATCTACTAACTCATTCTTAAGTATCCCTGGTGGGTTACCATTTCTATCCTGCAGCCAGAGGAGACACAGTAAGGTGACGGAATCCATTACTCCTCACCCCCAAAATAAGTGTTCAATTCAAAAGCAAGTGCCTACTTTCTAATTATACCCTGATGAGATGGTGAAAGTCATTATTCCCTCTATTATTAAGGGTACAATTGTAATGTGCTTAATTAGAAAGTGTAATATTACATATTTATAGAACATTTACTTTCGGACAGAGGGAGTAAGGCAATTTAGAGAACTGAATTTTGGAGGGCTGGAATGGAAAGATCAACTTACTGTTGCATAGTTGTAACAACAGCCAAATTGGATGGTCACCCGCCCTTTTCCCCTCATCCACTTCTGAGGAGCGGTATAGGTGCGTTCTGCAAGAAATTTATTGAAAAGTGAGTGATGTGAAGTTTTACAGATTCCTTATGATTCAATATGTTCAAGCATTCAATCAGAAACAAATTCAGACGAGGAAGAAATTGGATCATTAGATAAGGTTCTTCATATAAATTTATGTTTGTTGCACCTTTCATAATAAAAATTTGAAGGTTCATATAACAGGATGTCCAAACGAGTTCATATTCCCTCTATCCAATCTATAACCTCAATTAGAAACTTTTTTCTTTCCGTGGAGTTGCATCATAGTGCTACTTTTTTCACTTCACCATATTTGCCTACCATCTTGCCAAGCTTTATCGACACTACTTGCTAATCAACTACACATTCTAATAGACATAACATTGCTGTGTTTAAAATTCAATCCAAAAGAAGAGTACGACTTGAGAAGGGAGAACAATGATGAAGAGAATAGAAAATGCCACAGATACAGCAAACTATTACTCCATGACGGAAATGGTGATAGATGGTATGATAGTGAATGATGTGATAATTTTTTATAGGTTGTAAGTTGCTAATTTCCATTTAAATTTTTGGTGACTCTTGTAATGAATTTAGTGAGATATTAAGTGCTTTATATTTACTTAAAGGTGTCTCTGATAGTGTTATAGGGTTGAATACTGTCTATTGTCTTTCATTTGTGTTAGTTCACTCTAAAACCATCTATTATGCTTAAAAGTCACTTGCTTACATATTTTAGTTTTTCGAATTTTGTTACTTCTCAAATTTGAAAATTTGCAGATACCATCCATCAGCCAACATAGCTCAGTTTTTGGTTTTGCATCAATTCACGCAGTCATGCACCATGGGCCGAAACTATTATGCTCTCATTAATATGTTAGTGGCTAATATGGTCCAAGATCAATTCTAGCCTCCTGCCTGAATTGATCAAGGCACCAAAAACCATGCCAAGTGGTGACAGGATTAACATAGTCAGGTTGACGGACGTCTTGATGTCTGTTACGAAACAAAGAAATGCCTATTGACTGATATTTAGCATTCAAGTGTTCCAAAATTCATTTCTAATGTTGAAGGGATATTTTTCTTACAGACCAAGACTGGTCAGGGTTTGAGGTTCACAACTACTTCATTCTAGTCTGGTTTCTTTGGATGCTTTCTTCTTGGAGTCTTTCTTAATGACAATTAAGCACCACTACATCACCTGACGTCTAATAAAATAAGATAGCCTCTTTCTTATGTCCTTTCTAGAAGATTTTTATTTTAAAGTTCTACTTAGATCATGAAAAAAGCATTCCTTACGAATTTATAAACATAAGTTTGAGGGCCCTAGGGAGTGTGCACGTCAAACTTCTACTATCACAACATTTAGATTCATACAACTTTAAGATTTTCTGCAGCAAATTAAAAGAGAAACATGCAAAATCACCATTCTCAATGGCAGATTTTCCTAGAAATAATTGGGTGTTTCCTGATAACAAGGATGAAGTGTGGTGGCTCATCAACAGCTCCAAAAACTGGACCATTGGTGAGTATCTGTGAGCAAGATGAAAAATATGTTCTTGTTTTTGTCATTGCTCTGCTCTTTTTCTTCAAGTATCATGTCCATTTGCTATGGTTTGCCCAGTGACAGGTAGTTAAGCATCATTCTCATAGTAACTCCCTTTCCCATCACTTTCTTCCAATATTTCCAGTTTTGCAATGCCTATAGGGTGAAGTCTGGTATAACTTTTTGCTTTAGTGGTTTCATGGAACTGCCGAACTCATGAAGCAAGCAACAATCACACAATCTTAAGCCATTGACGCATGTGCTTGTGCTTAAAAGTCCAAGATTTATCCAATGCCTCCACCAGGCTAACTTCTAGCAAGCTAGAAGCATCAGAATGGATGTGTATCAGGTGCTTGGGTTCATTAAAAAAATTGCCAGCAAGTGAAAATCTCGAACAAATGCCGAAAGCAGTAGGAACACCAAATATAAAACCTCCCTTTCAGCTGAATAGAATGCATATATATTCTTCATAATTTTAAACCAATTGACAATTTTTGTGCATAAAAGCACCCTGATCCCAATTGTATCCTTGAATATAGAAAATTGGTTATGATAGGTGTCAAAAATAAAAATCTGACAAAAAGATTTTTTCAGTCTTGACAGTTGATTCCAAGAATCTGCTGACTTTTTCTTGCCTCCTCACTTACCATACATGTTGAGTGTTGACATGTCAATCAGCCCAGCCAACCTCTTAAAGTCTGTTTAGTCACCATTTCCCAACCCCACACCCCCAAATGAATAGGCATAACCCAATATGAGGAAGAAAATATTCTTAAAAATACAGAAAGATTATAGGTCCACAAGTTAAAGGACTAAATGACAACCTTCAGCCACAGCATACTTAAAAAATCAATGAAGGTTTGTAGATGTTTGCAACCTACCAATGTAAAGTAGAGCAATGGTGAATACTAGCAGTATATGCAAAGTTGCATACCAGCGCATCTATGTCTCCGAGTTCACATCTAAAGCCTTACCATGTTTTGAAATGCACACACACATAGCATATGAAATACGTGGTAGCGCTACTTCTACCCATTATATCTGGATTAGAGGTGAGTCCTTCAAAGTAGTGTAGGCAAAATGCAAACTATAGCCTCTATATCTTTAAGTTCACATCTAATTCTTCACATGTTTTGAAATGCACACACAAACACACATATAGCATATGAAATACGTGGGAGAGCTACTTCTACACAGATTAATGTTATATCTGGATAAGACTGTTACTTGAACCATATTTTTTTAAACCATATTTTTTTAAATAGCATGCTATAATTATGAAATCCAAGGATCAATCATTTGACATTTAGTAGGAATATTTGACAACATAAAAGTGGATAAAGAAGAAACAAAGTATACAATTACAAATTTTATCATATAATATAAGGATCATTTTGTGGAATAACAAACCTTTCAATTTTCCATTCTTTCCTTTCTCCTGAAGCTCATAAACAAAATCAACTATCTTTTTCTGCTCCACTGCACTGAATACACCAGCATGGAGCTCAAGGCCATCAAGGATATTCACAAATTTCCCACTAACTCTCTCCAAGCAAATAAAATCTTTCTTCCTCTTCACATTTGTAAAGCGAATGCGTTCTCTTTGTTCTCTTGACAACTCTGGCTTTGGGGTAGTCTTCACTTCTCCACCTGTCTCTTCCACTTGGCTACTGCTATTACCAAATTGCCTGCTAGCTTCCTCCTCTTCGTCAGCATCCATCTCCTCCTGTGCCATATCAGCCCATGACATTCGTGGCCTAGGGCTTTTAACATGTTCTGGTGATTGAACCCTCAAACTTCCTAAAGTCTCTTCAATTTGTTCCAATGCTCCATTTGCACCATCTTTCCAGCTACCCAAAGAATTTGTATCCTCTGTGTCATTGATATCTGTTCCATTTTTGCAACCACTTAGCCAATTAGAATCATGGTTGTCCTGATTGCCAGTACATCTATTCAAATCCCTACCATTTGATGTTGAAACTTGTACTTCCCCGCGTTGGTGTGGCTGTTCAGCATCATACTCAACTAATATTCACCAATGAATAGAAGAAAACACAACCAAATTAGATAATATTCAGAACAACCAAAACCAGTAAACATATCCCAACATGAATACCAACTTAACCAACAATAACACAAGACATTCTATACAGTCTGTCCTCCTTAGAAATGGCCTCTTTCAGATATAAAAAGAATACCATCAAAGAGGCATCACCGATCCAGTGACATGCTTATGTAAGATGTTGGTAAAGTAAACCGACCATGGGATGAAATAGATTAATTATCCCCTTTCCAGTAAGAACTACACCTTCTCTTCGGGTGTCAAACAGGTTAATTTTAAACTTCAAATTTATATAAACGATAAATCTTTCTAGAAAAAGATTTTCAACTACATTAAACTTCATATAATCACAAAATTTAAAGCGCTTTTGAAACGATGTGCATTTGAAACATAGTAGCTTTGACAAAAAAAAAGGGGGGGGGGGGGGGTATAATAATGATAATAAATGTGCGATCACACACAAAGGGAGATTTTCTCAAACTAGAAACCAAAAAGATCTGCAGTAACAACAAGATCCCAATACCAAATCACACAATACGTAGATGTACGCAAAGAATTTTATGAATAATTACGTTGCTTGCAGTTACAGTATAAAACACCTACAATTTGACAAGGTAAACACAAAATACACACATGACATACTAGGATGCAGAGATCGAACGCGATGAGAGATGGAGTGGGAGCAGTGATCGCAAAGGCCTTTAGAGAGGAAAGGCAACCAATTGAGAAGAAATTCGGAGGCAGTTCGAAGGTCGCTAGGGTTGTAGCCTTGTAAAAAGGGATCAAATTCGTCCTCCGGCGGTTGATTTGGGGTAACGCCACCGTTGATCATGGTGTTGTGAGTGAAGACGGTGGAGGATCGGGGGTTATTGAAGCAGACGATTTCGATGGGTTGTGTGGTAGAGATGGAAGAGAGAGAAAGAGAGGAATTCAAGACTTGTTTTCTTGACTCTTCTCAGTAGTCGTTTCAGAAGCTTCAAATCGACACACAAATCAATTTTACTTGTGTTTTTATTTTGTAAACTGTAATTATTAAAAAAATATATTATATATTATCAGTTTGGTATCGATATAAATTGTTTATTTAAATATTTAAAAATATTTATTATTGATATCGTATTGAAATAAATCAATAAATTATTTATATAAGTAATCCAAATACCTCCTTAATGATTTAAAACCTGAAAGTGTTTTTAGTTATAAATTTAAAAAAAACTCTTTATATGAGATTTTATAAAATATCAAATAATTAACGATGAATCTTTAAAAAATATATTTTTTCTTTTAAAGAAAATATATATAATATTTTATTTTTAATTAAGAAAAGATATAATAACATCTGACATAATTTAATGATATCATGATTTTCAGAAGTGGGTTATTTAATGTTCATGTAAAAAGACTTTCAAGAGAGAGATTAAATAATATAACGTTATTTTTTTAATTAAATAATATAACGTTATTTTTTTAATTAAATAATATAACGTTATTTTTTTAAAAGGAAAATATAATATTATTCAAGATCCTGAAAATCAACATTTTTTAAGTTGACTCCAAAAAAATTATTTATTTATTTATTAACAAGTTTTGAATATAATATTTTATTATTTTGTCGATTTTATACTTTTTATTTTAGGATCTGTTTGTTAACAGTTTAATGAAACTCATTAGTTTATTTCGATCAGATATATGTGATTGTTTGACAGTTGCTTAATGATATAAATAATGGCTTATTAAGTAAGATTTTAAAAGAGAGTTTTATGCAAAAAGTCATGTTTATTTCCAAACTTAAATTTCTCAATTAAAAAACATGCTCATTTCATCTATGAAAAAACCATCTTAAACAAAAAAATTAACAATTTATACAAACAAATTAATCTATATAAACAATTTTATCTATATAGAACTTAAGAAAATACCATCCAAACAACCAATAGATAATTGAATATATCTAGTATTACAAAATATTTAATTATTTTAATTCTAAATGACTAAAATAAAATATATAAAAAACCATCATTTTTCCAATTTGTCGTCATAAGTACATCCATAACACGAATACGATCAAATTGCTCATATTGTGGATCATAACGTTTTTGGATCGTTTTATGTGTTCGGGAAGTAGATTTTAATCACAGGTGTTCGTGATCTCTCTTGAACGGGTTAACCTCTAAACTATAAACCAAAAATAATATGGGTTAAGAAATTTTTCAAACCAAACAATTAAATTGAACTGTAAAAAACGGTATGATCTGATCGATTTAAACGGTTTTAGTCTATTATGGACTTTGAATTAAAAGAAAAATAACATTAATCTCCAAAATAAAATTTCTAGCAATATAGCACTAATGAACTGTTTACCAAACGCTTACGCAGTTAAGCGCTTATTAAGTAACATTATCTTATCGGATGAATATGATAAGTACCAAGAAGAATCTTATCCAGTAAGAGCACCGAGAGTCTTACCCGGTAAGTGAGAGCGGTGACTCTTACCACGGTTAACGTTTGTTGGGTAAATAGTTGCATTTGATACAATTTTTGTGGATTAAAATCTTACCTGATAAGTAAGTGATATTGTTGAATCTTACCTGATTAGAATAGTACATGAATTATAAAATAAGACATTTATCTCCAAAATAAAAAAAAAAAACATTAAACAGGTTGTAAAAAGTTTAACAAGTCCACCAACATTAGTTGAAATTTTGGACAAACATTGAGCAAATCAAAGGACGGTTTTCAATTTTGGATTTTGATTTTTGATGTATCAAAAATTCGATGATTTAGGAACGTGGATAATAGAAAAGTGAAAAATAGCTTGAATGGACTTTTTTATTAACCAATACATGTGTATTTTAACAATCGATTTGTTCAAACCGCAGACTGGACCAGACCCGATAATTTGATTATTTTTCAGATCAGACTGACATACCGCTCAAACCGTTTTGATTTGACTAGTTTGACGGGGTTTTTAAAACCCTTAAATCTTAACATTTAGGTATATTGAAAACACGTATGAAAAAACAACATCTTTGTTTGAAGAATGTATTGCATTTCTATTGCAGTTAAAACCTGTCTTTAAACGTCTGTATTATTTCTTTTATAAGAATAATATAAAATTTGATGTAAACATTAATTAATATTTAATCAATTACACAATTAACACCAAATATCAGTTGTTAGAAATATGTCCTATATTTTTTACAACTTTACAAATTATAATAATTATATATTTATAACGAAAAATTACTTGTATATAATTAATTCTAATTATCATTTTGTTTAAAAAAACTTATATTATTACACAAATTAAATAAACCAACAATTCTGTTACTCTCTTAAAATCATAGAAAACCATAAAATAAAATTAAGGGTGAGAAAATAAACGAACCATGAAAAAAGGTTGAGAGTTTGAGTTATCAACTTTAAGGGACTGTTTGGCAGTTGCTGAATGGTTTGGTATAGAATGATTAAGTCGTCAGAATGATTAAGAGGCTCTCATGGTATAGTGCAAAATGAAATATAATTGTTTGGTAATTGTTTACAATGAAATTGGGGCTCTTAATGATTAAGGGAGACATATGATACAAAATCATTCAAAGGGTTTTAGAATCATTAAAAGACAGATTTTTTTTTTTTTGGGAAACAATATTCATCTTGTAACGATTCAAATGTTGCTTCTTAGTGAAACTATTAAGAAATAAACAAACAACCCCTAAAATCAAAAAGCATTGCAATTGAAATCATAAGTACATGCTTTGCACGTGAGTTGCTTCACATTGAAATTCAACTGAAAATAAACGGAAGACCAATTTGGGAAACCTACAATCGAAACAATAAACCATTGACGAAAACTAAATGGTCTAGGGACCAAAATTGCAAGTCCACAAATAGTCTAAGGACCATTATTGTAATAATAAACACCATGGCAAAACCTCACCACACATCCTTCCCTCTCAAAAAGGATAACAAAATCCATCCACCATCACCTGCTTCCTTCCACCACTCACCACTCAAAGTCAAAAAAATGAACTCTTCCATTCTCCCATTCACCAAATCCATAACCACCCATATCTTCACTTCTCAGAAGCACCACCACCACCACCTCCACCGCCAACCACCCACCCTCCTCCCAATCAGAACCAGCAGCAGTGACAACACCACCGCCACGACCACCGACGACAACCCATCACCGCCATCGGACAAGAATGCAGTTCAGATCAAATTCCGAAGAGGGGTGAGGAGGAAAACGCGAAGAGATCAAGAAAACGAATCGAACGATAAGAACATGATGATGGGGAGGAAGAAAGAAGTGGCGAAAAAGGAATGGGAAGACATGACAGTAAGAGAAAAGGCATTGGAATTGTATGTAGGAGAAAAGGGTTTGTTGTTTTGGATAAACAAATTTGCATATGCTTCCATTTACATCATAATTGGAGCTTGGATCTTGTTTAGGTTTGTTGGTCCTGCCCTCAATCTTTATCAGCTGGATGCTCCTCCATTATCCCCTACTGATGTACTCAAAGGCTCTCCCAAATAAAACCACATTAATTTACCTGTATCTCTCTCTCTCTGGTGGGATATACTGGGTTTGTTTAGTATCAGCAATCAGTTGTATCAGACAGTAATACAAAAGTTTCCCAATATTTCTTATCTTATTTGTGTTATGTTTGTGAAGTTTTATGTTGCAAGTTGGGATTGGGGCTTAATCGGTAAAGACAAGATCTGCATACATTTTGTCCGTTAAAGAAAGACTACCTTTGTGGGATATAAAGATGCAAAAAGAAGCTTGAAGCCCGGGCCTAAAGGCATGATCGGGCGAAGTTTTTATAAAAGCCCAAAAATACATGATGTAAAAATTTCTGGCATGAAAATGGTCGATCCAAAGCGCAGTCTTGCAAGAGTCGGAACTCTTTCTTATAGGACCGCCGACCATGATCGGTTGCTGTTTTGGAGGGTTTCGAAGGACAGGCCTGACCGGGACCGGTTATGGGCCCGACCTAGTTTTTCAAAAAATATAGTCGTTCTTTTTTTAAAATATAGCCGTTTATGATCGTTATATGACTGTTTTTTTTTCTTTCTAAACCCTATATAAGTGTCATGGTTGAAGGATTTACATACCAACGTGTAATCGCGTTTGAACCGTTTGGTGCATCACATTCAGGTGCACGTCAATTTTCAATTATTAAAAAATGTCTTGCATTCTATAATTTAACTACTAAAATAATTAGTATTTCATTGATAACTCAAGTAATAACAACCTATGTGTGGAAAAATTAAAGTGTCATTTGACACCTATTTTAAACAGTAAATTATTTCATACACGTTGTTGTGCAAGCATAATAGTTTAGCCGTTCGAGACGGTTTAAATATTTGTAAACCCGTAATAGATAAGTTTATACTTATATTGAGGCGAATTTTCACAGAGGTTAAGAAAATGAATGCGGAATATAAAAAATATTGCGAAGACATTGGTTTTAAAATTTTGGGACCGAGGTTCAATATGCTCATTCGACTTATTTTATGATTGAAAATTTGCTAAGACAAAAAAGTTATATTTTTTTCATTTTATAGAACCATTACCCGCAAAATTCTATTGGAAATCTTGATTGGGCAGTGGTTGAATGATTGTATGATATTTTAGGCGATTTTAAAACTACGACAACACTTTTATCTGGTATTTATTATCCAATAGGCCCTTTACTTTTAAACCAGCTATATATTTTGACAAGTAAGATTGCACAATAAGAAGATCATCACAATTGGGGAAGGTTGATGAGTTCAATAAAAAAGAAATTGTTAAAATATTTTATGAGCATCACATTTGCTTTTCTTTGTGATGCGACGTTAAACCCATATTTAAACGTTATCGATGTTGAAGTTTTAATACACAAATATGTGTGGTCTTTGGTTTAGATACAGCTATGGATAATTCTTTTTCAATGGAACAAAAACGTTTATTTAATCGTAATTTTCAAAGATTTATTTTATCATTGTAAACATTTTTTGGGGGAGGAAATCAACAACAAAGCTCTTCAAGTCGTGGATTTGCGGGTTCTAGTTCTTCCGGTGGTCATCGCCAAAGTCGAAAAGAGTTGATGACGAATTTAATGAAAGAGGTTTTAAATGAATCAAGTAAAAGAAGTAGATTTGATAACCATTTAAGTGAACTAAATATGTACGTGCATACTAACTTTATGGACGCATGCCCCGCAAATGATGTCGAAGATTTTGAAAAAATTGATCTATTAGGTTTTTGGAAACAAAAACAATATCAATTCCTGGTTTTGGCATGCATGACGCATGATATGTTAACAATCCAAGATAGTACCGTAGCTTCGGAGTCCGCCTTTTCTCTTAGTGGGAGGATCATTTTGATACATCGGACAAGACTAAGCCTAGAGTCTGTGGAGTGTTACATATATTTGAATAATTACTTGGATAACGTTGATATAATTCAACACACGACATTGTTAGAAGTGGAGATTGAAGCAGTGAAAGAAAATGCAATCGCCATGGGACTAAGCACGCCGCCAACTACCGATACTGACGGCACTTACTCACAATTTGACGATGATGAAGTACTCGACATTGATGACCTTGATGTCCAAGAGGCTATTAGAAGAATTTAAGAGACCAGAACTCTTGAAATTAATCTGATTTGGGATACCGATGATGATTGATGAATAAATGTATTTTCAAATAATTTTATAATATATTTTTGGAAGAAAATGTAATTTCAATTATAATAAAACGCATTTTTAAAGTGTATTTGAGTGAATCAATTACAAATTTTATAATGTATTAAAAACATGTATCATTAAAAGAAATTAAAAAATATTTTTTAAAGGTCGGGACCGAGACCGGCTCACCATAACCGGTTATACTTCACCTTAACTGGGCTCTTCATTTTCGGTCGGGACCGGGACTGATCATGGCCGGCACTGTTGAGGCTCGGGACCGGCTCGGAACCGGTTTTTGGCCATCACTAGTTATCATGACGTGTCTTTCAGAACACCGAAAAATAAACCAATAAACCAAAAAAAAATACTGAAATAGAAAAAAGAACAGATCATTTGTCTTCCAACACGTGGTTCACAAAATGGTAAAATAAGATCTTTAAATTGTTTTTGGCAATATTAAGGGGTTGTTCGGTTGCAGCTTAATGGGTTGTTCGGTTGCAGCTTAATGAGTTGTATAAGTCATATAGCTTATTCGGTCAGCCATATCTAGTTGTTCGGTATGGGCTTATTCGGTCAGCTCATGGCTAAATCACTCAGCTACAAAACTTGTGTCATTTGTATTCAACCATTAAATTCCCCCAACTACCCCTCTCCCTCTACACTCCATCACTGCTCTAGGCATGAGAATGGAGCGGGGATGGGGTGTGGACCTCCGTCCCTGTCCCTGTCCCTGTCCCTGTCCCCATCCCCACCGGGGATTATAATCACATCCCTATCCCCATCTCATTCCCAACGGGGAAACGAAGAATTTTTTTCCCGTTTATATGTTTAAATCTCAAACATTTTCAATAAACGTAAAACCAAAATGAATTTAATTTAATACAAATAGACCACAACATCATATAAGAACTAATAACTTAAAACAAAAAAAATCAATTTAATCCAAAAAAACTTATAGTCACATGTACCAAAAGATATTGAGTAATATAAAACCATATCAAGTAATATATAAAACTTGTCGAACAATTGTATTTTGACTTGACATTCAAAATATTACATATTAACATCCAAATAGCAACAATTTTAGATTATAAACCTAGTTAGGAGAAATTATGAATTACCACTTTAGTTGAAATAAATAATATATATATATATTTATTTATGTATGTGTGTGTGTTTGTATATATAATTTATTAATTAATATATGTACATATAACGGGTACGGGGTGGAGCGGGGAGTACCGTCCCCGTCCCCGTCCCCGGTTTGAGACAAACGGAGATCCCTGTCCCCATCCCCGATTTAGCAGGGAATCCCCGTGCCCGACCGGGTTCCCCGACGGGTCGGGGCCCATCCCCATGCCTACACTGCTCCTCTCTCAATACTCCATTGATTCTGCTTCTATCATTTATCATAGGTTTTTGATTTCTTTGTGTTTTCAGCAGTGAAGAATCAAGTTTTACGAAGGAGGTTTTTTTTTTTTTATTTCCCCTTGATTTCTTTGTCTTTCCGGTTGTGGTTTTCGATTTTTAATTGTGGTTTTTCGATTGTTCATCTAGGTTGTCAATTCCTGTGGAGTTTCAGCCAATAAGATGGAAAGGGGAACTATTTGGTGATGGTGGAATGATGGAGTTCCTCTCGGCAGGTTCAAGAAAACTGGTGGTGTTTACTTGAATGGAAAGGGGAGCCGTATGGTGATGGTGGTGTTTGTTGTGATGAAAGGGGTGTGGGTTTGTTGTCTCAAGTATATAAAAGTAAAATATAGACTGAGGGTAAAATGATCATTTTTGACATTCAAACTGTTTATTCAGCACAACAACCGAATATGTCATTTTTACTAATATACCCTTTAAAAATATATCCTTCAAAATGAAAGATTTGGTAGTTTTGTAATTTTAATAATTTTTAAGGGTTTCAATTTATTTCTTTCCTTCCTTTTTTTTAATTAACTTGGATATCCAACCCGCTATGCGAGCCGACTAATCTTAGGACAACCACCTGCTTTGCAGATAGCCCGAAGTCACCGCATTTGAACCTTCGTGGCTACAAGGGGATTTTTATTCCTCATTGGATATGAACCTAGGACCTCCAGGTACGTTTGATCTTTGGAGTCAAGCTCAAACCAATTAGGCACCACCCTTGTGATTTATTTCCCTTCCTTTTTCCCCATATTTGGAATGAAAGTTTTGGAAGGAAACTTATGATTATTTTCCTTCTGTTTCATTTCTTTTCTCCTAAAAAAAATTTAAAAAACACGATTTTTTTTATTACTTTTTCTCCCCTTTCCCTCCCTTTTCTTTCCTTAATGATAAGCCAAGTTTCTAAAACTATAAATTCTTGGTATTCAAGACATAAATTAAAAAGACATGACAAAACAAAACCTGTTGGCTCACGTTTGACACGACATTAGATTGAAACATGACGAGATTGAGTGACACCAAAATATGTGGAACAAAAATAAAGAAAATGAGAAAAAATTGATAAATTACTAAACAACTCATATCAAATTAAAGCCCTAAAATATTCACAATTCTTTCACCCGATAACCTCACTCTCGCATGTACATTCTTGCCAAATCTAGCTCTATTCAATCATCTCCAGTTCGGTTCATTTATGTCCAGTTCCATCTATGTATCAAATACATAATTATACATTTGGGAAGGATTCATACGAGAACCTCTTCATAAAACTATAGTCAATCACATTTTTCATAGATAGTATAGCCTTTCACATATGATACGAAATTAAAGATGTCGACGATCTAGGTTGCGAGCCAAATCGCTTGTACACGACTAGGCATCTCACGTGCATTATCATATGTGATAATGGATTCGAGGCGTGGACAATCTTTAGCGCAACCTAAGTTACGAGTCAAGTGGTACACACCATCAAAAGCTCTTACGTATATTATCACATATAATAAAAGATTATAGTTGTTTGTTTACATCTTAATAGTTTCATTAAGAGGCAACATCTGAATCGTTAAGAGGTGAATCTTGTTTGGCAAAAAAAAAAGTCTGCCTCTTAACGGTTCTAAAATCCTCTAAATGATTTTGTATTATGGATCTCTCTTAATCATTAAGAGCCCTAATTTCATTGTACACAATTACCAAATAATTGTATTTCATTTTGCATTATATTCTGACCACTTAATCATTCTACAGCAAACCATTTAACAGTTAAAAAAAAAAACCTATAAAATAAAGAATCACTACGTAGAAATAATGCAAAATTTTAGATGCGTTTGTCGTTGGAAAAAAAGGACGGATATAAAGATGAAGTTGTTTATTTCTTTATTTATTATATTTCTGTAAGAATAAAACCTTCCCTTAAATCCTTCCTGTAAAAATTCAAGGGTGGGGAGGAGATGGTGACCACCATACCACACAAGAAAAACCAAATCCAAATCCAGAGAAGAAGCAATCGAAAGATGGCAACAAATTAAACCAAAACCTGAATTATTTGATCAATTGCCTCATCTCTACGCTCCCAATCAGAATCAAAACCTCCTAGATTTCTTCTTATTTCCACAAAAAAAGGTAACCCTAATTTGTGTTTGCCGAATCGAATGCTATCCAATTGCATATCCTTGTACTTTCTATCTCCTTGTTTTTTCGTTAGATCAACTTCTTCGTTTGTTATTTCGTTCTTTCTGATTCACTAGGGTTTGATCAGGTTTAATTATAACAAAACGAAGACTATATATACCATGCCTTGCACCGTTTAGATTAACCTAGTGGTCACAAATTCATGATCGTTTAGGGGTTTTGTACTTTTGTGGGTTTATTTATTTATTGTTTGTTTGTGTATATTTTGTAAGCTTGTGGAAAATGTTTCTTCTGTAAAGTTTATCAATACAAAGATATGACTATTTTGATGTTGAGTTTGAGAATCTATGCATTAGATTTCTCTTTTCTGTATGATCTTTCTGTGTTCTTAAGAAAAAAAATACTGATTTTCAGCTAAGTTACTGTCCTGTTTGACTTTAGATAAGTTTTTTGGGTGTATGTTGTTCTGGTTACATGATTCTTAGGTGTCTAAGAGGAAATTATGTTCATTAGCAACCTTTTCGGGCTTCTATCTTGCCAATCGTTCAAATTTAGTCAATATTTCAAGTAATGAACCGAGGAACCTGTTATGGAATGGGGTTTTGAGAAGTCCTAGTTTATTTCCATGGTTTATAATGTTGTTAGACTTCTTTCACTCCAGTGAAAAACTATAATTCTTCCATCAATTACATTTCCCTTTGAATGGTACTGCCAAGAGAGGATCCATGTCAATTCTCCATGAAGATACTTTGAAGTTTATCTATGTATTGCATATGCATGCACTCAGACATTGATATATATATATACACACACACACACACAGAGTTACCATGTGCATGCATATCACACACATACATGTATATATATGCACACATTTACAATTTTATACATATGAATATACGTATAATATCCACACACATGTATACATACATGTACAAATACATTTTCGTATATACATACACTATGTGTGTATATATATGCATGTATGTATATGTCTACATATACATACATCTATACACATACTTATATAAACACACACACATATGTATATATAGTATTAAAGGGGTTGGAGTGAAAGCAGAGCTACACTCACACAGCTGTCATGAGTAGTACACGGCATTTGTTTTTCAAATCCATAGTACCTACTATAAAGGTAATCTTGATGACCATAACTTCACCCCCTTCTTTATTTTTGACACTATAAAAAATAGAGCGAGAATGACATTGGTGATGAACATCTTCAAATTAGATAATTAGTGATGAAGTTCTATAAATTAGTGATTAAAGCCTAGATCTTAAAGCATAAACCCTTAATCACAAAAAAAGAAACCTTAAACCTTTTGATTAATCACTATTAATTTGTTAGAAAAATGTTGCATTTTTGTTTTTGTTTTTGGAACATCATACACATGAAACAATTATGCGCAACTGTGCACAAACACTTGAATCATATATATACAGTTGGTGTATAAGTCTATTTATGTATATATGACATATGTATATATATGTGTGTAATATATATATGTCTATGTATTTGATTATACCAAAGCTTATAGCCTTTAAAATTGGATTCTGCATAAGTTGTGACACTCGCATCAACTACCTTCAAGTTTTGTGCTTCTTGACTATTTTTTCTTCCTTTTTGTGAAAACTTTGATTCTTATATTTGGTTGTTTCTTGTTTAGAGAAGTGATGGCAGGTGAGGAAGATATTCACTCATCAACCTTGAATTCTCAATTAAGCCATACAAAAACARTTTTGAAGGAGGATATGGAGCAAGGTCAGTCTCAAGTGGATGTATTGGAAGCAAAGCTTGGTGAGGTTACTTCATGTATGCAGGAATCTGGTGAAGATGCCAAAAAGGAATTGGAGGTTCTTTGGCGAAGAGTAAAAACAACAACAACATTATTGACATATTTGGAGTCAAAAGCAAGAATAATGACAATTCCACATTTAGCTCTTACCTCCTGTGGCATCAAACAGTCAGATGGGGAAGGGTTCATTGATAGGAGTGGGGCACCCATGTCTAGTTGGTCTGGAAATGTGAAGTTCCCTAACTTGGACTGTCGGGAGGTTGAAACATGGATCGGCATTAACAGTCAACATGGCAACGTTGATGAACAAGACGGGTCTTATATGGGGGAAATTCTGAGTAGTGTGCAAACAGTAACAGATGTGATGGAGTCTCTTGTCAAAAGGGTACTCGTGGCGGAATCTGAAAGTACTAATGCGAAACAGAAAGTAACCTTAGGTCAGGAAGAGATTAAAAAGAAGGCAGTTCAGATTGAAACCATGTCAGAGAAGTTGGATGAGATGGATCGCTTTGCAATGGGTACAAACTGTATTTTGAATGAGATGCGGCAAAGGGTTGAAGATTTAGTTGAAGAAACATCTAGGCAGAGGCAACGAGCAGCAGAAAATGAACAGGAGCTTACTCGTGTCAAGCAGGACTTTGAATCGTTAAAATCCTATGTCAGTAGTCTCATAAGTGTCAGAGAAACACTTGTTTCGTCAGAGAAGCAGTTTCAAACCATCGAGAGGCTTTTTGAACGGTCAGTATGTTCTTTCAGTCTCTTTAACATAAAACTTACTCCATAGGTCGTTTTGCTTTAGTTTTCCAACAAGTCCTTTCTGCATTTTTCAAGTAATTCTCCATGTTTGTTAATTCAAATGTGGTTGGAAGACGGTTGCACCTAGACTGGTTTAGGTTCTTTTTTCCTCGTTTGCTTCAAAACCAAACCAAACCAAATCAAACAGACTCGGTAAATCCATCCGAAGTTAGGATCTTTTTTTGTTTATTTTTTTTGGGGGGGGGGGAGTAAGATGTACGAGTACGCAGACCTTACCTATGTCCCTAGTTTGCTTTAAAGAAGGAACCAATTCTTAGTTTTCTGCCTTTTATGTGCATTTGCAACATATTCTTGCTTACCATGTTTCTTGTACATTCTTTGTAGGCTGCTTATTATATCTTGATCAATGTTTGCTCTTGCTGAACATCTTCACTCAATTGCTAACCCTTTCTTTTCCTTGGATGACGTAAAAACCTTTAGCAGTGACTACTTGCTCTAATAAACTTGGTTACTGTATTTGTATTTATTGTTGTTCCTCCAAATTAACATAGTCACATGGTGTTTTAAGCATACCTTTTTATTCCATGCGGTGGGTCAACTTGCAGTTTGACTTGGATACTACTATGCATATCTGAGGGGAAAATAGCAACTAAATGTAACAAGTTATATTTATTCTTTTTCAAATTGGTAACTGGGTATTGCAAGGGAATACCAAAAGATCCAACTGCAAATGTTGTGAGTCAAAATTGATATTTGCAAGGGAATACTAACAAACTTAAATTCTTATCGGTTCTTTCATCTTTTTGAAGTAGCTTTTGACTAGAATACTTGTATGCATTACCGAATGTCGTCATATCTTGGTTTTAAAAAACGCGATGCTGTCCGAGGCGGTAAGGGTCCCGGAAGCCGATGCGTGATGCTGATGCGTGATGCGCCCGGTATTCAAAAAAATACTTATAAATTAATTCTACATATCAATTTCTACCTTAAAAATACTTATACTTCATTTATAACATAAAGTAGTTCAAAAAGTGGCATTAGAATCTTAAAAAGTTCGTGAATCGAAATAACAGAACACACAAACTACTACCATTAAGAACACAAGTAAATGTCTAAGGGGCTGTTTGGTAGGCTCTTAATGGTTACATTAAGAGCCAATCGCTGAATCGGTCAGAGGTTGCAAGTGTTTGGCAAAAAAAAAACCACCTCTTAATGGTTACAAACACCTCTTAACCATTTTGACCCTTATACTCCACTCAACCATTCAGGGGCTGTTTTTTTCCATCTTTGCCCTCATCTCACTCACGCAGACCCAGCTCACTTCCATTCCTCTTCCCCTTCCATTCCCGATCGAAGCACATATCCTCTTTAATCGGAGCGCCGGTCGTCCATCGTCGGTTCCCGATCGTCCTTTCATCGTCGGTTCCCGATCATCCTTCCATCGTCGCACCCCGATCGCCTCGCCTCCGGTCGCCGCCTCGTCGCCGCCTCGTCGCCGCTCGTCGCCGCTCGTCGCCGCTTCGTCGCCTTCCACAGCCTCACGTCGCCGCCTCGTCGCCTTCCACAGCCTCACGTCGCATTTGGTTTAGGGTAGCATTTTTCTGTCTAGGGTTTGGTTTAGGGTAGCATTTTTMTGTCTAGGGTTTGGTTTAGGGTAGCATTTTTCTTTGAAAATTGATGGTGTTTATTGCTAACTTCATGTTTGTAACAATGTTAATGATGATTGGATTACCTATATTTTGCAATTTTTTGAGGATTTGTGATCTTGATATGAAGAACATGAAGAACATCATCTTTTTTTTCTAAAAAAATGTTTAGAATTGATTGTATTTCTTGAGGGTTAAAATGGTAATTTTGCTGTCATTCAGAAAACAATTACCAAACAAMTTTGTTTCATTCAGCACTTAACCATTCTGACCCTCTTAGCCATTCTAACCTCTTAGCTATTCTGAACTAAATCATTCAGCAACTGCCAAACAGCCCCTAATAGTCCCCAATCCCTAAACTAAATGACCAAGTGACCAACTAATACTCCCCAAGATCAGCATCATCAAACCCCAACACGGGTTCATCTCCCTCATCATTATCAAACCCTCCAGTATCTGCTTCCACCTCAACTTCATCATCTTCATCTTGAAGAACATGTCCTTTTCCTCTAGCACTTTTAGTTCTTGATGGACCCGACCCATCATCATTTACTCTCCGACTCCCTCTTAATGACCCCGACCCATCGTCATTCACATTCTATTTCTTTTTTAATCTGATTGATATGCGAGTGCGACTTCTGTTTCTTCTATTATTAGTGGCTGTCGGCTTCTTCTATTAGGTCACCATTCAGTCTCACGTTCTATTTTAATCAACTAAAAAGCCCAACTAAAAACTGAAAAAGGGAGCCCAAACATGAAACATACAGGATGCGCTGATGCATAGGTGATGCACGCATCGTGTGATGCGAGCGCATCATGGAATTGCTTCGCATCAGCCCATTGGATGCGTTACCTCCAGCGCATCAGAGCGCATCACTCATCAGAGCGCATTATGCTCGCATTTTTAAACCAAGCGTCATATATAAATCATTTAACTGGAAGTTAAGAAGAACGCTAACCAGAATAAATTTAATGTCACCAAAACTATTCAGGATACACTAACAGAAAAAAGAATGTTCAAAAATGTTTTTGTTAGATAGAAAAAGGTGCATTTGAGAAAGGGTGTTTGATGTATTGCATAATTTGATATAAGTGTGTATTTGTTCACTTGGAGGGTATGCTATTTGATAATTTGTTTACGCATAGAATATTGGATGATTGTGATATCATTTTGCTCTATGATGCATAAGCAACAATTGCCTTTTTCATATGTTGCAATCAGTTTCTATATTTACCTTTTACATGAATTATCACAAGCCGAGGATCTTAACGGAAATGGCCAGTTTACTCTTTGGGGTAGAGGTTAGGTCTGCCTACATCTTTCCCTCTCAGACCCCCCACCTCCAGGTAGGGGTGGACCCACTATGGCGCATATGGTGGCATGGGCCACCGCTTTGTTCCTCCAATAGTGTAAAAACAATTAGGGTCGTGAAAGGTGCCACCGTATTATTTTGTTGGGTGCAAGGTAACCGTATATTCCTTGAAACTACAAAGAAGATTATAAGTAACAGATTAAGGAGTTTTTATAGTTTCTCTTGGTAGAGTTGGTTAGCATGGTTTTTTCTCCCCTTCCAGATGTGGTTTTCGAATCCCATTTGTATCGTTTTCTTAGTTTTTAGCTACTAACCTCAGGTTTATTATGTTTCTAAATTTTTTTGAGATGAAAGACTCGAATAAAGAACCTCACGTACAAAAAAAGGAACTAACCAATATACCAATGATGATTTTGTACATAGCTTCGTTTTTATAGTCAAATGGTGTCACCACTTGAAATAATTTCTAGGTGGAGATACCGAGTCCCTTTGGTTTACTTTTCACATGTAACATTATCTCAAAGCAATTATAGAATTGGTGATGTTGATTGGAAACTAAGTATCGGGGTTAGTTATGTTGTTATACGGTTGTGTTAACAGGTTAGTTGTAAAGACAACACAGCTAGAGAGTGAAAAACTGCAGAAGGAAGCGGAAGTCCAAAAACTTATGGACGAGAATATGAAATTGAGTGCTCTTCTTGACAAGAAAGAAGCCCAGCTCTTGGCCATGAATGAACAATGCAAGGTAATGGCACTCTCTGCTTCCAACATCTGATTTCTTTGTTTCTCAAATTCGGCTTAATTTTTCGACTAAAAATGCTCATGCTGACCTGTTCCCGGAGTTGATTACGTTAATCGGGAATTCTGTGTTGAAATTTTTCTTTGTGTAATGTAATGTGAAAGAAGATCTTGCTACATTTTGAATCATAATTGAATATGTGAACTCTCTTCCTTTTTTTATTCTGTTCTCAGATTTGAATGTGTTCACTTGCATGATTTGATGCAGTTCTTGGAATATAACTTGTTTGGCTTCACTGGTTTCTTGCATATTTTCTTTGCTTCTCTTATTTGCTTTGTGGGTATAGTTTGATGACCTTATTTTGATGTTTTTGTGGTTAATTGAAAGTTTATAAATGATGCAGTGGCCTTTGTATGCATTTTTCATTTAAAATACCTTTTTTTGGAGTATACATATAATATTTGTATATGACAAATGTAACAAATAAACCTACACTTCCTCACGCATTTGACGAGGTTTGAACCATTGACCTCGTGTAGGCTAAAGTCCCATATACAAGTAGGCCAATGCATGACAAGAAAATCAAACCCAAAGTATTTGCGACTTGTTGGAACAGTTTTAATGCAGTAAAAATCGTATTTTCGAGGGTTTTATGGAACGTATTCGTCAGGGTGCCATTGTTGTTATAGTTGTTGCAAATAGGCGTCCACGACAACAACAATCATGGATCCGAAAATTTCAAAATTTGAATATTATTTTCGTGAAACTTAACCAAATTCTTCTTGAAAGGTATGCACGTACATACCCGACCCGACCCATGGAGGTATGGATCTATTAGATACAAATAGAAGAACTTGGGGGGTAATTTTGGAAATTCTCAAGTAGGTTCATTCATACTGTTTGGGAGTTGGGACAATCGGTAGCATCCCACCATATGCACCAATATGAAAAAAAGAACATGCGTCCCCTCTCCTACATTATTTACATCACATAAGAGAGAGCCTTTCTTTACAAATCCATCTTATTCTAATATATTGAGTTTGGGATCACTAGAGCCTACATCTGACCCGATTAGATCATTGTATAAGTTGAGTAGAGCCTACATCTTACATTTGATTGGATTAGATTAAGGTACAGGATAAGTAGAGCCAACATCTGAATCTGAGACAGACCCAAACTTGATAATTTGTTTCAACTCGGCTAGGTAAGTTTTAACCACAAGGGTGGTGCCTGATTGGTTTGAGTTTGACTCCAAAGGTCAAAAGTACCAGGAGGTTCCAGATTCAAATCCAAGGAGGAATAAAAATCCTCTGGTGGCCACGGAGGTTCAAATGCAGTGACTCCTAGTCGGCTCGCATAGCGGGTTGGATATCCAGGTTAATAAAAAAAGTCTGATCATATTAAATTAACATATATTTGAGTCGAGTCAAGACTCCGAGACCCAAGATTGAACTTGATGATTTGCTTCAGGCTTGGTTAGATAAGTTGTTCATGCTTGATTTATCGCTTGTCGAGTTTGAGAAGGTCTGACATGAGTTTTGTTGGCGTTAAGGTCAAGTCTTTGCTCTATTATCTCGAATTGGTTTTCTATGGCTTTCGAGTTTCGATGTGGTTCATATAGGTTCGGTTCGGTTCGGTTTCTGTCCACTTATAAAATAAATTAGTATCTTCAAAGTTCAAGAGAATCTAAGCCTTGTGAGTTACAATTTTTCTTATTGAATCTTTCATACGAGATTTGAGATGTATTTATTCAATTTTGGCCCAAATCATGAATCGAGAACCATCCTAATCGGTTTTCCATTTTTTGAGTCGAATTGAGCCACAATGTCAGTAAACCAAACCAATGTGGTCATAGACGAATCTAGAAAAAATTTCAAATGTCGCAAAAATAATTACCGTGATATAAATAAAAATAAAAATTAATTATAGTGAACGAAAGACAATACAAAACATGAAGAAATTAGATCAAATTTCAACGATTTACGGACATGGTTTTTATGTTTCATCATTGTAAATACCAAAATCAAATTTAAGTTTCAATATATTATTGTAACCTGTCGGTTTTCTTACAACGATGCTCGATGATAACACATAATAAATAACAACGATGACACATTTAAGAGTCATGGTGTCATGGGACCCCTAGATTCTACATTGATCCACCCCTAAATGTGATATAGTAATTATGAATTATTTTACATAAAGTATTATTTCAGTTTTTATGAGACAGTAAATATAACTTTAATATGATTGAACTTATGTAATTTTATTTTCTCGTAAAGACTGCTAAGCGGTCATAACAATGAAGTTTTTATCAGTAAAAGCAAATATATTCTTGTGAAAATGGTAAACCGAAAGGACGGAAAACCGAAATTTATGAATATCTGGCAATTCATGAGATAATACATTCTTTCTAATTTTAATTAGAAACACATAATTAAATAATATATAATATTCTTCGAGGGTCACACGGGTTTGAATCCTGCAAAATTAGAGGCTGTTTAACTGTTACTGAATGGTTTTGTGCAGAATCATTAAGTGGTCAGAATGATTAAGAGGCTCTCATGATATAGTGCAAAATGAAATATAATTGTTTGGTAATTGTTTAGAATGAAATTAGGGCTCTTAATGGTTAAGGGAGGCTCAAAATACAAAATCATTCAGAGGGTTTCAGAACCATTAAGATGCAGTTTTTTTTTTACCAAACAAGATTCACCTCTTAATGATTCAGAGATTGCCTTTTAATGAAACTATTAAGATGTAAACAAACAACCCCTTATTAAGGATTTTTTTACTGTTCTTTGAAACTTCTGGGATTAATTAAGAGGGAAAAAGAAGGTGACCAAAAATACAATATGATGTGTTTTGGAATGAATTGGGCAATGTGACATAAGTGTATAACATTAACATGTGCATGAGAGAAGAATGAAATCCCATGACAGTTTCCATTTTTTACAAAAATTGACACTATATTTTTCAAAGGGTGTTCATAAGACACACACCACTTGAGAAAAATACCAGAAGAGACACAAAAAAGAATTTTCTTGACAAATTTGGTACTAATTGAGAATCTTCATCCACTCATGGAGAAAAGAGACAGAAAATCGACTTCTTGGCAAGGAATGATGATGCCCATGTCGTGATTGAATCCGAATTCTTCCTCGGATCTTTGCAGTAGATCTTGAAACGTCGGATGATCCAAACTCGAGATGGGCACGATGTATCTGCTTCGCCTTTCGCCCACATATACCACGAAATGTCCTTTTGGGACGTCGTTTGGGAGGCTCTTGTCATCGTTGTTTTTGCCGAAACTTGAGCATTTTTTGATGATTTTCTTGAGAGCTAATGCTTGAGCTTGTCTATTGTGTGACTTTCTAAGACCCATTGTGATGGTGGTGGTGGTGATGATGATGATGATGATGATGATGATGGTGGTGATGATGATGATGATAATGATGATGTGGTGGTGGTTTTTTTGAAGAGGAGAAGGGAAGTGTATTTATATATGGGGGAGGGTTGAAGGAGAAGGGCAGAAGCATGTGGAATGTAGGGGCAGGTGGTAGTTCACGGGTTCATAGCTCTTTGGGCTTGCCCTACCTTGGTTCCCTTCCTTGGGGACATCAAGGTCCAAGGTCTCTCTCTCTCTTTCTCTTTTTGTGTTCATATACATACATACATACATACATCCACATGTATATATAATATAAATCGGGTTCCGGTGAGAAGGGAAGTTATGATGAGAAACGTAAGAAGAGGTCTGTACCTTTAGATCAATGCTAAAATGTCAACACTAAGGAGGTGCTTCGAGATACACCAGATCAATTCCCTTCTAAAGCATAATTCATAGGTGGACATAAGATTAAAAGTGATCAAAGGTTCAGATCTCTTATTACGCTTCTCACAATAACTTCTCTTTTCATATGATCTTTCACTATATATATATATATATATATATATATATATATATAACGAAGGATCGTGTGAGAATATGAGTTAAGTTAAGAAGCGTAAGAAGAGATCTGAACCCTTGATCACTTTTTAATCTCACCCAACTCATGAATTCCCCTTCTTATGGGAGTTGATCTGGTGCATCTCATAATCATTGATCTTCAATTATGATTGATCCAAAGGTGGAGATCTCTTTTCACCCTTCTCACAATAACTTACCTTCTCACCGGAATACAACCCGATATAGATACACACACACACACACATATACATACATACAAAACTATGAAACATAAAAGAGTTATAAACCGGTGAAAACCAATCTAAAAATATTTGTTAATAATATTCTTTCTCAGAAAAAGCTTAAAATGTACTTTTTTCACAATATAAACATAAATGAACAATATCTTAAATCATATATACATCTTTCGATGAAAAAAACTCATATAAAAATATTTGTATATTAGTTCTCATAAGTTTGTAATTTTTTTATAGTTCTTATTTGACTTTCTTTACATTATATATATATATATATATATATATATATATATATATATAAGCCTAATCAAATGGGAATTGTTTTGTTTGAGATAACCGTGAGATCCAATCTCAACCACAAATCAAATGTTATCTCAAGAAATTAATAATTTTGGTAATTTTAACTTAAAATATTAATTAAGGGCATTTTTAAGAATTTTACAAAATATCCTCTCTTATCTCTCCTCTTTCCTCTCTCCGACGAATCTTATTCGACGAACCTTATTCCGATGAACCTTATGTGAACACAAGATACACATTATGATACCTATAAACGATGTTCAATGTGATACCCATATATACATACAAGATGCACAATGTGATATCATTTGTAAAACAATGGAAATAATGAAAATGCACACTATGATATATTTCATAAAACAAAGAAAATATATTGTGATACACATGAAACATTGTGAGCGTTGTCACAATGATAGACTTTGATTCACAAACGTCTTTAAAAATACGATGTATATTAGGTAATTGATATATACTAGGTAACTAACTTTTAATTAAATATTTCCTTCTAAATAATTTAATTAAATATTTTGATTAGTTGTCAAAAATAGAATTACTATATTACCCTTTTAGCTTATTCAAGAAATATCCTTAAATATCTCAAAAGAGTGGTTCACACTGGATCTCACGGTTATCACAAACTAATCAATTCAGTCTTGAATGGACTCCTATACATACATACACACACACACACACACACATATATATATATATATATATATATATATATGCGAAGGATCATGTGAGAAGGAGAGTTAAGATATGAAGTCTCAGAAGGGATCTGGACCCTTGATCACATTTAATCTCAAACCCACCAATGAAACGCGCTTGATACGAGGATTGATCTGGTGCATCTCGGTGCATCTCATCATAATGTGCATCCAATGATGGAGATCATTTCTTACGTTTCTCATCTCAACTCTTTTTTTTTTTCACCGGAATCCAACCCTAAACATCCATGCATACATACATCAATAGAGTTGTCATTTGATTAGCCATGTTGTATGGCTCCGAATATGGGCAACAAGGAAGGCCTTTGAGAAGAAGTTGGAAGCTGCGAAAATGAGGATTCTTATGTGAACCTGCGGTCGGATCATGTTAAACAAAATTTCACACAAGGTTTTCCGAGCGGATCTAGGAGTTACCTCAATAACAAATAAATTGAGAGATCAGAGGTTGTGTTGGTTTGGGCATGTTCGTTGGAGACAGATGATAGCATCAATAAAAAGAGTAGAAAGAGTTACGGTTGATTGGTAAGCCGACAAGAACATGCCATAGCAATTAAATTCGAGCATCACAATCTTAGACAATGAGGATATGACATCTAATCAGAGTACTTAGAGTTGGAGGACTATGAGAATGGAGACATGTAGCTAGCGCGGCTGGACACAAGGGAATTGGACAGGTTGGCGTGTAGAGGTTTGACAGTTTAAGCTAGAGATGTGTTGTTCGACCTTAATTACTCTTGTGTGTTTTGTCTTCCTTTCCTTTTCGTATGTATTCAATGTACCTACTTGTTACCTTTTTTTATTTGTTAGTGTTTCATTTACCATATGTCAATCTTTAGTCCTTCTAAATGTTTGTTAATACTTTTGCACAAGCCCACCGAAAAGGGGGTCAAAACAATCTCTCTACTTTTTGATGGAGATGTCATATCTGCATACATCACTCATAGACACTATAATTTCCAGTAAGATTTACTAGGTCATTTTGATTGATTTTTGTTTTTTAGACGGTTCTGGCATGTATGTACGTATGTATGTTTGAGAAAACGCGTTACAGAAAACACAAGCTTACAAGATGGTCGGCTCTTGGAAAAAGTCACATTCACTATATTATATATCTTATGTACGAACTAGGGTAGGGACATCCTTAGCATTTATTAATAGTTCAAATTCCGTCATTTATGGTTTGCCTCTTCACAGGTACGTTAATGAACAAGTAACAAAAGATTTCACCCTGTCGTAATTTGCTTACATTTGCGTAAATACTAATTGGTTTGTTCACAAAATTCAAATCATTTTACGTCAAGAACAACTTTGGTTTAAAACACCTTATGACATAAGATGTACTGATAAAAGTCATTAAAATACAATGTTTTTTCTTTCAAAAATTATAATATTTTTATTCCAAAATTATTTTTCAATAAATTGAGGGATATTTATTTAGATAAAAAAATAAAAAAAAATTATTTAATTTTAATATTTTCAATATTTATGAAATATTGAAATAATATGGTTTCAAAGCACATAAGTTTGGGAGGGACCCAAGAGAGGTTCAAACCTCAAAGGTACGATCGGTGGTAAGGCACCGTCTCTAAATAAACGGCATTTATTGTGGCCTTGGCCTTGGCTCCATATCCTACTACTTTGACTTTTGACTTTTAACTTTTGACTTTTGACAATTGAGTCAATTACTGATTTCGTTCCCATGGTTATATGAAAATAATGGATTACGTCTCTTGAACAAAATAGTTATCCTCCACCTAGGTGTCTTAATTTTTTTTAATTTTATTAAGGTAAGGACATTTTTGTCTTTTTATCCATTACTTACAAGATCATTTTAGATACCCAATTATAAAGTGACACATGTCACCTTCCATCCCAGAGACAACAAGTAATGACACCGCTAATTAAAACAGTACCAGGTCGTCTTTATCTTCTCTGGCGGGAATTGACAACTACTCCCACCACAATCAAGAATTGATCAGCACCATTATATCCAAAATATCAAAATCATAACCACCCTTCTGTGGTGTTTTTAGATCTGTTTGAAAACCCAAATTTCCTGACATAACCAACAACAAAATGGGTTGATTTTGTGAAGGTTGCAAGAAACCAACAAAAGAGCAATTTCTACGAAATCAAAAACAAAAAACCTGCTTTTCAAAACCAACAAGAAAAATCAATTTTTTTTTTACAAAATCACCAACAAGATTGATATTATAAATTCGTAAGGCAAACCCCCTCTGGAGACTACGTCCAGATCTTGTACTAGATTGGGGATTGCAGGTTATGATATAGATGGGAGAGTATCAGATGGGGAGTCGAGATAGGGAATCCAAAAAGATCAATGGTGTAGGGAGAAAAGAGGAACGATGGTGCAGACTGTGGTGGTGTGGAGTAGAGTGGTTTCAGTGTAGGCATGTAAGAACCGTGATACGAGGACAAGAGAAAAAAATGGATAGGTTTGGGTTGGGTAGTAGCCGGAAAGTCATCGAGTTGTGATGTTCATGATGGGTGAGGCTTGCATTAATATAAAATAATAATAAAATATTAATACATTTGTTTTAATTTTTTAATAAAAAAATAAAGAATTGATAAAAAGACCTAAATACCCCTGATATAACGGTCTTTTTAACGGCGTTGAATTTAAGGACTTGATGCATTATAAAATGCAAACTACAGGGATGTAATACACATATATTTCAAAATAGGGGTCCAGAATGTTAAAACACATAAACTATAAGGACCAAAACTGCAATTTACTCTATTTTTAAAGGGAATTTTAGCTGTGAGTGGTTTTCATTAGAAGAGATGAGAGTGCATATTCATTATAAATAATAAAAGTGTACTTTTTACAACATTCACGATGAATATTAAAACATTTATGATGAATATTTCTTGAATGTTTTAAACACGTGATATGTTCTCGTTTATTCTTGATTAGCAATCAAACGTGCCCCTATATCCTTATTAATTTTACTTTAACTTTATCAAAGACTTACAAGATGAAAAAAATAGTAATATTCATGCATCAAACTAACTTTGACTTTAAATAAGAGATTTTATATAGATCAAAAGTTTAATATAATTTTTAATTTATTTAAGCTAATTATTGGTTTTTTGGTTATTCAATAGAATGAGTAATTGTAATTTTCAAATAAATAAATAAATAAATGCAAACCATTTAATTTGTATACACCGTGCAAACCACCTTCATCCGCTGATTTCATTGTTTAATCTTATGAAATTTTTTCATGAAATTGTTTAATCTTGTGAAATTGTTTCATATAATACTTTTTTTATGAAGTTGTTTCATATATGGTTATGAAATTGTTTCATATAATATTTAATGAAATTTTAATGAAACTGTTTCATATATTTCTCTAAAATTAAAATAATGAAGATGATAATATCCATGATTAACACACTCTACAATAAAAATGATTAATCAACCTCTCATAATTACAAAAAATGAACAAAATGAAACATTATGATTGGTTGAATGAGGTTTGTACGGTTTGTACAAACAATGTGGTTTGCAAAGTAAACCTCCTCCTCCCCCTCTCTCTCTCTCTCTATATATATATATATATATAGAGAGAGAGAGAGAGAGAGAGAGAGAAAAAGAGGTTGTTTATTATACAACCCATGACATTTGTGTAACCAATACAACTCAATTTCAACCATCCATTTCATTTTATTAATATGTAATTTAATAGAAGTTTTGATTGTTTCCTAATATAAAGTATTGATCATAATTAATGAACCATATTCATCTTCCATAAATATTTAAATCATAATAAATGAACTCTCATCATTTCCATAAATATCTCAATTTATTGGGTTGTATTGGTTGTACAAATGCGATGAGTTGTATTTGAAACGAACTCTCTCTCTCTCTCTCTCTCTCTCTCTCTATATATATATATATATATATATATTACAATTTAGAAAAGTAACATCTAGTTTTAATTTTTAATATGAAATGAGTCACAAATTTAATTTCATAACTTGGGGAAGTATTTCTATTGTGTAATACAATTTTATAGTTTATTTATATCTGTTTGATGAAATTTATTATATTGATCGTATTATTGTTATCAGTTTGATCATCTGATCACGCATGTTGTATAACATCAATGGCATGATAATCATCATGTGGGTCTTATGAAAACATCTTCAATAGATTATTTATAATAAAGATTTTAAGCAAAAATTTTATTCTAACAAATTCTTAAAAACTTTCTCCATAATGGAGAAGGTAGAAAAGAGAGCTGAAATTCTTCAAATTTGGAAAACTCACAAAAATGATTTCATCAAGAGAAATAATTTTTAAATATATTTCCACCGATAAAAGAAATTGAAATGAAATGTTTAGGAGAGACAAATAATATTTTATTAAACGTATGCAATATTTTAATTATATAATAAATATTGGAGAATCTGTTGGAGATACCCTTGGGGGTGTTCATGATGATGTGTAGGGCGATTTAGAGTCAAAACGACCGCAAACCAAACCGCATATGAGTAATGATGTTTATATTTAGTGCCTACTGAAATATACAATCAATTGCATCATAATACTTGTAATCAAAAATTTCAAAATAAAATTAAAGTTTTATAGCTCATACAGAACCATCTCCAATACAAATTTCCAATACACATAACACAGTTTAATAAAACTTTTCAAAACAAAATCTACAACAAAAAAATGTTGTGAAACAAACAAACAAAAGTTCCGACAATCCATTGAAAATCGACAAGTTTATGTACACTTAAAAGGTTGGGCTTATTGTTATAATTAATGAGCTTATCGTTATTTTTGAGTTGTTAAATATCTTTTTTGGTATGCGCGTGTGTCTCTGTGTGTGTGTGTGTATATATATATATATAGAGAGAGAGAGAGAGAGAGAGAGAGAGAGGGGGGGAAGTTTCAAATACAAACCGTAAAAATCTCAACCATTCATTTATTCTAATAAATATGTGTGTGTGTACGAGTGAGTGAATATGTGGCATGATGTGGTTAAAGTTAGGACTTTGTAATATAGAACTTTAAACCAAGTTGCATGGTGTGGTTTGACAATACAGAAACCGTAATCACACACGAAAAGATCTAAACAACATGGTTTAGTGTGGTATGGCGTGATCTGATGAACACCCTTATGTCTCATTAAATACAACAGTGTTAGAAAAGAATAATGGATTAAACTACTGAAATTCTTTTAGCTTATGTAAAACAGAAATGCGGGTAAGAACTGTAATACAAGAGATTTTATAAAAAAAACGTACTTTTACAGTTACATTTAATTTTTATTAAAAAGATAAGGCTTGAAAATCAATATCCTATGATCTATACTTTAATAAACAATCATAACACCTAATTGAGTGGTTAACTCGTAGCATGTTGATGTGGCACGACATGTTGGAAGTATAGATCGTAACAAAGTTGATGCAATAAATGAAAGCATAACATTTCTTATTCATATGTGAATAAGAAAAAAATGTTTAACAAACTTTCATTCAAATATTGTTTATTTCCTTTTTATTTTGGAGTTAAAAGGGATAGTGGGTACAAAATACAAAATGTGTTAAATAGGTCATTTAACCATCAACAAATGTAAATCAACTTTTGATTTGTCATCGTCTATACTAAAGTGATTAAAAAGGATAAAAATACACATAACTAGAATTATTTTGTGATCAAAACATAAAAATGTAAACTTCAGTGATTCAAAGTATAAACCTAGACCTCGGAAAAGAGCCCAGAGGAAGGGGAGGTAGTGGATTGCAAGGGTGGGAGCCGATAATGGTCAGAAAAGGGAGTGGGAGGTAGAAATTGCAGGAGAAACGAGAGGGTAGTGGTGGAAAGGAAGGAGATGTTGTGGTCGTAACGGAAAGAAGAGAGCAAGGATATGCTAACGATAGGATGTTGGTTATGGTGGTAGGATGGCAGAAGGAAGTAGTGATCCAAAAAGGGTCGGGAGAAGGCAGACAAAGATCGTAAGAGAAGACGAAGGGTGGTGGTTCTAAGGGGAGGGGAAGGGCTATGGTCATAGGGGGAGGAGGATAGTGGTGGTACGGTGGTAGTCTGGTTGTTGATAGAAGTAAATATGTCTTATATTATACAAGTTGTATAATACAAGTCTTGTTGCAGCGATTTAATTTTCAAATTAATAATGTAATAAACTTTTAGACTTTGCAAAAAAAAAAAAACCTTGAATTTTGTATGACTTTTCAGTTGAACAATTTTTTTAAAATTAAATTAAATGATAAAATGAATTTATAGTCTTTTAAATTTTCCTTCTTTATCCTTCCCACAAAAACTATATAGACCAAAATCATATAACTGACTTTGATAGGGTAAAAATCAAAAAAACGATAAAAAGACAAAAATGCCTCTCATTTGGCGAAGTTTTTTTAACAGCTGTAAAAAGAGAGACCAAATCTGAACATTTTTGCAAACCACGATGACCATCTTATTGTTTCAAAAGTATAGGGACAAAAAGGTTATCTTTAACAAACCATAGGGACCAAATTTGTAGTTACGCTTGTATAGCATATTTTTACGACCTTAATTCGATTTCTTTGTTATAGCATATTTTTACGACCTTCATTTTAGTATCTTAGCTTTGAGATCTCGAATATTTAGGTACTTAGTTTTTTTTTTTTTGATTAACCTGGATATTCAACTTGCTATGCGAGCCGACTAATATCAAGGCCATCACCTGCTTTGCAAATAGTCCGGAGTCACCGCATTTGAACCTCCATGGCCACAAGGGGATTTTTATTCCTAATTGGATTTTAACCTGGGACCTCCAGGTACTTTTGACCTTTGGAGCCAAGCTCAAACCAATCAGGCACCACCCTTATGGTTAGGTACCTAGTTACATATAAGCATACATGAAATGCACCATACTTTGATCTAATTCATTTTCTTTGTTAATTCTATGTTTCTAGATCAGTTTTTACATATATCGACTAATTAAATGAGAACCTGAAGACAAGAGTCAAGAAATATCCTCAATGACCTTGAAGAGACTCGAATTAGCAACCAGTCATGTGGCCTAGCCTCTATTTAACAGTTGAGTTAACACTTAAGATTGTTTTAATTCCTATTTTTTGCAACATATTTTAGTTTAAATGTTTGAGATATCATAAATAAAAGTTTTTAAAATACGTTACATAAAATAAAAATTAGAATAAAATACTTTGTATTTTTATACAATCGTTCATTTTTATATACCATGATACATGTATTAAAAGACGAGGAGAGTAAGGGGCCGTTTACTAAATGCTTATCCGATAAGTGTTTACCGGGTAATTTTCTTTTCCAAATGAACATGGTAAGGGTTTAGAATCTTACCCGGTTAGAACGGTAAAAGGATGGAGAGTCTTACCTAGTAAGAGTGGTGAAATGATGGAGAGTTTTACCCAGTAAGTGATAGTGAAGACTCTGACCCGGGTAAGCGTTTACCGGGTAAATTATTGCATACTATATCGTTTCGATGCACTACAATCTTACCCAAAAAAATAAATTATAGTGTTGACTCCTATCGGTAAGTACTTATGGGGTAAGCATTTGAGTAAACGGCCCCTAAATATGTATCATCACGAGTTCACAACAAATCCTATGGGTGACGAAAAGAGTAAGTCGGACAATTTGGATAACAAATCAAAATGAATAAAATTTTAGGACAGATCAAAGCGAAATGAGCTAACTAAGGTTTACCTTCAATCACTTTTTTTTAATATAATCTATACTATCTTATAAAGTATTTGACTAAAACTCTTAAAAACAACCTATATTGCTAATGGTGCAACCTACTAAAGCGATCCCTAAACCCGTTCATCCCTATCCGATTTCATCCGTATTCGATTTCATCCCTATTCGATTTCATCGCCAACAGAAACCCAATTCCCTCCCTAAACGATTTCATTCCTATCCGATTTCATCGCCAACAGATTTTGAAGAATACGGATTCGATTTCATCCCTAACCCAGTTCGATTTCATAAACCCTAAACGATTTCATCGCCCTCCCTAAACGATATCATCGCCAACCAATTTTCAAGAATACAGATTCGATTTAATCTCTAAATATTTTGAGATGATATCGATTGAGATGATATTGACTACAATAGAATTTAGAGATGCATATATATTGCTTCAGACGCAGCCTGATTTCGGGTCTGTCAATTACTTCAAACAAGTGGCTAAAACCTCAATCCTCTCGGGTAAGTTTCTCTTTATTTCATGACCTAATTCTTGGTTGATTCATTGTTTGATCGATTAACAGGTCGGGTATGCATGGTTGAATTTTTTTCCATAATGATAAATTGTGATGCCTACTGATTTTTCTTCTTCTTGAAATTTTGTGTATCAGTCTCTGTTTGGGTAGTAGGACACTTAAATGAGTATTTCAATTGGAACTCAACCTGCATTTAACCTAAAGTTTTGCTATGACACTTACAGGTTTTATTTGGACTGATTTCCTCCTGATCAACGAAGTGTTACCAGAGGCATCTCTTCAAGATTTTGCTTTCGAGGTTGTCACTCTGACACTCTTTACTTCTCTCATTAATGGTTATTTTGTCATAAATACATATTTGACAAAAACTCTTAAAAACCATTTTTTATGCATAAAGTACTGTTTATTAATGCATGTTACTTAATCTGTACAATATTATAAAGCATTTGACAAAAACTCTTAAAAACCATTTTTTATGCATAAAGTACTGTTTATTAATGCATGTTACTTAAAACTCAAGATTACAAGTAGATTRTGCRTARGTACAACTTATTAAAGCTCCATATCTAAATTTGTGTAACTAACTGCAGATAAACACAATCAAATACATGATAAACATTTCATTTTAAATATAAAAATTCTAAAATATAATTAGGATAATCATTGAGTTCTAACAGAATACTTAATTTTTATCTTTATAAAATGTTATATATTAAATCAAAAATAAATTATTTCATTATTAAACTTAAATTAAATTATAATAAAAAAATAAAAAAATTACATAAAAAATGAGAAATTTTAAATAATTGATTTGATATTGACATTCATATATATTTTTTCAATTTTTTATGATATCTTCAAATTTAGATTTTATTCAAAAATAAAATCATTATTGCTTTCTTAAAAACACATAAAATCGTATTATAACATCGACAGAGACAAATAATAAAATATAACATTAAAATCGAGATGTATCTCGCTGCATTGCGCGAGTACCCTTCTAATAAATAATTAATATATCAAATCCTATTTCAATTATGATATTTTTTTTAAATAAAACCATTTAAAATACTGTAAAGAATATGATATTTGCGTAATTTTCGAATCATTTATTCCATTCTATTTTTAGCTAAATCTGTTAATCTACTTATGGATCTGATAACCATAAAAATGTAATTTCAATTAGCTAATTTTCACATAAATAAGTTGAGATATCAGGGTTGTTAACAGAGAAAATGGAATTCAAACCCATAAAAATGAAGTCATATCGAGGAACCTAAATGCTATAAAATACATCGTTACATACATCTCCTTGAAAATTGTTGGCTGTTCACAAACTTACTGGAAGCAGAGGACAATAGTCGGTCGTCCACTAAGAGCTCTGCCTGGCAACAGAACCAAAGTTTCGCACCGACCCACTTGTTCATTAACTAAATGGAAATGGACAAGTTAGCTAAAATACAAGCATACCTAATACGTTAAAGATGTGATATCTTCTTTTGTTTTATCTTTACTGTTATATTTCATCTGACGAGTCACATCAATTTTTTCGCAAATGAGGGATTTATTTTGAATAAACTTAAATTCATTGAACTTAATTGGTTAAAAATTATGGTGATGACACTTTAGGAATTGTAACATCACACGGGTACATGTTCCAAACATGTCCTTTATACTGATCTACATTAATCTTATTTTGACAAGTTCGGTTCCTTTGATTTGACTACAAAGGTCCACTAATTTCTTTTTTGATACATATAATAATAATTAAATTGTGATGTCAAACCAGATATTTTTTAAAACGAAAAATTTCATAACCGATTTGTATGACTAGGTTTCGGTTCATAACATATTTTGTTACTGCAGCTTGACCTTAATTCTCAAACCAACCATGATCTTGAACCATAATCATACATAGACATGGCAAAAAACTAGTCCTGGTTGAAACAGTAACAATCCGGACCGGTCTCGATCTCATCGAAAATACTAACGAGTCCCGGACCGGACCGGACCTTGTTTTTGGATGAAAACCATAACCAGTCCTTAACCGACGGTCCCAAACCGATCACAATCGGTTTCGGACCGAGCCGGTCCCAGACCGGGCGTGAAACATTTGGCCATCTCTAAATTCATAAATCATAAATGTTTTATATTTGTTTTTACTAGTGCAACGGGAACTCATTTACATGTACTAGATTGTACAGAGAAATATACATTATACCAGCCACAAGTAGACGTGTGTCAAACTAACTTATGTCACGGTTAACTATCCAGTTACATAGTGATGCATATAAAAATATATAATATATATGACCTCAAAACTTACTCGTTTGCATATGCACATCATGCATAATGTGCACATAGTCTATTTGTTTAGTTAAATGAACGAATACAAATAATGGTCTCATTCGTTCAGTCACGTTCGTGAAGATTCGTCTATATCCATATGTTAAAGTTAATTCATTTGTGTTCGATTATTCATATGTGCATATATTAATAACAAAATTGTTAATTGATTTAAAATATATTATAGATTTTTAGTTCATCTACGTTCATTCGTTTATTTTTCATTTATAGTTGTTAAACATGTTAATGAACGAAAATGTTAATTTCCTTGATGAACGAACAATAACAAAAAGTATATGTTCGTCTAGTTTTCATTTATGTTTGTTTAACATCTTAGTGAACAGACATTAAACAAACATCAATACGCTTAATTTTTTTCAATGAACGAACACAACAAAAACTGTTCGTTTATGTGTCTGTGGTTGTTCATGCGTTTGGTACAGTTAAACAAACAAACATGAACATGATTCATGTTATTTCGATTCATTTACAATTATAGTTTTCACCTATCTGTTTATGATGTTCGTGTAATTTAACCATTTTTCACAACTAATTTCATTTTAATATATATTTACATTAATCCAAATCACCATAAAAAAGATTATAACATATAAAAGAACACAAAATTTATAAGAAGTACATTAAACATAGGAAATGCATAGGATGTAGGGACTAAGGTACCATTTACTAAATATTTACTTGGTAAGTGCTTATCGGATAAATTTCTTTATCGGATAAACATGAGAAGGACCAAGAATCTTTTTTTTTTTTGAAGTATATAATATTTATATACGGCAAATGCAACAAATAAACTCACACACCCTCCTCACCTTTGGTGAAGTTTGAACCCTTGACCTCCTAGGAAGCCAAGGGCTACGATACCGCTAGACCGAAAGCCCTTTGGTAAGGGCCAAAAATCTTACCGGGTAAGAGCAATGAAAATGATAGAGAATCTTACCCGGTAAGTAAGGATGACGACTCTTATCCAGTAATTTGTTGCATTCGATATGTTTTGATGTACTAAAATTTTAGGTATCAAAATAAATTATAATGTTGAATCCTATCGATAAACACTTACTGGATAAACATTTGAGTAAACGACCCCTAAAACTTTAAAATAACTATTTTGAACCAACCATACAATAAAAAAGACCAATCCATTAAAACTGCAAATTAACAAATAGTTTGAGGACCAAACTTGTAATTGACTCCGAAAAGTACTCGTAGATATAATTATTCTGCAAAAAGGTACGACCCTGGAGCGGCCTCACCGTAATGGTCCTTGCAACCATCATAAAAGAGGCAAATTATGCGTCATGGAAAGTGGGTGGTGTACGGATGTCCATCTTTTTATCAGTTAGGTTAAAGCTGCTCACTAAACATATATTTTTTATTAGTTTGTATTCTTTCTGTTTCAAAATAAGTGTTCAAACCATAAGGGTAGTCTTTGATTGGTTTTAACTTGAGCTTCAAAGTTTAAAAGTACCTGGAGTTCCTAGGTTTAAATCCAAAGAGGGATAAAAATCCTCTTGTGGCCACGGAGGTTTAAATGCGGTGACTCCAGGCTACCCGTAAAGCAGGTGGTCGCCCTGGGATTAGTCGACTCACATATCAAGTTTGGATATCCAGGTTAATCAAAGAAAAAATAATAAGTGCCCACAATATAAATGACACATTATTTTAGACATGTATAATAATTACACTTTTTAGTTAACTAAATGAAAATTTTACCCTTAATAATTTTCTTTCTATTCACACAAACATTCGATCTAGAAATCCCACAGGTGTAGTTGATATTTAATGGGATTTGTATGTAATAATGTTTCAAAATATGTTAAAACGTCGTCATGTAATAATCAGTTAATAAAAACTGATTTAATTATTTTTTTAATTATTTCATAATTTATTTATTTTTATAAATTATCTACAAAGGATGGAATTCAATTTCATTTTAAATCTTACAAACCAAAAAGGCCAGAGTTTCATAATCCTTCTAATTTCAAATTCTTCTACAAAAATCCAAATCATTTAAGAATATTTCGTTAAATCAAACAACCCCTTAGGATACGTACACTTCACAGCTAGACACATCCCATGGTCTTATTGTAGCTTCAATCAATCGAAACCTTGGTGTTGCCACTATAGTCATGGTTCATGACATCGTACAAATGGTCGAGCTCAGGGTACCATAATGTTTGGATCATCCCATGTTCTTGATCGAGATTGGAATTGTCAAGGGTCGATGAACCATCATTGTCAAGAAGTGTCATGAATTTCTGACCACATATTAACACTTGGGTTCTACTAAAACACCACACGAAACTAGTTCTATGGCCATGTTACTCTTGTGGGATCTACATGTCCAATTCCACGTGAAACAATATTAAACTCCTAGCGCCGCTGGGACATTGAAATCTACGCGTTTACAAGAAAATCTATGCATTTAAAAGGGTTGGATTAGACCACTACGTCACATCAAAAGTGTTTCAAACATGTTTGCTAATTTCAAGGCTCCATTGAATTAGTAGAGGTGTACGCAAGCTGTCTGAACATCCACAGTTATAAAAAAATTAAATCATGCAACACGTGCTATTGTTTAAGTCAGATATCTTGAAAACCATGTTAACAGTTACCAAAAAAAACAATTGTATCAGATTAACGTGCTTATTAGCAAACCGTGTCAACTACACAAATAAAAATATGAAATTTTCAAAGGTAATTAACTTTCCGAATACCAAGAATCAATTTTCATAATAAACACAATAAACACAAACTTGAGGCATTAACTCCTCCCAAATTGGTCACAAACATGCATACCCACCCACCCTACTTCACCCCTACATGATGGACCGTTCAATTATAGAAACCTAAACTAAGAAAGGTAACTACAACTCCATATTCTCATTTATATTTTCTAAATAAGAAACATAAAAATGTTTTTTTTATTAACCTGGATATTCAACCTGCTATGCGAGCTGAGTAGCTGACTAATCCTAAGACGACCACCTGCTTTGCAGATAGCACGAAGTCACCGCATTTAAATTTTTGTGGCCAAGGGGATTTTTATTCCTCTTTGGATTTGAACTTAAAACCTTCAGGTACTTTTGACCTTTGGAGCCAAGCTCAAATCAATCAGGCACCACCCTTGTGGTTGAAACATAAAAATGTTAATAATGAGATATGTGTTTTCAACCGTTAGATTAGAATTTTGATTTTCAAACCTTTTTTTTACTAATTAAGATAAATTATGGAAAAAGAAATCAAAAAAAATTTATAATCTTTTTTGGATATTGATAATCATCAATTTTTTATTTTGTTTTCTACCATAAAATCATTGGCAATTTTACAATAAATAAATTTAATTAAATTTCATTTATCCAAATCTCATATTTGAACAGGAATATTGATGTTGATCATTTGAAATGTACCCAAATGCAAAAGTTCTCAATAAACCATTATCATACTGTGATAATGTATATATATAGGTTCATATGTGAATATTTGAATCCTAATATAGATTCACATGTGAATTTTAACCCTAGCTTGTTCCTAATGCATAATGGTTCATATATGAACATGTATATGTACATATGTATTGGTATTCGTATGTATATATGTATCAAATAATCCAATTGGTAGGCTCAAATAGACTACTAACCTGCCAAAAATGTCTTGCTTTGATCGGGTCATGATTTTGCATTATTGATGACGATTTATTTCCATGAATTCCACCTCTTTAGACCAGAATTACCTATTGTTCAAATTAAATATAAGATAAAATTGCAAGAACATTGTAACAACTCAAAAAACCAAAAGGGTCATATTCATATAATAAAGACAAACTGGTATCAGATGTAATAAGTACAAGGTTTGTCCATACATCTCAAACAGTTTACAATGAGTAAATGACATCCACCACTGAGAACTATTACAAAGATAAGGACAACTTAAACATAAAACACCAAGCCATCCCTCGAACGAACCATATCTTCCCCTTCCCCTTCCCCTTCCCCTTTGATGAATTTTCCACGTGGAACTTACCTGAAAATGGTTTAGTTTCGAAAAACGAGGGTTAGACCAAAATGTCTAGTGAATTCCCTTGCTTTCACAATCAGCAAATAAAGCATTTATAGTGAATAGTCATCAAAGAGATACAACAATCAAGTAGACATCCACATTATCCAAACATTGACTTTGCACAACGTTCATAGCCACACTGTCACACTGAAAATCTTATCTAGTAAATGAGAGTGATGACTCCTACTCGGTTAATAATTATCATATAAGAAACGCTTAACAACAAATTTACTATGTCGTTTTGATGGTTGGAAATCTTACCTGATAAAACAAGTGAGGTTGATGACTATTGCTAGTAAAAACCAAGTGGCGAGGTCAAGTCTCAAGCTTTACGAGTTACGACGTTTTTCATGGTGTATCCCCAGGCGACATATACACACACAAACTTGTGTGTTAATTAGGAGTCGTGTATAGGGATGAGAGTAAGTATTTACCTATTTAGTGTTTTAGTTTTAGGTTTCCTTTTTATGGTTTTAAGTCTCGTACATAATTATCATTTACCCCTCAAGTTGTATATTAAAAACGCCCCCTTAGTATTTGATGGACGATCTCTGGTATTAATTTGATTATATTTGTATATATTACCAAAGAAATTGACCAATACATATCGGTCAACGAGTAGATTTAACCGGATACAAACCGACAAACGGAAACCAATGTCAAAGTTTATGGATATCCATCACTAGAGTAAAGAGGGTTTTTTTTTATATTTATAAAACTTGAAGGGTCTATTTTTATATTTTTAAGTCGGCTGACATGAATGCCTAAAACGACGCCATTAACACTGGAGACCCACAAAGCATCCTTTTTCGCACGCCTACGTAACTCTACACGCGCACACACACTATCACTCTCTTTCACGCACCAGTCTCGAAAGATCGCCGTGAACGGCCGCCGTCACAACGGAAAAACCCTCGAGATCGTCAACAATTGACCCCGATCGCAAGAGAAAGAAAGCATCGGATCGGAGTGCCGTCGCGGATCATCATACTAAACACAACCACCACCACCACAAGAAGAAATCGAAGATGTCGCTTTCTTCCTCTGATAAAGTTAGGGCATTGCACATACTGATAAAGCACCAAGGATCTCGGCGTAAGGCTTCCTGGAAGGATCCAGAAGGTCGGAACATCAGCAACACCACTAGAGACGCCGCTGTCGCTCAGCTCAAATCTCTCCAGGATGACATCGTTTCTGGGAAGTCCAAGTTTGAGGACGTCGCATCTCGTTACTCCGATTGCAGCTCTGCTAAGCGCGGTGGAGATCTCGGTCTGTCCTAATCCCTAACCGCCTAACGCATCTTTTTATTTTTCATCACAGAATTTCATTTAGATAAGAAATTGGTTGCTTGATTTGTGAAATTAGTAAATTATTGATGCTTTTATAATTATATAGACATACTTGTTAGTCTATTCTCATGGTTCTTTTACTTGTGTAAATCTCTTACGTAGTTGAGGATAGAGTTGTTTAATTGTTGAAATCCTAATACCTGTATGCTTTAAATTTAATCCAACTAGTTTGAATGTCGACTGATATTGTGATGTGAAGCTGTTATAAACTAGATGAAGTAGAAACTCAATTATCAGTCGGCCAGCATTTTTATTGGAAAATTGGGGTATTCTGCTCGCAAATGTGGCTTAAGATTCATTAATGTAATTAGCCAATCCCTATTGTCTTCCCATATTCCAAAATGAAATCCAATTAGTTTGAGTTGGAAGCTTATTTACCTATGAATGCACACATGGATTCTGGGATCGGGAGGTGGAGTTCAAGGCTTTTTGTCTACCTTTTACAGATCTAGAGTGATTTGTAGGCATCATGTTAGAGAAAATCCGTGTGAGTAGTTCAAGCACAAATATCTGATTAAGAAACCCATGGGCATAATCAGAGGATGCGAAATGAACCTCAAAATAACCAATCGACAATCGTACAAAGTATATGCTTATTGAGCAATCAGGTGGAGGGATCTTTTAGTGATTAGTTGACAGTCAACAATAAGACCAGTAGCACAAAGCCAATATGAAGATTATATGTGCCTGTTTGCTTGTAGTCAGAAGTAGAAGGTTAAGGCATTACTAAACTTTGCCTCACCTTTCCATCTTTAGGCCTAACTCTGAAAATTCTCGCTTTATGCAGTTGGTGCACCTTAATTCTCTGGTTAAACCCATATAAACAACTAGCCTGGCAGGCTGGCATGTAGCAATAATAGTTGGAAATTGGATTCTGATGATTCTAGAAAGTATTTTAGTTGAAATGGGAAAATATAGGGTTGATTGGCTTTGGAAGATGGGAACACCAAATGCGATACTACTATGGCGTTGGAGCACATGATTCTTTACTCCTCATGCGATAACTACCAAACTAATTATTTGAGAATTTGTCTTTAACTCAGTTGAGTCTACTTGCTTCTTGAGTTGGTTTTAGTTCTATTTTCATTTAACTATATCTACTTGTATGCAAATTTGTCGTAATTGAGTTCTATGTGTAAAAGGAAGTTTGTTTGTTTTAAAATGTAGTCTTTAGGGCTGTTTACCTGCAATAATCACACTCTCATGTACCTAATTCGATAACATTTTTGGCCATCAAAATTGATTGTTGGTAAACCTCTTTTATGCGGTAAGCGCTTGCCGGGTAAAAGTCATTTCCTTACTTACCGGGTAAAAGTTGTTGGTCAGTAACATCCCATAAGAGCTTACCCAATAAGCATTTGGTATTCAATGATGGTCGCTTCTTATTGGTTTGCTAGCATCTTCTTACCTTTGTGATGGTTATTCGCATGAATATAATACCACTCCTGATGTTTGGTTTCTTATGGGAAATTACAGAAAGAGCCTTACAGGAGTTGCATATTTCTAAAAAACATAAGTAAGAGAATTGATTGTTTGATTGATATGCAGGATCATTTGGAAGAAACCAGATGTAGAAGCCATTTGAGGAAGCAACATACGCATTGAAAGTTGGTGAAATGAGTGATATTGTGGACACCGACAGTGGAGTTCACATCATCATCAGAACTGCTTGATCTCAATCTCTCTCAATCTCTCTCTCTCTCTCTCTCTCTCTCTCTTTCTTGGCATATTATGCCATTTTCAAACAATAAAGACCGCGTCTTGTCTTTTCCTTCTTCCATTCTTCATTGTAACTTTGAACCTTGTTATGGTATTTTTGGTTTTTGTGTGAACTCACTCATTTATGAACAACCATCCATACCCAACTTCGGTGGTGGTCCTTTCTTTCATTTCTCGTCTTAAATAACTCCTCTTTAAAACTTTAGGGGCCGTTTACTAAGCACTTATTTGGTAAATGCTTACCGGATAAATTTCCTTATCGGATGAACATGAGAAGGGCCAATAATCTTACTAGGTAAGAGCAATGAAAAGGATAAAGAGTCTTATCCGGTAAGTAAGGATGACGATTCTTACCCAGTAACTTGTTGCATTCGATATGTTTTGATGTACTAAAATCTTACGCATCAAAATTAATTATAATGTTGAATCTTATCGGTAAGCACTTAACGAGTAAGCATTTAGGTAAACGACCCTTTGGTCCTCATGTCATTTTACACAAATTTTTATGTTAGGGACGTGGCTAGTTAAGGGAGGTAGATAGAGAAGGGACTTGAATGGATGAATTTGGTATGTGATACAGAACAAGACTGGACTACAGGCTTGTTTGTTAGCAGCTTAATGAAATTCATAGCTTATTCAGTCGTGTTATATACGATTGTTTGTAGTGGCTTAATGATATAGAAAGTGGTTTATTCAATAAGCTTCTAGAGGTGAACATTATACAGAAAGCCAAAAAAAATCACAACCTGCTCCTCTCAATTAGAAAACAAACATGCTCCTTTCATTTATTAAGAAAACCCTCCTAAACAAAATCTTTTCTAATCTATACGGATGGATTAATCCGCATGAATAGATTTATCCATTCAGAACATAATGGTAAACCAACCAAACCAGCCCCTAAACATAGACCGAGACAACACAACCCTGAATGGAACAAAAATGAACATCACAAAGGTTGCTCTAAGAACTCTTTCTGTATTAAGAAGAAGATTCACAACTTAAAAGAAACCCATAAAACTGTTGACAACTTCGAAAGAAAAACCGAAACTACGTGTGAAAGGCTTCTCCAACAACTACAAAATTTAGTTTCGAGTTCATACCAAAATTTCCTACCCAACCCGTAAGTGTAAAGATGTTACGTATGTCTACCAAAATTTCCGCCTAAAGCTTTCATCCTTTTCGCTCTCTGCTGCTCTTCCACTCCCCGACTACCTCCGTCCATGTTCACCTTGATGTGTTGAAACCAGCAACTAGGCCCATGCTTGCAACCTCTAGGACTATTAAAATACACACATGGTGGTCGCTGTTCAACTAGGCTCACACCAATTCTTTTCAGAGATCCTTGAGGGTTGGAATTCTCTCGAGTCACCCCATGTTTCGAGATAAGTCTCCTATAGTAATGTGAGTCCTTCATCACAGTTGTTGCAGCAGATGGTGAAGACGAACTCCCAGGTTTCACATAATCAACCCTTAATGGGACTCTATACTCATTGATGAGTTCCCTCACTTCACCCGTATTATATTCGGAGGAAATGGAGCTGGGGATGGGCACATAGGCCTTCTGTTTCACTGGTATTGACTCGTTACTTTGACTTCCCGAGTTCCTATCAATTTGGTCGATCATGGATTTAACCTCTCGAGACATAGAATGGGCAAATGGGACCGACAGAGACCACGTGGTTTCAGCGGCCTTCGGTTTCGGTGGTCCTGGAATCGAGAGGGATGTGGATCCTGTGACAACCGGATGAAGTTCCCTCCTAGATGGCCTTGGAATGGACATGGGGACAGATGATCGTTTTTTAGGTAGAGCAGAAATGACTATCGAACTCTGATTGGATGAGAGTCCATGTTCCATCATCAACTGCTCGAGCATGTCTGGGTTGCGAAGAAGCTGGATAAGCAGCTCGAGGTCAATTTGACTTCCGGGCTCTTTAGATTTGATCAAGGCAACAAGTGCCACAGCTGTTCTCGTGACTTCATCTCTGTGTAAAAGAGTTTGACCATTGACTTGTGGGGATAGAGGAGGGAAGGTAAGAGGTTGTTTAGTTGTTTCTTCTACTTTTGCAGTGGGGATCAATGTCATTAGAAGGTTACCACCATCATCAGGTAACATATCGTCATTGATGGCGTCCAGGGGGACTATAGGGACACGACTATCATCAACATATAAACCGAGTGCATCTGATGCAACAGATGGGCTACAAGAAAGTAGGGGAATGTGAATGAGCATATGCATATTAATTTAAGAAGTCCAACAACTTCCCATTTTCCTGTTAGTTTTCACGGGTTTTAGCAATGGATTCATCTTCACTTGCATATGTTGTATTAATGGGTCGAAAACTTATTTTTAAATAGTAAAGATTAGATCATGTTTGATAAACATATGCTAACTTATTTTTTTGAGCTTATTGAAAGAACCCCATGTTGTTAGCCATAAGCTAGCTTCTGAAAAGCTACTTCACGTAGCGTTTCATTAAGTTTAAGGGGATTTTCAACTATTTTCCAATTATGCCCTTATATTTATTATCCAATTAATTTCAGCACGTCCTTTTAGGTCATTTTACATTGTTATATAACTTATCTGCTATTTTTTTACCAAACGTGATTAGTTTATCAACAAACATTTAGTTTTTCGGCCAACAACTAATTTACCAAACATAGCCTTACAAGAATAGAGCAGCAAAAGGAGAGGTCTTACTTGGCAGGAACGTCGGAGTGGTGAAGATAGATTACTTCAGCAATTCTTGATTCTCTTTGGCGTTGGATATGTGTTTCTTGACTCTCTGAGCCAGCTTCCATCTCCCAATTAGGGTCCACCATAAACTGTTTCATTTAGAGGGAGGGAATGCAACATTTCTTTTAATTATGAAGTAAAAACCTCCTAAACTTTACTCAAATTACTGTTATATAAAGTCAAAAGACATTGAGAAGTCATTCATCATTTCTTACTCGGGTTGGACATGCCCATTCTATTTGTGGTGTATTATGGAAATTCACCCCAGCAAATCGAACCCAGGATGTCCTAAAATGTTGTTGTTGAGGATTTTCGCGACCGACTCTAAGTTGACTTTCTCCCTTTCGCAACATTTTATCTAAAAAATGAAGTTAGTCATATCTTTATGGGCAATGAGATGTTAGATATCTATGTGTGGTTATATAAACATAGAGAAAGCCTAGACTGGAGAAGGGGTGCAGGCCTACGTGAAAGACCTGGAAGGATTCAACCTCCGAGACACATACCAAGTATAGAAGAAAAATATATACGAACCAAGAAATTCCAGCATATTCAGTAGGTTGCACACTCACATGGTACCTGCAACTAAAAACTATGGTACTTGTGATCAAGATATGTGCATAGATATACAAGGGGAAAGTTCAGTTAGGAACCGTAAATATTTTGAGGATGACGAGAACCAACTATTCATGAATTATTCTCGATGAATGCACCAAATATTCATGAATATCATGCACTTTCATTATTTATGATGAATCTATCACGATACACTATCATATTCATCATGAATAACTCATGAATGATTGGTTCTCAAAAAATTTAGGGTTCTCAAATGAACCTGCCTTTATATAACATAGATTATAAGGATTGTGAAGACAAAGGCACTCAAACAAAATAATAACCTGGTAATGGCAAATGAATATTTGGTTAACAAACTTCAACATGCAGTGACATTGTTGTAATCAAGAAACAAATCATAAGGCTACAAATCAACAACTAATAGAGACAAAATATACAACTATCCAGAAGGAGAACTTTGATCTGCATGCTTATATCCGTTTACTGTTTAGTCGGTATATTTCCAGAAAGATTATTGGTTGACCATTTATCAAAAAACTCATTTCCTATAATATAAAGGTTTTCATTGTTTATGAGGCAAGATATCTACAGGAATTCAGTGTGCGGTTTTCATTTCCAGAAATTGGACCAACTTTACTTCCGGGATCCTGTTAAGTTAGACTTAGATAAACATTCAAACAATAGACAAATAGCATCAAATCATGTGCTACTAGCTTCAATTCTATCCAACTTGCTATCTACATAGAATACACTAGAAACATCTTCAGTTGACCAATTAAATTTCTTTTAACGTTTCTGTGACCTAGATGGCATGTAGGATATTTTGTTGCATGTAGTATATGTAGATTGATTGCATTTAGCATTTGCGGAGCCGATTATAGGATTACTTATCATGCTCCTTGTGTAAAAGAAATGAGATCACAAACCTTTCGATCATATCATTCTTCCGTCCTTGCTATATAAACTGCGATAGTTATGGGATTGGACAGGACATAAAAAACTCATTGTCCCATGTGTGGCGCAGCATGGGACATAACAAAAACTCCGTTCCATGTTTGATGCGACATGGGACAAAAAGGCTTTTTTTTGTTCCACCTATTGGGACAAGAACGAAATAGAACTAAAAAATTTATCAATCTACCCTCATTTGATATAAATCTAATACGGCATTTGGTTTAATGTGTCATTTACAACTATTATATGATATATAAAATCATCAAACATTTTTGTTAAAGGGCAACTTTTCCAGTCTTGTCATGTCCAGTTCTAATCGTACCAAACACCAAAGAGACCACTTGTCCTAATTGCTACCTTTAAGATCATATAGTAAAACTCAACCGAAGTCATGGTCCAAAAAGGGAGAAAAACTAGTCATCTTGTGATGATCAGATCCTCACTCATACATATATTGTTTCAAAGGCAGAAACAGTCAGTGTGCTTATACCTCAATTCATACTCAAGAAAATGAAATACCTAACTATCGTATAGGATAAATTGATTAAACATAAGGGATTGTGGATGCATGCACAACCAGAAAGATTCTTATTTCATATTACCCTTTACACTTTAGAAGATGTTAAATCGGGATGGAAATGCTGGTGTTAGCTAGCTCTTTCTTTTAACATGAAAGAACTTCAAATCATGGAAACATGGTCATGATACCGAAGGTCTTCCCTCAAAATATTTTTTTGCCTATAGTGGATCCAAATTTTGTTCAGTCAAATGAAACGCCTGGATACACAGATGATAACCAAGGTTTGAAACATTCAATGGAACAGGGCAAACCCTCGGGGTAGCTCAACTGATAAAAATTTAGGTTTGCTACCCAGTGGTTTAGCCACTGGATAAGATTTTCATGAGAGAAATTCTCTTCCTCAAACATTTAACCAAAAAAAACAACAGCTGATGAACAGATCCACAAAAATTTTGTATGAACATCTGTTGAATTAAATATCAGGTAAATTTGGGCACAAATACCTGTAAATCGTGATTGATAATGAGCGCAGATGAACTCCCAACAAATCCTTCAATTGACTGCTACCAGAGTAAAAAAGAATAATTAGAGCAGAACACCACAAATTTTATATCTAAAACAAGTGTAATAAGAACCAAAATGACTTAAAAAGTGAGTGTAGAAACCTGCAAAATGATCAAATGAAACTATGAACACTGGTTTAGCAATGGAAGACATACTTCATAAACAATCTCTCAGAAACCCTAAGATTTCTACAAAGCGAATGAAACAACGCCGCAATGATGATGATGATGATGATAATAAGAACAAAGAGATGACGAAAACCTACTTCGCCCTAAGGATCATTTTTATGGAAAAAACAATTTGAAGAACAAATTGTAGGAGATTTGTTTGGTTGCCAAAGTGTTTATAAAACCACCAATGGATTGCATTCATGCTACATCTATTTTGTAACGCATGACCGATAGCAGTTTCGAAGTGTAGTGTGTCTGGTTTTCAGGCGAGAGTGGATTCTGGTTTTCCGGTTTACAGATATCTATGAATTAAAGGGTTTGGGGGAGGAGGGAGAACGGCCACACCAGAAAAGGTGGAATTAATTTCTATTTTTTTTTTGCTTAAAAATAGAGTATATTACGTTGTTCGTCCTTGTGGTTTGTTAAAAATTTCGTATTTCATCCCTATGGTTTTGAAACTACAATCTAGATTGGCTAATTGTTGTCTGATAGACACCAATTTGTCCACTATTAGTAGATAAAATGATTTCTTTCACTTTACGGGCTCCGTAACAAGAAATAATATATGATAAAATAGAAATCCTGGGTTGCAAACAGTGGGTTTTCGTATTTATGGTCTGCATCTCTTTACTATTTTTGTCCCTTAGGCGAATTCCTACTTTTGAGTATAAGGGGGTGTTCGGTTCACAGAATAAAAATTAATGGAATTGGAATCCATCAACGAAATTTGACTTTGAAGGAATTGTTCGAATGGAATTTGACGGAATTTGACTGCGTGTTTGGTTGGTAGGAATTGGAATGAAATCTCTCAAAAGAATCGGAATAACCATCTTTGTTTGAACTATCGCACCCATCGCCCTGTTCACATCCTACCAACCACCATGTCATTACTGTCGTCGTCACGGCTATCATTCTGCCCCACCCCTACTCGAACCCTGTCCCACCATCTCGCCCCTACTACTCTTGCCTCTCCCTTGCGAGTCGGTGGGGGTGGGGCTAGAGTGGAGCAGTGTGTGGCAGGGTGGTAGTTGTAACAACTATAGTGGTAGGATGATGGGGTGGTAGTTGTGACGATGATAATGGTGGGATAGTGGTCGGGTGGTTGCGGCCTGGGAGTGGGTGGTATGACTACAACAATAGTGGCATGGTGTTTAGTGGTGGGTTAGATAAGGTGGGGTGCGGGTGAGTGGCAGTTGTGAATGCGACAATAGTGGTGTGGGTGGGTGTTAAGTTAGGGGCGAGATGGGACGACGGGGCAGGGCGGTGTAGATGGGTGGCGGGGTGGTAGCTGTCACGACGACAGTGGTGGGATGGTGGTCAGGTGGCTGGGAGTGGGTGGGTATGACGGCAACAATAGTGTCATGGTTGTTAGTGGTGGGTTGGGGTAAAGTAGAGTGGGGTGGGGGTGAGTAGCAATTGTAACGACGACAATAATGGTGTAGTTGTGGGGGTTAGGTTAGGGGCATGACAATAACGATAGTAGCATGGTCGTAGTAGAGATGTGCAGTGAGTGAAGTAGTGGCATGGTGTAGTCCAATTTAGAGCTGAAAAATAAATACATATATTATTAGTCCAATTTAGAGCTCAAAACCCAAATTTAATTCAACTAGGTCAACCAAACTCAATCTGATTATGCCCCCTTATTTCCTTAACACGACTACACAAGTGTATTTCCCTAATTCGATTTGTATGCTTCTATTGGATGACCGATTTTGCTTGTTGGACGTTGCTACTAGTTACTGCTCATTATTGCTTATGTCGACAGGTATGCTCATTTTCTGCTTTTTATTGCTTCTGGACGACGGATTCTGCTTAATTTCCGCTCGTTTTACTTGATTTCTAAAAAATCTCATAGGAGAAAATTATTGGAATCATTTTTGCAAAAACAATAAATGAACGTGCCGGAGAACATGGACGACATTGATAGATATTTGGTTGATAAATCTATGAATATGAAGACTCCATCATTTGATTTAGTACTTTGGTGGAAAGATAATGATAATAGGTATATCATTTTGTCTATGATAGCTAGAGATGTTCTTATTATACCTATATTTATCGTAGCATCTGAATCTGCCTCTAGTGCTCATTTAGACTTTTGAAGTTTAATTCCAAGGGGATTTCAATATATATTTTTGGATGATTGTAATAATTAATAGCTTCATTTTGTACATTTTTAATAGTATTTATCTTATTTCATTCTTTAATTTTATGTATACTATCAAACCGCACAAGCTACCACAACCAGCGAGGGTTGGGTTACACTTTTAAATGGGTTGAGTTGGGTTAGGTTGAAATTATTCAAACCACTGCAATCAAGTTGAGTTATAAAAAATTCAAAAACCACCCAACCCAACCTCAAGCTGCTTACACCTCTACCGAGTGGTCCACAAACCCGAACCCAAAAATATAGTGTTTGTGCAAAACCAAAATGTCCCGAAATCCAAAAATTTGAAACCTGACTTTTGGAGGACTTTTAGGTTCGGGTTGCTTATGATTTTTGGTAACCAGACTCGTCCGAAAACCCGAAATATACATACATATATATAATTGAAAATATCATATAAATGCATTTATTTATCTAATTATATATGAAACATATTAAATCCTAATCGCTTGTACCTTTTTCTGAATTCTATTCTTTGCGTATAACTATATTCGAACCCGATCGACCTAAACTCGAAGCCCGATTCCTAAGAAATTCGAAATCCAACCTAAAATTCAAGGCTTGATTTCCATATCTGAAATCCGATCAGATTTTTGATTTGTCCACCCCAAACTTGTGCGACCCTATCCATGCACACCCATAAGCCATAAGAACGAAAACATCAGTTGGGTTTACATTATAAGGACGAAAATAACAATTTATAAGGACGAAAACAACAATGAACAGTAAATCATGGGATGGAAATCATAATTTCAAAATCATAGGGATAAGAATAGAAATTTTCGACAAATCACAGGGACTAAAAATGTAATTTACTCAAAAATATTTAAAACATTTTTATTAAATAATAATTATGTTTTAGTTACAAACGACGACTGCAAAAACCTCACTCCCAGACGCGCTGCCATTTTTCTGCAATCAGCGAAACGACGGTCGAAAGCGTAATGGCGTCGACGGGATCCCAACCCGCCGTTAACGGCGGCGAAGACATACCGAAGGTTGCACTGATCGCCGGAATCACTGGCCAAGACGGCTCTTACCTAACTGAGCTTCTTCTCGAGAAAGGATATGAAGTCCACGGCCTTATCCGTCGTTCTTCCAACTTCAATACACAACGGATCAATCATATCTATATCGATCCACACAACGCCCATAAGGCTCGTATGAAGCTCCACTATGCCGACCTCACTGACGCCTCCTCCCTCCGCCGTTGGATCGACACTATCTCCCCTGACGAGATCTACAACCTCGCCGCACAGTCACACGTGGCGGTGTCGTTTGAGATCCCTGATTATACTGCCGATGTCGTCGCAACGGGAGCTTTACGGCTTCTTGAAGCCCTAAGATCTCATATCACCACCACTGGTCGGACACATGTCAGGTATTATCAGGCCGGATCGTCGGAGATGTTCGGATCTACTCCTCCTCCGCAGTCGGAAAATACTCCGTTTCATCCTAGATCGCCTTATGCTGTTTCCAAATGCGCTGCTCATTGGTATCAAAACAGTCAATTCTGCTTACAAACTTTCACAATGCCTTCGCAATTGCTAGAAATCAAGTTCAATTTTGTCTCACAGATCTCCTATTCGATTTCAACAGGTATACAGTCAATTACAGAGAAGCATACGGGATCTTTGCCTGCAATGGCGTTCTCTTCAACCACGAATCTCCACGGAGAGGTGAAAACTTCGTGACACGGAAGATCACTCGAGCGGTAGGTAGGATCAAGGTGGGGCTACAGAGCAAGCTGTTTTTAGGGAACTTACAGGCGTCAAGAGACTGGGGATTCGCTGGGGACTACGTTGAGGCAATGTGGCTGATGCTACAGCAGGAGAAGCCAGACGACTATGTGGTGGCGACGGAGGAGTCGCACACGGTGGAGGAGTTTCTGGAGAAGGCATTCGGGTACGTTGGTTTGAATTGGAAAGATCATGTGGTGATCGATAAAAGGTATTTCAGGCCAACAGAAGTGGATAATTTGAAAGGGGATTCAAGCAAAGCGAGGAAAGTTCTTGGATGGAGACCAAAAGTAGGGTTTGAACAATTGGTGAAGATGATGGTTGATGAAGATATTGAGTTGGCAAAGAGGGAAAAAGTTCTGGTTGATGCTGGATATATGGATGCTCAACAACAGCCCTGATCATCATCTGCTGTACGCCATCTCTAATCTCTGCTACTTCTTGTTTCATTTGAATTGTTTTTAATCCAAAGTCCTGAAATCAATCCATGGTTTTTGGTTAATGGGTTTGTGGGCATATAATGTTGTTAAAAAGCAGTGAAAGTAGGATTACCTAAAAATAGATTTACAGTTTTACTTGTGTGATCATACAAACATATTTATTTATAACATCTCTTATAATGCAATGACATAAATCTTTATTTTAATATTTCGTTTTATTTTTTGTCTGTATGTTGATATAATACAACTTATATGGTTTTAAGAAAAACAATGTTTTTCTTTTTGAATAAAAAATAAATTTAAAGATATCATAAAATTTGAAAAAATACATGGATGTTAATGTCAAATTAATCATTTAAAAACTCTTTTTTTTACAATTTATTTAATTCAATTTAATTTATGTTTAATAGCGAAGTAATTTATTTTTGATTTAACAATATAATTTTTATAAAGATAATGATTCTGTTAGAACTCAATCATTATTCTAATTGTATTTTAAATTTTTTATATTTAAAATGAGATGTTTATCTTATATTTGATTATGTTTATCTGCAGTTAGTTATACGAATTTAAAAATAAAGCTTTAATAAGTTGTACTTACGTAAATTTACTTGTAATCTAAAATTTTAAGTAATATGCATTAATAAACAATACTTAATGCATAAAAAATGGTTTTCAAGAATTTTTGTCAAATACTTTATAATATAGTACAGGTAGGTTTTTGTTAGATGTATTACCAAATAATGTTTTATAAAACGTTGACGTGGCATTAAATGAACAAACAATTTTAAGTTCACTAAATCAATTTCTTTTCTGGGCAGTTACTTTATGAGTACTTGCCGTTTTAATTACCTTAATGATTAAGTATAACAAGGTTCGAGAATCTTACTTAATAATTCAGAAGATAAAGATCGAAAGTCTTACCCGATAAATACTTACTGGGTTACGAATGCTTATCATCAATTAAATTTGATGATGTTGTCGTTAGATCTATCTTGGCAAAATTAAGCATGGAGTCCCTCTCACTAAGCTTGTTCATCGGTTGACATCCATTGGATGTGAGGGGAACCGAACCAATCCAATCATTCATTGGATGTTGGATTTTGCCAACCAATCTGTTTCGTTTAACGGATTGGATTGACAAATTAATTAGATTGGATCGGTTCAGTTTCATCTATTGGATATCCAGTGGATGATCCTATTAGATTGGATCTATCCTGTTGATTCAATCCAATTATCTGACAATGGCATAAATTCATTAATCACTTTTAATATGTGTTAAAACCAATACAAGGGAAGTTAAAAATTCAAATCCTCACATAAAACAAATTCAGATTTAAGCAATTTGAAAATAAATTAATTGGAAAATAGTTGGATGGACAACTGGATGATCATCAGATGATTAATTGGATGTTGATCGGTTCGGTTCGGTTTTGGTCGGTTCTGGACTGCCATCCGAGAATCGATCGATCCAAATTGAATGTTGAAATTTTCAATCCGATCCAATCTAATCATGGTCAGTCGATTCTAATTGGATCAGTTGATTTTCTGCAAACCCTTACCGCAAATGTACTAACTTAAAATCTCAAGTAAGCTAAAGAGCACCTCCAACTTTTACAACGGATGTTATGAAAATTTTGGACTAATTTTTTTACTAAAAATATTTTGAAAGTATGAAAAAGATGTTAGAATTCTTTCGGAAAGGCTAAGGAGGTGTTTGGGATTGCTTATTTGAAATAACTTATGTTTTTCTAAAAAAAAAATTTATCAACTTATTATAAGTTAGAATTATTTAACTTCTTCAAAAACTCTTTATTACCGGTTTGGCACCGGTATAACCTGTTTATCCAAACACTTAAAAGTGTTTATTATCAATGCTACACCGAAATAAGTCAATAAATTATTTTTATAAGCAATCCTAAACAACCCCCAAAGCATAACATTTTTTAAATCTAAAGATTGAATTAAGGAGAAAACGGTAATGGCCCAAATAGACATATCTGGACTTGGTTAGTCTTTAAAACATTTCTAACAGATAATTTATGAATCTTAAACAAAATTAAAAATCTTTTTAAATTTAATTTTGATATTAATTATATTATTAAAATATTTCATAAATTATTAATACACATTTTCAATAATTACAAATTATAATTTTCTAATTTCAATATTTGAGTTCTAAATATTGTTTTAAATTTCTAATTTCACCGACTCTTGAATATTTTTATATTTCTTAATTTCTCTAAAACACCATCATCTCATAAATATGATTACGGTCCTAACCACGCCGGCCAATTAAGCCATTTGAAACCCCATACCGGTCTACAACCAGCCTCTATGACCGGTCTGGTTAAATTTTCTTATGCTTGAAGCCTCGAACTATTATCGTTTTCAGACATGTTAGAATGAAATCCATCACTTGTGAAAAGATCTCCAGATAATGCTTTACAAAAAAATTTAATAAATTTCGTAACAGTTTAAAATCGTACCCTAAATGAGATGCCCCATTTATATGCAACGACAAGGTGCATTAATAAGATCTCAAGTAAATATAAAACTGTACAACAAACGAGTAGCGATAAGTCACAGCTAAGGTTCAGGGTTGAGCTGTAAGGGTGCACCTTTTGCTGTCAAGGAAAGGCTCATGGTTGTTCCTAAATCAGAAGCGGTGGCTGCAAATGGCTTGACCGATGAGCGAAGTGGTTCGGGTCCACCAGCAGCAATTCGGTTGCATAAAGCATCACAATTACTCATCACTTCAGTTAGCCTTCCTTTCAGCTCCCCAAGTTCCACCTGTAACTCATCAACTGAATATGCAACACTTTCCTCTGGTTAGCTACCTGTTGATCCTTGAAAAAAAGCTTGTTTTTTTTTGGCAACTTTTAACCTAAAAAAACTGCCAATATGCTCATATACATCATGTCAAATTCAATAAAGAAACCAAATGAATACAAAAAATCTCACCTGGAATAGGGTTTGGAAGGGTAGGATTAGGGGTGGACTTGTTACCGTACTAAGTTTTTTTTCTCCAACACGGGTGTACTAACCAATTATAATCTTATACCATGTATCAACCAACTGTACTTGGTACCAACCTTTTTCGGTTGGTACATGTTGGTACCGGTTTTGTACCGACTTCAAGTTACATATATGAAAACTTACTATTATATTCAAATTTTGAGTGACTATTTGAATTTATAGGTTACACATGTGATGTTTAAAGGTTTTTAATTGCAAAGAATAGAACTTGCAAACATTCAAACGTTCAAAGAAGCAAAATAGTCAAAACTACAAAGTTTAATATTCAATACTTAAAAAATATAAAAACTACTAAATAATTAAATAAGTCAGTACCATGGTATGCAACTTCCAATACTGTCTACCAACCAAGTATGCATACTTGGTATGGTCATACCAACCGATTGTGTAACTGGTACGGTTGGTACACATGTTTGTTGGTTTTGTTTGATACAAAATTGCCACCCTTAGGTAGGATCAAACGCAGACCAAGAATTCTTTGAAGTGGTGGCACCATTTGACAATAAAAAAAGAAAAAAAGAAAATTATAGATATTTTTACAAAATCATCATTTGTAAGGTGGTTAGTAGTCCCTTGCATTTTGTATGTGGGGTCCTGTTTTCGAGTCTTCTATCCCAAAAAAATTCAGAAACATAATAAACTTGAAATTAAAAGCTAAAAACTATGAAAATGGTAGAAATGGTGCAAACCAACTCTACCAAGAGAAAACTTGTGTTATCATTGTAATTTCAAGGAACGAAGCTTTGGCCCGTGCCACCATATGCACCATAGTGGCCCGCCCCTAGGTAGGATATATGAGACCTTACCTCTACCAAGTTTTTTCCATGAAGCCTCCTAGTTTGCAAAGAAGTTTTGGTTCCAAAAAAGAAAAGGAAGAAACAAAGTTTGGAATAGTTGTAGAAAAAGTACCAAAAAGAAAGAAAAAAAAGCACACAAGGACATTAAAAACGTAGGAGAAGGGATGAAGGAAAGAATAGTTGTCATATTCAATGCAGTTGCTCAGTAGATTCATATATTGTATTTGTATTAAGAAGGCATTTAATGCATGTAACAAATAGTCAAATATATATGTGGAGTTTATTCTCGGGAATCAAAGGGGCAAAAGATGAGCATGTAAGGAATGCCAACAATTTGTGTGGTAGATTGGTAATATTATTGTAATGCAATTGAAGGGAAGAACGTTATGCTCTCACTTCCAAAAAAGAAGGAAGAAAATCGGATCCTAGTGTATGAAGCTTACTCAGCTTTGTGAGGGTTAACCAGGGATGTCCATTTCCCTTTCTATGACTCAAACCCATGGAAAATGTCTCCAAAGCTCTTGTGAAATGGTTTAACCAAAACAAACAAACCCAATGAGACTAGAGTCTTGAGAGGGTAAGATGTACACATACCTTACCTCTACCTCAAGGGGTAGAAAGGTTATTTCTGCAAAGACCCCTGGCTTGAAATTAACTTTTGAACTCATAATTTTGTGAGAAACATTTGGTTCTAAAAAGCTTGAATTAGTAGAAAGAGAAAACATAAATGGAAGAAAGCAAGTAAACCAAAGTGTCATTGGCCCAACGGTACACGGGTTACTGCCAGCCCAGCCTGAGCCTCAAAGGAGGTCAAGGGTCCAAACCTAACCAAAGGTGTGTATTTGCCATATATAAATATTATATACTTCAAGAAAAAGCAAGCAAGGATAGTCGGAGAAAAAGAAATAACTAAAACATGTACAGATAGTATGAGAAGGTACTAAACCAACTAAAAAATAATTTGCTTCGAAGCTGTAGCTGGAAAAACCAAAAAAGTGATTTTGGAAATTAGAAATTATTTTAAACAGAAAACAAATTTTTGCAGTAATTTGAGAGGATATACAAAGCATGTTTTAATCCAAAAGAAAATCTGGGTACCAACACTCAAAGAAGAAAGAATGACAGACATAAGATCCATTTCACCATTGTACTCGAGAAGAGGTAGATTTTATCCAGCAAAAACTGTGGAAACTTGGAAGCAAGAGGCTACAAAAAAATTCAAATCCATGTTGCAAAGAAGCCAACCAGAATTCCTAAAATCTGACGAAGGAAACTGGAAGTAACTAAAATATAGCTAAAGATAAACCGCCTAAATAATAACGATACACTATATGAGGATTGGTGACACAATAATAGTTATTAAACAAGCAAATCCGGTTTGTAATATCATGTGATTGTATGTTCATTATGCAATGAGCCTATCAAGGAAAATGGGACTAACACTAAATGGAGAACAACGGCATTTTCTTGTTCCAATTTGATTCTTATAATACACGAGTCAACAGATCTCAATGGAAACATTTCCTCGAGTAATAAAAAATTTTAACCACATTATTAAATTTGTGAACTAGCCAAGTAGAGATACCTCCAGATAGGTGAGTTGATGCTGTCTTCATTGCTGACACAGAGTAATTAAACCGTCGAAGAAGTTTTAGAGCCAAAGCATCTGCAAGCTCTATTTTATTTTCTATTTCCTCCTGCAGAAACAACCAACAATCGCACATTTTATAAAGAACGGGAACAACTTATATGATGTCCTACGGATTTTCAATGCAACAAATCAAAGTAAATTGGTCCAAAAGTAATGGATTGACCAATAAGAGTCAAAGATATGCTTTTCAAAACTTATCAAAACATTTACCATATTAAAAACGGACCTGTCTTTTGTTGATGTTCTGAGCCTGTTTTTCTTGCCACACTTGGTACATTGAGAATAGTTCCAGTAGCACCTTTGGATCTATAAGACCTGTCTCGAGCACAAGCAAAAAGATCAATACAAAAGGCTTTGTCAACAAAATTTGTTGGCAATGTTTAAATAATAGAAGAATTAGCTAGTTCCCATTAGGTATAGTGCAAAGAAAGATTATCAACTTCACTCTTTAATCTTCATGAGAGATAATGGTAGAAGAACAATCATAAAGGACGAAGTGTGCGCCGTACAAGGAAACTAAGATTTGATCTTCCTTACAGATGCAATTTAGCACTACAAGAGCATCTCAGATGAAAACAACTGTAGTACTTTTTCACTGTTCGCGTCTCCAATGAACATACGTTGAATCCATTCTTCATAGATTCTTTCAGTCACTTCATTTGGATCCATTCTTCATAGATTCTTTCAGTCACTTCATTTGGAATGGGCCATCCAAGATTCTTTCCAACACCCCCACAACTGTATCTTGGACAATACATACAACACACCCAGGGATTCTAAAGTCCCTTGCCCTAACTAACCAAACTTCACACGATGTCATGCCTCCTTGTTCCAACTCCTGATAACTACTGCTTCAAATTCTCAGATTTGATATTGAACACAGTGTTTTTTCTATCCTTTCTAATGTAATTGGATAGATGATAAGCATCTGCTTACCTTTAAAAATCTTTGATCACTCTTAATTTATTTCAACGAAAAGCCCCCTAAATTTTCATTATAATTTATATTATCAGACTCGTGTCTAAAACAAGCTCATATAACATGAATTCTAGCCGTTTATCCCCTATAACAGTTTCCCCCTATTTCTTCAAGCATTGAAGATGCTCTTTATGAAGTTACCAAGTTCTTCATTGTCACCCTTTATTATTAGGTCCCTTTTTTGGGTTGGTAACCGTGGGTTCCGGGCCAGCTTACACGCGCCAATTAATCCCCCGGGAGACCACGAATGACCTGGAGTCATCGTTGGTGAACCTCATGGCCACAAGGGCTTTGACAGCGCCTGGATTCAAACAAAGGAGAGATGAGATTTCCACTACATCTCCTTGAGCCTTAACCAATGCGCCACAACCCAAATGGTTAGATCTTTTAGCTGCTCTTGCTTGTAGAATATCACTAGCAGTTCAATTATTAACTGGATCTATAAATGCTCGTAACACCAATACCTGTATTAGAAGAAGTTGATGGTTTCCTGACCAAAATATCTGTCAAGCTGCTATCTGCTGATGTAGATGTCAGAATTGGAGTTGCCTGCGCAGTACATTCACATATGAATCACAAAAGGGCCAATTTATGAATTAAAACTCAAGGTTACAAAAATTTCGAATGGTTCCCCACTTCACTTTTCACCCAAAGAAAAATCACCCTGGCACTGCATCACTTGTAAGCTGATAGATGAACTTTTCAATTAAGCAATGCAATTTGACTACCATTGGCGATGAATTTGCAATAACAACCATTACGGTTTTGCAATTGAACATTTCCATATGGAAGGGATGCATTGTACATCGATTGTACTTTTGACTTGTTAATTGTTGTGTAATACTAATTGAACTAAGAAATGAAACGAGGTTATTTGGTTATAGTCAAGAAAAAAGCTCACAATTTTGAGGGATCTAAGCTTCTCTAGCACGGGATCTGCATCTTCTAAGCGCTCCGAGACGGTGGTGATCCCGTCTTCACTCTTCTTCACAGAAACAAAAATTACAGTGATCAAATTGTTTTGATTTTGTTAGAATGAACTAGGTTAAAGCGACGTTCACCTGTGAACTTAAGAGAGTAGATTCCGATGAGCCCATGGCCTAAGCGCCTTGGCTTTGGATATTATATATGCTTGCGTCTGAGTCTGTGTGATTGAAGACTGCCGGCGGACGGAATTAGTTGGATTGAACTGCCCTTGATGAAGCGGCGGTGATGACTTGGATCCGATTACAAACAAACAGGTTTTGTTAGAGATTAAACGGGTTGTTTCCACGTCGACCCATAGATCTTTGGTTGTACCTATTTTGTCCTTGATACCCGACCAAACGTAACTAAGTTGGGTATAAAGTCTTAAATATATCTTTCTTGGTTGTTGTCGACTTTAGGGTGTGTTTGGTACGTGAAACAGGGTGGGACAGGACACACATGTCCCATGTTTGGTGTGTTTTTAAGTGGAACTAACTAGAACTAACTTGGACACAGATGGGACACGGGTGTTCACCCTTACCCCATGGAACTAAGTGGAACAAGCTTCTTTTTACTAATCTACCCTCCTCACTCATCGTGCGTCCTTCCCTGTCGCTCCTCCATGCTCAGACTGCCTCCATCGCCTCCATGGCACCGACCCTCAATCGGCAACGACACCCTCCATCGCACCCTCCATCGCACTCTAGGTTCCCCTCCATGCTCAGACTGCCTCCATCGCACATCCTCCATTGCACCGACCCTCAATCGGCGACGGGAGTTCTAGTCCATACATACAGTCCGACAGCCTCCATCGCACCGACCCTCAATCGGCGACGGGAGTTCTAGTCCATACACACAGTCCGACGGCCTCCATCGCTATACCTTCTCCTTCATCAGGTACACGATTGCCCTAACCTTCTCCTTCTCATCGCTATGTTTGAATCGATTTAGGGTTTGCTAGGTTTGAATCGATTTAGGGTTTGCTAGGTTTGAATCGATTTAGGGTTTGCTTTGCAAAAATCGGCTGTTTAATCAAGCTCTAGCAATTCAAATTGCAATGGGATTGTTTGTAGTGTATATGGATATCTGATCAAGATCATATGGAAACAATACATTCTGCAGTAAGATTGATTTTGGTGAAAAAACACTAAACAACTCACTAAGGGTAAATTGGTCATTTTAACCAGTTCTGTCATGTCATGTCCTGTCTGCTCACCAAACGCATCATTAAAAAGGGTATAAATGCTTTTCTCCAACACTTAATTGATACATTTATCTCGAGACGTTACGTTCCATAAGAATGTACCTTTCTTTCCTGTATCCACTCCTTGCAACCCAAGAGATAGTGATGATTTGTTGGTATATACCATACATGTTCTTGAGTCTCCTATTCATCTGACTCGACACAACCTCAAGAGCCTACTAAACCACAGTAGTTCATGTATATAATAGGCGGCAACAACCTACATCAGATCCCGACCCTATACCATCTTCGTCATCATCTGCAGATTCGCCTAATAAGTATCCTCTTGCTTCGAGTGATGCACCTTCTAATATACGGGATCCTCCATCTTGATGATCCCATTACCCTCCGGAAAGGTAACTGCTCATGTACTTACTCTATTTCTTCTGTTATTTCATATGATAAACTTTCTTCATGTTCTCGTTCTTTGATCTCCACACTTGATTCTTTATATGTTCCTTAAATGGTTGGTGAAGCTTTGGCCCATCCTGGATATTAGGATGCTATGATTGATGAGATTAATGCTCTCGATCGTAATGATACCAGGATGCTATGATTGATGAGATTAATGCTCTAGATCGTAATGATACTAGGATTTGGTATAGTTACATGCGGGCAAAAAGACAATTGGTTGCAAATAGGTATTCACTGTGAAAGTCAATCCAAATGGGTCTGTGGCTCGTCTGAAATCCCAGTTGGTAGCCAAAGGATATGCTCAGACTTATGGGGTCGACTACTATGAAAATTATCTCCTGTGGCTAAGGTACCCTCCATTCGCATGTTTATTTCATTAGCCGCTCCTTACGACTAAGTACTACACCAACTAGATGTGAAAAATGACTTCTTGCATGGTGATTTACATGAGGAGGTTTATATGGATCAACCATCTGGGTTTGTTGCTCAATGGGAGTTTGGCAGAATCTGTAAACTGTGTAAATCACTGTATGGTTTAAAGCAAATCCCTCGTGCTTGGTTTGGACGGTTTAATGTCGTAGTGATTGAGTTTGGATTATGGAAGAGCTCTTTGTGTTCTTTACCTCATTCTCTTCTGGATGTATTCTACTTGTGGTGTACATTGACAACATTGTAATTACTATGAGTGATGAAACTAGGAATAATAAGGTGGAAGATTTACTTGCATCTCGATTTCAAACAAAGAACCTAAGTCCTTTAAAATACTTCTTGGGAATTGAAGTATCTCGTACTCAAAAAGTGATTTGTTTGTCTCAACGGAAATATTCTTTGGATATATTGAATGACTCTGGCATGATTGCAACAAAACCTTGTAAAGTTCCAATGATTCCAAATATGAAATTGAAAGCAGAAGATGGAGATCTACTTGAGGATCCAGAAAAATACAGAAGAATTGTGGGAAAACTAAACTACCTTATGGTTACATGTTCAAACATCGCTTTTTCCAGTGAGTGTTATAAGTGAGTTTATGTCATCTCCAAGAACTCCACATTGGGGCGTTGTTATGCATATAGTGAAGTACCTAAAGGGTACCCCTTGTCTTGGCATCCTTTATCAAAATCATGGTCATCATGTCATGTAGGGATGGAAAAGAAACCGAAACCGAAGGTGAAAACCGAAACTTTCAGGTCGGGTTTGGGGACATCTAATCAGGGACGGGGCAGGGATCGGGGACATATTCGGGGATTTTAACCGGGGGGGGGGGTAGTGATCATCGGCTCGTCCCGATATATTTTTATATATTTCTAATTTATATACATACATACATATCTATGCTATATTATAAAGTATTTGATAAAACTCTTAAAAATCATTTTTTATACATGAAGTACTTTTTATTGATGCATATTACTTAAAATTCAAGATTACAAGTAATTTGCATAAACACAACTTATTAAAACTCCATTTTTAAATTATTGTAACTAACTACAGATAAAAATAATCAAATACAAGATAAACATTCATTTTAAATATAGAAAATCTAAATTATAATTAAGATAATCATTGAGTTCTGCTATAATATTTAATTATTATCTTTATAAAAAATTATATTATTAAACCAAAAATAAATTATTTTGTTATTAAATCTAAATTAACGTATAATAAAAAAATTGAATTAAAGAAGTTACACCAAAAAAATGATAATTAGTAAATAGTTCATTTGATACTAATATCGATTTATTTATTTTCAAATTTATATTTCATTCAAAAAAAAAACATCGTTTTCTCAAAACCCCATAAAATCGTATTATATTAATAGAGAAGAATAAAAATTAAACACTAAAATAGAAATTTATCTCGCTGCATTGCGCGAGTACCCTTCTTGTGTATGTGTATAATAGTAACATTAAAACTTAAAATACTTTTATCTACTTTATCTCAACAAACCCAAATTGTAGTGTCTCTTGGTTTCAGTTTCATGAGAAGTAAAATTTAGTTTGAGATTGATGGGTTCATTCAGAAAGTAACTGCAATACATAACCATATATCAGAAGAAAAAGAATAATGACAGTTTATAAAATTTTCATTGCCTCACAAAAAAAATTAGGAACAACTACCATATCTAGTTTGGGGAGTGCATAAGGCATCCACAAATACATAGACAACTCCAAAAATGAGATTACTAAACAATATGCCAATGGTCGGTGTTTCAGATTTGGCTCTCTCTCTCAATTTGGTTTTGTTTATCTATTGGTTCAAGAAATAAACATGAATATATGGTCCTAATTCTGTATAATTATACATAAATTCAAGCTTGAATGAACATAAATAAACATAAGCACCTGACAAACAGAATAAACATAAACATCAGTATATGGTCTTGAATGAGTGTATATGGTCTTGATTCAATATAAATTAACATAAAACTGAACATTTTGAAGAGGGGAAGGAAGATTTGAACCTATGTTTAGGAGGATTTGAACCCTTAAACAAAACATTTTGAAATCAGGAACTGATATAGAGAGAAGAGAACCGAGACTTTGAATCGATAATGGTACATGCTTGATACAAGAGATTGAAGGCTTCGATACGGAAGGCTATCTTGGGAGCATGAGTAGTTGTCTTGGTAGTAGGAATCGATTTTCTGGAAGCGAAACTCACCAGAAAGATTTAAGTTAAAGTGTTGAGTTGTACATAAAGTTCATAATGTTGTTTTTAAGACTTTTAAGACTCTATGCATTAATAAATAATACTTTTTGTATTAAAAATTATTTTAAAGAGTTTTATGAAATTTGATTTATAAGGTAGTATAGATTAACTGTTAAATATTAATTATGGTTAGTTAACGAATTGGGTTACGAATGATGCTCCTAAATTACAATATTTGGAAAATAGAATTCGAAATTGAGGAACAAATCGATCAAGATTGACACAAGAAAGTCACCAAGAAAACACAATTCCTTTGAAGAAAAACGTTGCAATCAACGATTCATAGCCACTGGCATTTAACGGTCAAGATCATCTCTTTCGTGATCCGCGTGACAGAAGCCTGACCAATCAGAAACCACTCGTAGAATTTTACGCGATCATTCTCTACTATAAATAGCTTATCGCACTAATTCCTTCTGTAACAAATTCGAGATTAAACACACAATACAGTTACTAGCTTTTTTCTGAAGGTTTCGTGATGTCGTCAACCAGAGAAGGGGAGAACGTCAACGACACTGTCGAGCAACCTGCGACGGAGAAGCCGCTGCAGGCTGTTGAGAAGGTAGTAAAGGAGAAGAAGGCTAAGGCTCCAAAAGAGAAGAAGTCGACTAAGAGCGCTTCTCATCCTCCTTATTTCCAGGTTTGTGATGGCTTTAATGTCGGTGATCGCATTAATTTGTAACTTTATGTGATCATGATCTGTAAGAAGTTTTCATTTGATCGGTACTAATGATTTTCAACGTATGATCGTTTTGATTTCTGAATCAATTATTGTTTTGATCTACGATTGGATTATGCAATTCTATGGCTAATTTGTTATGATTAGCTTTAACTGTTTGCAATTTTGATCGATGATCACATGGCAGAGGTTAGTTGAAATGACGTTTGGTTTGTTAATCAAGTCATTGTTACTGTTTTAGAAGGTTTGAAATAGATACTGAGTTTGAATGTTGTTGCAGATGATCAAAGAAGCACTGTTGGCTCTGAATGAGAAAGGCGGTTCGAGCCCCCACGCGATCGCAAAGTACATGGAAGAGAAACACAAGGCGGTGCTACCAGAGAATTTTAGGAAGATGCTTGCTGTCCAGTTGAAGAATTCTGCTTCAAAAGGCAAACTCACGAAAGTCAAGGCTTCGTACAAGCTATGTGAATCCGGTAAGAAAGAGAAGGCACCACCGGCGGCCGCAGGTGGGAAGAAGCCTACAATTGCAGCCAAAAAACCTAAGCAAACAAAGGCGAAAAAACCTGCTGCCACCGCCACAACTGGTGGATCAAATAAAGTGGCGAAATCACCTAAGAAATCTGCTCGTACAGCGACGGTGAAGAAACAGGCTACTGTGAAGAAGGCGAAGAAAATGACTCCGGCGAAGCCGAAACAACCGAAGTCCATCAAATCTCCTGCTGCTAAGAAGGCTAGGAAAGCAACTACTTGATTTTGAGTTCCTTTATGTAAAAAAGTAGTAGAAATGCCAGCAGTAACTATGTATATTCGAGTCGTTTCTGAGCTCTAGTTATATATCGAAATGTTGCCTCCGCTGTTTTCCATGGAAGAATAAGAGAAATGAATTCTCTGTGATCATGATGATGATGATGTGGGGAAAAGGATTCCGACTTCCGGTATGCAATCCATTTTATCAGATTCGATTCTATCGCCAATGCCATTGGCATTTTGGCCTTATCCAAAAAAACTAGTTTTGACGCAAAGAATCCGATGGACGGGGCCTCTAGAAAGGTCCAGAAGAACCTTGTGGCGCCAGGGTAGTGGGCTAAAATTATGGAGCGGTTTTGATTTAACGAGATGGTGGGTCTTTATTTAGTTTTATCGGTTTAGGTGTATGGGATTGGTTATTTGAAATAATTTATATTTTTTTATAAAAACATTTATTAATTTATTATAAATCAATTTTAATTTTTTTAAATATTTTTTATTATTGGTTTAATATCGGTATAAGTTGTTTATTTAAACACTTAAAAATATTTATTATTGATATCACATCGAAATAAGTCAATAAGTTATTTTTATAAATAATTCTAAACATCATTGTATGTAATTGATGATGAAGTTGAAGAGCAAGATACCATAATAGCTAAAAATATGATACTGAATGGATACATATGTTCTATAATAGGCCTAAGACAAATAAAAGTTAGACCCAATTCTAATTCTTGTCAACTAATATAGAACTCTTATTTGAAGGAGTTATTTTGATCAATTGAACTCTAATTCCTCTAACTTCTAAGTGTCAACCAATTCATTTTATTTCTCTTGTTTTGTTTGCTATAATGCCAATGCATAAGTTATTTTTATTCAATTAAAGTGGACCTTTAAGCTGAAAACCAAATAACCCAAAATCGTATTGACTCGAAAGAGTTATTCGGTTTCAGATTTTTTTGACATCCTTAAAAAATGTCCCCCAATAATAAAAATTTCTAGATCTGTCACTGGTTGAGAGAGTGAATCATGAAGTATACATAGATGGAAATGGGAGGTTGATTTGATCATCCAATCATTGAGCATAACAACATAAAGAGCAAAGTGAGAGATAACATTATACTAATCAAACTATTAATCCACTAATCTGGTTTTAAAGAAAGTCACAACTTTGTATACCATTTTTATCGGTTTATTTACATATTTTTTAGAGAAGTTCAACATCAATACTTAACGAAGCTTAACTGTCATATAAACAACTGGTCTAGTTCAAATACTAAGTTCGTATTACAAACGGATCTCCCATTCAGATTATATCACATCATTTTGTATTTAAAATGTAATTATATACAATTATTTTGTAAGCCTTTTATCATCTACAATAGATTGGTTGGTTGTTTAAGTAGGGCTTCATAAACATAGCAGGTAAAAAGCCGGAAATCCTTGTAAAATGATTGATAGGTTTGAGTTCAACTCGTGCTATCACGTAATTATCCATGGAATGTATAGTTTACCACTCCATAATGATCATGAAACCGGCACATCAGGGGAACTCGAGAGGGTGATCAAGTTACAAGATCGTTCATTCAAAGTTACCCCCTTACATCATAAATACACTATCTTTTTTGAATTCATAAAAATGTTGAACCCAAATCGCCTTTTTAAGTTATTTTCGTATTCAAGTTAAAAGATGTAAAAATAAAAGTACATACGAGTTTTGTATTAAAAAATATACTAACATAAAAAAACACTGTTTACAGTCTTCATGTAACATTCTAAAATTATATACAAACATTAATGCAATTTATTTTATTTAAAATATAAAAAGCAAGCTTTCTTAGGTTTATTTCTAAATTTTCAGGTTAAATTAAAAAAAGAAAAAAAAACACGACATCATATCTTGAGTTGATCGCAATTTCCGACTACACGAAAATCAAATTGATTTTTTTAAAGGATTTTGGTCTTAAATTCAAAAAGACGAAGAAAACTGATAAGGAGTTAGTCATGTTACCCATAATTGCGATAGTGAACCAGAAATTGTTGAACCGGGGAGAAACCGAAAATGATCGTTTTTCCGCAGGAAGAAAGAGGACGAGTGTGGAAGAATTAGTTTAAAAAAATATTTAAGGTTGTAAAGTATCAGAAAAGTAAAAAAACCAAGATTATCAGAATGCATATTAAAATCAAAAGGATCAGTCTACTCTTTACGACAATATCTTAATTTATATGCAAATGAGTCAACTCGTTAACTTCTTCACGACCATTGAAACAAACAAGTCACGACTAAATTATAACTCCAATTGGATAAACTATAAATAAAAATATGAACCCTTATTTATACTCAAAATAATCAACTCTAAATATATAGCTCCAGTATCAACCCACCATTGTCTCGAATTCGTATCCAACAGATTCGCCTCCGAAACCATAGCCGTGAGATCCGTAATCATGGCCACCAAATCATCATCATCATTCATCATGTTCGCTTGACGGTTATTATCGCGTTTCGGTTGCTTGCACTCAGAAGCTTTGTGACCCGATTTGCCACAGTTATAACACTTGAACGTCTTCTTCTTGAAAGTTCTAGCTTTTGGCCCAAGGTTCTTAGCTTTTCCTTTCGGGGTATCTTATTCAAAAGATACTAAAATGAACATAAAATTACTAATCACGTGTACAGAGTAAGGTTGAAGGGAATATCCTAAATAAATGGAAAATAGAAAAAATCTTATCAAACCGTTAGATTAATTGATTTAAATGACATTATTAAATGGATGACCAAAAGTGGTTAAATAGACGGTTACAACATATCTTATAAATAAAGAAAACGCACCTCCTTTATTATCTAAAAAATACCAAAAAACAAAATTCAAGTGAAATAAATTATATCAATAATTTTTCATCCGTTTTTTTTACTTTCCATTTATTTAACGTTTTCTCAATGAACATAACCCAATAACTTTAAACAAGAATTCAGAAATGAGAAAACATATGAGCCTAGGAAACAAGTGAAGTCATTTTTAGGGTTAGGCCCGATATCACATCTAGGGCCATTTTGGGCCGGCCCAGTCCAATTATAGCACTTGGAATGGAAGTTGAAACTCTTTTACAATTAGGCCCGAAAATATATCTACAAAATTTAAATATGTCAATTTAGTGTATAAATTGGGAAATTCAAAATAAAAAGGTTAAATATCGTGAGAAGGTAAGAAAAAAAAAGTTCATATCTAAATTATTAAAGAAAATTATTTAAAGATCCATATGCGAACCCATATGAATAATCTGTAACGATGATTTACATCAAATAGGTTTTTCCTAATTTTCCAAAGATTCACGTATGAATCTTTTCTTAAGTTTCTCACGGTATTTAGTCTTTTTATTTGAACTGATCTTTAGCATATAAAAAATGGATTGTAAATGTGTTCATCTGACGTTCCTTTTTGCAGTATTTAACTTGTTTGTTTTTAATCTTCTCTACATCTATATGATATGATCATCATAAGATGCTAAAATGAAGACAAGCAAAAGAGAAGGACTGAAAATGCTATTACATAAAACTTGCTAAGTCAAGGGGGGTCATATGCTCACTTCTCAAAGTAATGGACTAAAAGAGGAAAGGGCACTAAACATGTTTAAATAGAATGTGTTCATGGTGGTTCAATATTTTTGAGGGTTGCAACGCCATTAAGCAACGGTAGAAATTAGTTCTCATTTGATTACAATCATGTATGAAGCAAAACTTATAGAGAAAAAGTAAAAGGTTAATGTAACGGATTTTACGTCAAAATCATGCTTAAATACATGTTTAGTAGCATAAGACGGTTTAAAATCATTTAACACGTGTTTTAGGTCAGGCATAAGGTCTTGATGTTGGTGATTTGTATCACCAATATCATTTAAGTGTAATGAGATTTAATTTGTTGACCTATGTAATCTTGATAAATATTGAACAAGTAAGGATGGTGCAAAATGCACACTTGTTTGAGTTTATTTCGATTTAAAGTATATCGTTATTTTGGGGCAAAACCCCTAAGTGACGGGGGTCCGGGGGCAACTCCCCTGGTAGCAGGGTCCAAGGGGCAGAGCCCCCGGCTGGGGTCGATGGTTATGAAAATTCACGAAAATCCGAATTTGTTTGAGTTTATTCGGGTTAATGTTACCATATGGAAAATGCACGAAAATCCGAATTTGTGATTTTGAACCCGGTTTTTGGCCCTGTTTTTTAAACCCGGTTTGGTGGTTTTGAAACTGTCTTTTAACAATTTTCGAATTCTTTTTCGTATTGGTCATTTGATTTTCGAGGGTACAGATAGATTCATAACATCGATTCTCTGTTCGAATTACTGAATTTTATCCGATTGAAGTTTCGATTGTACCATCGAAATATTTCAATCTGAAAGTGAATCACAACTTTCAGTAATTCAAGCAATCGAAACACCCAGAAATTCTAATTAACACTTGAGGGCATTAATTTTGAGTATAAACACTATTATTGGTGTGCGTTATCTAAAAACATAACTTATGATATGATATGATATGATGATATAGTGATGTATAACTGGAACAAGTGTTACATATACATGTTAATTAGGTTTATGTGAAAAAAGAAGTGATTTGAGTTACAACCATATCATTTGTAGCAAAAATGGTGTAGTCCGACATGGTAGGAAATGCGGAGGGTTAACGAACGTTGAACCCTAAAAACGGGATGAGTTCACTGGCAATAAAGTCAAAGAAATGTAGAGATCGACTACAATAATGTTATTAATAATCAAACCTAGTGAAAACCCAATACCTCAAGGGTGTTTATATAAGGAAAAAGGAAATCTTAAAGTGATTAAAATATGAGTAAAGCCCGTTGGACAAAAAACCAAATAGTTACGAAATCAAAATGAAAAAGACAAACTCTGAAAAATAAAAAACACAAGCTTGTGGCCAAAAAGAGCCCATATGTCATGATGAAGTGATGAGTTTGATTCGTTGGTCTGTTTCGCTTCGAGAATTTTGATTGCTTCCAAAAATATATTTTAGGGGTTGTTTACCAAACGCTTACCTAGTTAAGAGTTTACTAAGTCACATTACCTTACCGGATGAATGTGGTAAGGACAAAAAATCTTACCCGGTAAGAGCGAGGCAAGGAAAAAAGTCTTGCTCGGTAAGTGAAGGCGGTAACTCTTACCACGATAAGCACTTACCAGGTAAATTGTCGCATACAATATCGTTTTTGTGAACTAAAATCTTACCGGATAAGTAAATGATAGTGTTTAATTTTACTAGTAAACGCTTACCGGTTAAGTGTTTGGTAAACGACCTCTTAGTAAAACTAATATTAGTCTGGTAACCTCCAAGATACAGTCCTTCAACTTACAAGAAATAACTTTGGTAACCTTTATCTTCACAATAAGTGAGCTATGATCCTTTGACTTCATTTTATACAACTTCAACTATTGATCTTTTAACTCTTCCTACATCACTCATTTGTGCACAATTTGTTTTGATATTAATCCTATAAATACACAACACCTAATAAACAAAATTCATTTAAACAATTCCAAAAGTCCAATGTATATTTTAATAGTTTGTGTAGTAATTTGAATTTAATTGTGTTTTCAATTTTATCATTAGTGTTTAATATTATACTTATTTACTTTTTTGTGGCTCTTTTTCTGTTTGTTAGTTGTCTATGCATGGCGAAGTATCGCGTGCAAAAGAGAGTTAAGATGAGAAGTGTAAGAAGAAAACTGGACCATTGATCATTTTAAATCTCAAGCCCATCCATAAATGGCGCTTGATCCGGGAATTGGTCTGATGCATCTCATTTTGGTATATTTCATCCTAATGTGCATCCAAGGGTGAATATACCTTTTTATGCTTCTCACCGGAACCCAACCCCATATATATATATATATATATATATATATAACCCTAATAAATAAGTAACTTTTGAGACACGTGTCATGTTTTTATGCGACGGTTATTGATTTTTCCCGCCTAAAAATATATCTAGACACAATTTTCACTTACGGTTCAAATAGATCTATTTAAGTGACATGTGTCCCTTTGGACAGTTAATTTGCGACGGTTATTGATTTTCTCGCCTAAACATGCATCTAGACACAATTTTCAATTACGATTCAAATAGGTCTATTTAAGTGACATGTGTCCCTTTGGACGGTTAATTTGCAACGGTTACTGTACATGCAGAGCCTCTTACTGTAGTCCTTAGGACTTAGTCTTTTGAAGGGGGCTGGACCAAAAGCTCTCATGTAGAAGACATCAAAAGACAGAGCTCTTACTCAAGAGTTAAGTGTCTCATATACAGAGCCCGTGTTGTATTCCAAGGAAGATCAATGCTTAAAAGCCAAAAAGGTTAAGTGCTTGATGCAGAGCTTCACTCTAGACACAGAGCCTCTATATAGTACATGCAAAGCCTCTACATAGTACATGCAGAGCCTCTTACTGTACATGCAAAGCCTCTTACTGTATTCCCTAGGACTTAGTCTTTTGAAGCGGGCTGGACCAAGAGCTCTCATGTAGAAAACATCAAGAGACAGAGCTCTTACTCAAGAGTTAAGTGTCTCATATATGGAGCCTGTGCTGTATTCCAAGGAAGGACAAGGCTTAAACGCCAAAAAGGTTAAGTGCATGATGCAGAGCTTCACTCCAGACACAGAGCCTCTACATAGTATATGCAGAGCCTCTTATTATACATGCAGAGCCTCTTA
>NC_037532.1:28960235-28966073 GCF_001531365.2 Cynara cardunculus var. scolymus | reverse complement strand
CACATAGTTTGTACCATATGGTTGGTTTCTATTTGAACCAGCCCCTATATATATATATATATATATATATATATATATATATGGTTGAGTTTCGGTGAGAAGAAGAGTTAACGTGAGAAGCATAAGAAGGGATCTCTAGTTTTGGACGCATATTAGGATGAGATGCATCAAGATGCACCAGATCAAAGATAGTTATTAAATTGTTAGCACCGCATAAAAACATTCCTCCCCGCATAATACTTACTAGATTTTTAAAGAAAAACTGAAAAAATGCTTCACTTCCTGACCGCATTGACGATGAAGAAAAAGTAACACGAAAATAGAACAACGGGTCTTTCCAATTGGGGCCCTTCCTTCACCACCCCATGTGATCTCCTACTACAGGTATGGCGCTAGCTAAGCTTGTAATTATTGTAGCCCCCTTTTCAATATGAAAAAAATGCAAAATAAAAAGGTCGTCTTATTCAAATCCCGGTATCAAGCGCGATTCATAAGTGAGTTTGAGATTAAAGGTGATCAAGAATTCAAATCCCCTTTTAGCTTCTCACTTTAACTCTCTTTCTCACACGATCTTTCGCTTATATATATATATATATTATATATAATATATATATATATATATATATATATATATATACTAGTTGTGTACCCACGCAATGCGGCGGGAGCTGTGAATTTTAACGATTTTGAAATTTCACTGGTTTTATTAGAGAAGATTTAACGATGATACATGTTACACTTGGCCTTTACATATTAATACAATTTGAATAAATAAGAGTGATGTTTCCAATTACAATATATTGATGAAAAAAATTGTATGACAATTTAAAATCCAACATATTAAATGACTTCACAAATGTGTTCGATTTACACCAAGAACAAAGAATCAAGAGATCGAAAGCGAGACCGAGAGTTCTAGAGCAATTGAATGAAAGATAAATGATAGAACTTTTAATAACTCATGGTGAATATCAGTTTGAATCTCACCTTGGGGGATGGGGAGAAGACATAGAGGTATGAGAGGGTGAAGGCATGAGTGAAAGATGTCAAAAGTATCTTGGGAACATGAAAATAAAAGATAATAATGTGCATTGGTAACTTGTACTATATGTTATTTTAATTGTAGATTAAGAGATTTTAAAATTGAATGCATAAAGTTAGTAGTACTTAATGCATTATTATTTGATTTTAAGACATTTAAGACTTTGTGCATAAATGTATAGTACTTTGTGCATTAAAAATTGTTTTTAAGACTTTTGATAAATCTGATTTATAAAGTAATATAGATATATATGTGTTCCTATGCTTACCCATACACATATAAGAGAAAAAAATTGTCTGATTCAAATTTATATAATGTTCGACTCACATCCGATGAACTTATCGTTGGTTCATGGCTAACTTCATTCAATCCCGTTAAGGAAATAGTTTGCCTTCAAAGATGGGCAAAAAGGACCATGTTGATGCTTTTGAAACCTCGTTATTATGCAACTTAATTAACCAGTTTATCTAGTTCTGTTTTTGGTTGTTTACAGTCGTAATTGACTACTTAAAGCACTTCTATTTCTTCAAGCCCGTCTGATTAAATTGAGTGAATAAATGATGCATGAAAAAACCGTTTGTAAGTCTATATGATTCAGAAGCTTTCTTTAAGTTGGTTCTGAATAAAAAAAATTTATGTTTGATTATGTCATTTAAAAAATTAATAGAAAACTTTGTATCCTAAAACTTGTTAAGATGTCTAAAAACGTCCTATATATTCATTGCAACACGTTTAAATTGAACATCTAATGGTACTCAAAAGATGTTTCGGAAGGACTCTTAGCGTCTTGTTGTTTTCTATTAACAGGACCACGAGACATAATTTACGACTTTTTTCATGGATTCATATTCAATCAAACGTCTCTTCAAGTCTGGCGATATCATACTTTAATTTGCTCATCTCCGTATGGTCTCCCAATGCCGACATCATTCTTGAAACATAAAATGTCCTACAAGTTTGCTTTGCTTTTCGTACTGTCTAATGTTGCTACTCTTTACGTTCAGTTTATGACAATTCTTGTCACATCTTTTGAAGTTACTTACGTAATAAAAATCAGTATACTTGTTAATTCATTGTAAAATAACACGTTCAAATTCTGAACCGCAAAATGATCCAAAGTGCTTGATTTGTAATACGAAGGTGGTTTCTAAAACGAATACTATATTTAATAGTGCATAAAAACGTGTAACTCAATTGGCCAACTCATACATGTAATAATTGGTGAGAAGCGCATGGGAAAGCATATCGACTTTTAAGCAATCACAACTTTCAATCAGAGTAAAGCTATATACACGTGGCCGACTTACAGAAACGTCTCGAAGCGAACGACTGGACACGTTGACAAACAATCTTCAATTATTCATCTAGGGATTCAACTTTTTTGAATTTTAGTTTAAATCGTTTTCGATGTAAAATCAATTAAACAGACTTCAATCATGCTGTATCTTAGGAAGTGAATTTTAATTATTTTAGAGGCTGTTTGTCAGTTGTTGAATGGTTTGGTGCAAATTGATTAAGTGGCTTTCATGATATAGTGCAAAATGAAATATAATTCTTTGGTAATTGTTTACGATGAAATTGGGAGGGAGGCCCATGATACAGAATCATTCAGAGCATTTTAAAACCATTAAGAGGCGGACTTTTTTTTTGCCAAACAAGATTCACCTCTTAACGGTTCAGAGGTTGCCTCTTAATGGAACTATTAAGAGGTAAACAAACAACCCCTTAGCTTTAATTTCGAAATTTGAAATTTTAACCAAAACCCAGTTACCCGTCATGCATTTAGTAAAATCATTTCGTCTTTTTGACAACTGAACTACACGTTACAATATAGATTTATTTAACGATATCCGACTTAGAAGAATTGTCAAAGATGATGATGAAGATGCCATTATATGAATCATTGTTGTGAAAAAGAAGCTTTCAATTAAATAAAATGAAAAAGAAAGAGTCAACTCTTGTACTAATTGCTCTACACCACGTTTTTCTTTCGAACTTTTATGGGGTGTTTGAGATTGCTTATAAAGACAACTTATTGACTTACTTCGGTGTGACACATGTACTAAACACTTCTGAGTGTTTGGATACCGGTGCCAAAACGGTATTTAGGAGTTTTTGAAAAAGTTAAACCCTTCTGACTTATAATAAGTTGATAAATGCTTTTGTAGAAAAGTATAAGTTGTTTCAAATAAGCAATCCCGAACACCCCCTTAAAATGTTTTTTTATTATAGAATAGATCGAACGATAACTATTACATAAAAGACATTTGATTTAAGTGATACCCGTTACATAAAAAATGAAATGTTATGTATGCGTCATAACGCTTACATAAAGTGATACAAGTTCGTTCATGATATTTTATAGGCTTATAACCTATATAAAACATGGTATACAGTAAGAATTTTTTCAATTAATGGTTTTTATTACCAAAAAGTAAATTCAATACAATAAATATTTATAATTATAGACACAACAACAAAATTGAGTTTATATGACACTCCGAATCTCTAAGCGTCCCAATAGACCGCTTTATAGGACTTAATTTATAAGACCAAAATATAAAACGTCCTATCTAAAGGTGTTGTAATAAGTTTATATGACGCTTTTGAACGTCTTAACAAGTTTTTAGGACATTTTTAATACAAAGTGTCGCATTAGCAACTTTATAGGACACTTTTGAGAAAGTGTCCTACAAACTCAATTTTTTATAGGACATTTGTTTTTATATGCCAGTTTTTTCAAATAGTGTCCTATAAGGTTGTTAATGAGACGTTTTATATTAAAAGTGTCCCAAAAAACTTATTACGACGTCAAAAAACGTCATATAAACTTATTACAACGCCTTTAGATAGAACGTTTTATTTTTTTGGTCTTGTAAAGAGGTCTATTAGGATGCTTAGAAATTGAGACTGTCCTATAAACCCGATTTTGTTGTAGTCAGAACAATTTCTTCGAGTACCAGTAGATGTAAAATTAATCAATAATACCTTTTAAATCAATATTATCGAACATATCTTTTCAATAAAGAATATCGCCAATCCAATTCACCATCAAATATATCATATATGATATATATACACATTCGATCTAACGATTAGGATCATTTTGGTTTCAATGTTAACTATCGGAACAAACACTTTGTGTGAAATCATATAAATCATTTTGGTTTCTATATCACCCCGTAGTATTGTTTTCTATCATTCTTTCGAACTTTTAGGTTAAAAAAAACTTTTTCGAAACCATCAGTTCTAGAATCACAATGTCATGTCAGTTATAGTTTTAGAGCTTAACCCTGTTCTTTTTTATATCTAGATATGAGAGCTTTTAAGATTCACGTACTCAACATTATGAATTTTAAGAGTCAAGAGTGCATGATAAAGAAAATGACAGTTTTGAAATTCTAGATATCGATATGAAAAAAAGAAGTAGAATTTCTTTATTTATTCTCATACAAAAAGAGAACTTATGCAGATGAAGTAACCAAATGAGTCAATGTGAAAGGAATAATGGAGAAAACCGTCAAGGTTTTCTAGGCAATAATGAAAATGAGGTTACTGAGAATGTGACATAAAAGATGAATTATTGAGACTTAATAACAAAAAAAACGAGACTTATGATCAACAAATTGAAGGAACGGTTGGTTGAATACTTAAGGGCTGTTTGGTAGTTGTTGAATGGTTCTGTGCAGAATCATTAAGTGGTCAGAATGATTAAGAGGCTCTCATGATATAGTGCAAAATGAAATATAATTGTTTGATAATTGTTTACAATGAAATTAGGGCTCTTAATGGTTAAGGGAGGTCCATGATACAAAATTATTCAGAAGGTTTTAGAACCATTAAGAAACATAACTTTTTTTTTCAAACAAGATTCACCTTTTAACGATTCAAAGATTGCCTCTTAATGAAACTTTTAAAAGGTAAACAAACAATCCCTTAATCTCATATAAATATGAAGGAGTTAAATAATGGTTGAGAAGATTTGAATGTCATTTTCTTTATTTCTTGATCTACAAAATAAGATGTTTTGAATAAATTAATGAAACATGATAAACTGACTAAATACATATAACACGAAGAATTTATCGACCAGTCACACAACATGAAATTAACACGCATAACACATAAGAGCAATCGATGAATTGTCAAATTGCAAATATTAATAATCATGAAACAATCCTATGATACAAACTATAACAACAAATTAAGACAAATAATAATAGCCAACAAAACTAGTACATAAACAATTATAAGCAAATATCAATAACCAATAAAAGTAAAAACAGTCAACCAGATAACAAAAGCAAAGAAATAGACAATATAAGCAGAAATGTATTAATACTGCTGATAGCTAGAACCATACAGCAATAACAAGCTCATGAGCTTAAATATTGAAACTTCATGGTAGATGTCTCGTTGAATTGTTGAATCACGAAAATAATAAATTGTTGAATTGGGTCTCTTTTATCTACTTAATTTTTAGACCATTACGACATACTGTTGGTCCCATAAGGGTCTACAAGAATAGAAACAGTTTGTAGAAGGGGGGGATGAATACAAACACAATATTTTCAAATTTAAAATATATATTGATAGATAAGATCAATACAGATTTTACAAGACTGTTTGCGGAAAGATAAGGTAATGAAAACATATCTAAACAATCTTTGGTTACACACAGAGTTTTAGCAAATACAAGAAAAGAGATTGCTAAAAGGAGAATCCTTTACTTAAGCTAGAAGATGATTTCTTCAGATGCTTCGTCCTTGGATCTTAGAAAGAATACCCAAGTATAC
>NC_037532.1:28957900-28959542 GCF_001531365.2 Cynara cardunculus var. scolymus | reverse complement strand
ACAAGGAAACAAAATAAGAAATGCTATTGGTACCCAACTATGGGTCCAGCTATGTTAGAGGCTTCATCATCTGATACTGAAGAATCATTATCAGAAGATGGYATCATTAAACCTGAGGAGGTTTGAATGGAAAGAGGAACAATCCTTGATACAACCAAGGTAGTTTCAGTGGAAGTCTTCACTGAGTTTGACGAAGAGACTTCAGTGGTGGAGATTACAACGTCTGAAGCTGAAGATACTTCAGCAGGAGTTGTCTTCGCTGAGCCTAAAGAAGAGATTTCAGTGGTTTTCTTCACCTTGACTGCAGAGACAGTCTTTGTGGAAGATTTCACTTTAGTTGATTTCTCAACTTTGGTTACTTTCTTGCTCAAAACTGGTGAACCAGTTTTGAGGATAGAAGGACACTTACTGGCAACATGTGTTTTTTCATCACAGTGTTTACACTTCCTAAAACTAAGAGTAGCTTTAGGGCCAGGAAGTATTAGATTAGAAGTAGGACTAGCTCCAAAGATTCCCTTCTCATTGGTTCTCGGAGGAACCTTTGAGGGAATAGATTCCTTAGGTGAAAAGTTCACCCTGAGCTGTGACTTAGATTTCTGATGCGATTCAGATTTCCTAGTCCCTGAAGAGGAAGAAGTTTTACAAGTTGAAGGAATAAATTTAGATCTATTTATCTTGTTAGACTTCTTAGGAAGGATGTTGTGACAGTGGATTTACCTTTGTCTTTGCAACCAGAACCCAAAGGAGTTCCTTCAAGATGACTCTCAGTAAAGGAAGATGACTGAGAGGAAGAAGTGTTGGGAATAGAAGAGACAAAAGTACCAAATTTAAGCATGTACTTGTCTTTAACACATTCTTCCTGATCATAGGAGAATCCTAGACCAGTCGTTTTCTTGGCAGGGATCTGAGCGTTAATGATCTCAGAGGCCTTGAGAGAAGCTTTGCATCATCCTTCAATGGTAGCTTTCTCAGCCTTGAGTTCAACGATTGCTCGCTCACGCTCAGCGACAGCTTTCTCACGTTCAACAGTGATGGCTTGGTTTACAATAACCTGATCCTTAAGATTTTTCTTAAAAGAGGTTAGATCTTTGATCTTAGAATGACAAATCTTTAATTGCTCATGAATATCAACGTTAAACATTTCAGCTTTAGATTTGCCATTGAGGGCATTGTAAAGGTCAACCGTCAGCGTATCTAGTGCAGAAAGACTAGAGGAAGGTTCATTCAGGGTACATACCTGAGTAACAGAAGATGGCTCATAAGAGGTAGATGCTTTAGAAGAACTCTCATCAGCATCAATGGCCATCAAACAGATATAAACTTTATCTTCCTCGTCAGAAGATGATTCATCAGATGATTCAGCCCAGTCATGCTCTTCAGCAATAAGGCCTTTAGCCTTTCACTGGTTGTTCTTTATCTTCTTGTATTTCTCCTTCAGTTTTAAGTATTTATCATCTTTAGTCCTGAAGGAAGAAGAAGCTTTAGAAGATGGCGTCACAGTCTTCTTCGATCTGCATTCTCCTGTAAAATGTCCGGGCCGGTGACAATTGTAGCAGACAGCTGAAGCCTTGTCTATTCTTTCAGACTTTGGCTTCTCCCTGAGGGATAGCTGAGGAGATCTGCGAAAATTGCTTTTACTGGC
>NC_037532.1:28954564-28956724 GCF_001531365.2 Cynara cardunculus var. scolymus | reverse complement strand
AGATTGCTAAAAGGAGAATCCTTTACTTAAGCTAGAAGATGCTTGAAGTAAGAATAGGGTTAGATAGAGATGCGCGCCCTCTGCATGGAGAAGAAACACTTCTATTTATACCCAGTGCATTAAATGATCATTTAATGCAATATGGTAGGTTATAGAGTGCGTGTCAAGCCTTAAGAGGAAGGCTTGTCATTTGCTACAGTGAATAGTACAAAAGCACTATTTTTGAGCAGACATCCTTACCTAAAGTTGGTGGACAAAGAGTCGACTAATCGGCTATGTACCGTACTAACTTTTGCAAGGGTATGGGTTTGTCATTTGTGTGCATAAGGACAAGACAACACAAATCGTGCTAAACAAGCTTCTTTTGATTGCTGAATGCTGGAATGACCTGGAGGTCTCATCATCATTCGCTGAAGCTAGAGCAGTCTTCACACATATGTAGACAGACTTGTAATAATTGAATACCGCTTCAGATCACGTACTTGCCAGTCTCTAATCTTCAGTTTCAGTCTTCGACGTTCGCTAAAGGATATGTGGTGTGAGTGTTGTCTTCTTGAAGTAAAGCTGTCTCTGATGAATTTACAATACAAGTTCTTCAGCAATAACTGAACATACTCAGTGATGATCGCTGGAACTAAAAATACAGAAACACAAATACAAACTGAAAGGAAAAATGGATTATCATCAAATCACTGAGAGAGAGGATCAACACATACTAAAAAGTGGACCCTATTTTTGCCGTCCCTCATACCGGGCCCTACTTTCGTATATACAAGTTAGTTCAAATACAATTGGTGAAAACTGAATAGCATGAACGTTTTAAAAGAGTTGATCCAACACGTATCTACGTGACATGTATGGTTCAATATTCCAATTAGATATTCATGAATGTAAAACTATTACTTTACTTAGTTTTACAATGTCGTACTCCATGTTTAAACTAGTATATTCAAGTTCGTCAAAAGACCACTCTATGTTGGTTTATGTTTGCCAAGACACTTGATCAAATTTGACGATTAAAACATGAACATAATCAACTGGTAGCGATTAAGATTCATGATCAGTAAAATCATCTGAGATATGTAGTTTATTTTTTCACAACTATTTTATCTTATACGAAAAAAATCATAAGATATCTGATATATATATACATACATACATGAGCGTTCAAATAAAAACCATCCAATTTGTATAAATCGTGAAAACCTCATTCAACCAATCATAATTTTTTATTTTGTTCATTTTTTTTGTAATTATGAGAGGTTGATTAACCATTTTTATTGTAAAGGGTGTTAATCATGGATATTATCATCTTCATTATTTTAATTTTAGAGAAACACATGAAACAGTTTCATTAAAATTTCATTAAATATTATATGAAACAATTTCATAACCATATATAAAACAAATTCATGAAAAAAAGTATTATATGAAACAATTTCATAAGATTAAACAATTTCATGAATTTTTTTTCCATATGATTAAACAATGAAATCGACGTATGAGGATGGTTTGTACGGTTTTTACAAATGAAGGTAGTTTTCATTTGATCGCTCCTCTCTCTCTCTCTCTCTATATATATATATATATATATATATATATATATATATGGAGAAGATCAAATGTTAACCAAACTTTTTGTATTAACTTTGCAAACTATGTCAACCAATCACAATTCATTCTTCTATTAGGTTTCTATCATGTTCACAATTTAATATCAAGGGTAATTGAGTAATTTCATTTGCTATATAACTCACATACCATTAAAGGGGAGTTACAAAATCATAAAATCACGAAAAATATGCATTTATAATTTTGATATTTTTATTTATTTTTTAATCTTGATCTTCCATTTTTATTGTTTTATGAGTTTTTGATTAGTGGAGGAAACATGGTAGTAAAATCTTCGGTATCGTTCAAACTATTATGGATGAACGCATTGGAAAAAAAATCGACAACATTGAGAAGATTAAAATGGTTTATGGTGACAATCGGAGTTCGAGTTCGGGAAATGAAAAAATTAACCAAAGCGAATGTCTTGGTAATGGATTAATATTTTATTATATTCATTTTAATTGAAATTATGTTCATTATGATGTGTTGTGTTTTTTGTAGTTCATATTACGTTGATAACTTTTTTCCTTTAATTATTAATACGTA
>NC_037532.1:28952490-28953907 GCF_001531365.2 Cynara cardunculus var. scolymus | reverse complement strand
ATATATATATATATATATATATATATATAGTTGTGTTCATATGGTTCTTACATAAACAAAAATCATAGAAATTTTTGATTTTGTAACTCCCAATTAATGATATGAGAGTTACATAATGTTTTTTACCTAGATATAAACACATATCTACTATTTCACAATTTTGTATAATAAACTAATCTCGCTTTAAAAAATTTGAATGCTATGTTAATCAAATATACTTCTTATTATGTTTAATACGTTCTAATAGTTAGACAATTCTCTATAAAAATCTTCATTTTTTTAAAAATTAAGAAACAAAAGTCAAAATATTTACAAAAAAAAATTACTTTCAACTGATTCTTTATTTTAAAGATTTTAACATTATTTAATTATTATTGTAATATTAAAAAAAAATAAAAACAATCATTTTCTCTTCTTCCATTTAATTATATTAGGAGGCTTGAGAAGTTTTTTTGGCAATTATTATTTTTTCCTCCATTTAATTTTTGGGATTTTTTTAAAATTTATAGAGTTTTTCTATTTCCTTCATACTTTTTCTATTTTTGAAAATTTGTTGGAACAAAAAATGATGTAAAAACTCTAACTTATTTTAAAACAATTTTTTAAATCATGATTTTAAATGAATGAAATAATTTTTATAAATTTATATATATATATATATATATATAGGGTATATTTCTTTTACAACCTTGTGCATTTGTACAACCTTTGCAACCCAATTAATTTGAGATATTTATAGAAATGATTGGAGTTCATTTATTATGATTTGAATATTTATGGAATATGAATAGAGTTTATTAATTATGATTAATACTTTATATTAAGAAACAATTAATTGATTAAAAATTGAATGGTTGAGATGAGGGTTGTATAGGGTGTAGGAATGGCAAAGGGTGTAGAATAACATCCCTCTATATATATATATACTATCTTATAAAGCATTTGGCTAAAACTCTTAAAAACTCTTAAACCCGTTCATCCCCAAACGATTTCATCTCTATCCGATTTCATCCCATATTTGAATTCGTGTAACTAACTGCAGATAAACACAATAAAATACAGGATAAACAACTCATTTTAAATAGAAAAAAATTAAAATATAATTAGCATAATCATTAAATTCTAACAGAATACTTAATTATTATATTTATACAATTTATAATATTAATCCAAAAATAAATTGTTTTATTATTAAACTTAAATTAAATTATATATATAAAAAAAATATTCTATATTATAAATCATTTGACAAAAACTCTTAAAAACCACTTTTTATGCGTAAAGTACTGTTTATTAATGCATATTGCTTAAAACTCAAGATTACAAGTAAATTGTGCGTGAGTACAACTTATTAAAGCTCCATATCTGAATTCGTGTAAATAACTGCAGATAAACACAATCAAATACAGGATAAACA
>NC_037532.1:28948025-28950560 GCF_001531365.2 Cynara cardunculus var. scolymus | reverse complement strand
ATATATATATATATATATATATATATATATGAGAGAATGAGAATGAGAATTTGAATGAAAAGAGACAAAGCATGCTAAAGAGGAGGCGGGGGTTGGAAAGGGCATGCTAGACAAGGAATGACCCACGTCCACCCCTACAAACAAACATCTTCAGACCATTGAATTCAACAAATGTTTTCTCAGCTTCCCATTGGCTCCTACTCCTACTCCTACCTACTCATTATTTTTACTTTCACTCCTTACATTCTTTCTGCTTCCTCTACATATATATATATATATATATATATATATATATATATCCTTTCAAATACTATAAATCAATACTATCAAGATCAAACGAGAACGATACATATTTTAAAGGAACATGAAAACGGGTGAATCATATATGATTTTATACTAACGTCGCATATAAAATCACATGTGATTTAGGCGACCTGAAGACGCAACCACAAGTTGCCCGGACATTTTTTTTGACCACTAATGTAAAATCACATGTGATTTTGCACGTGATTTACCCGTTTTCATGTTCTTTTAAATATGTACCGTTCTTGTTTGATACTCTATCTGTGTGTGTATATATATATATATATATATATATACTTATATATAGCCATAGGTTATTTTGAGAAGTTTAGAAATGATTCTAGCCTTCATACGATTAAGATTGAATTTTGCTGGTCAAGAATTGCGGCTTTGACTGGTCAAAATTTACGGTTATGCAAAACATAGAAGGGGTAGTTTCATAATGTTACAAATAAACGACAAACAGTTTCATATGTGAACCCGTGTGATACACATATGAATTATATGTTCATATGTGAACCCGCGTAATTTACATATGAACTATTTTAACTGGTTCACATATCAACCCGTGTAATTCACATATGAACTAATTAACTGATTCACATATGATTCTGTGGATTCAAATATGAACTAATTAACTGATTCACATTTGAACCCGTCGATTCATATGTAAATCACACGGGTTCACATATGAACCAATTTGCCTCATATTTGTAAAAGTTATGAAACCACCTCTCTATCTTCTGCATACCCATGCAAGAAATTATTCGGTGCTTCACAGTCAAAGCTGCACATATTGACCAAATAAAGAGTTAAGATCAATTTCTTTACTTTTCAAATCCTTATCATTTCTCAAATGAACATTTTCTTATATATATAGGGGCAAGTTCAATTGTTAATCGTAATTATTGTGTTAACTTTATGACTTAATCATGACCATTGAATTTTAAAATAAAGGGTTGAGATCAATCATATTATAAATCTAATTTATTAAATATGTAATCTCACAAACATAAGCGAACATAATTGCTGAAGGGTATTTATGTAAAAGATAATGTGCATTCAATGACATAGGTTACAAACAGTAGAAATCGTATATGTTCAGTTGTGTTCAAAATTGCCAAAAATGTTCATATATGTTCAATTTGTGTTCATAATTGTCACAAGTGCATATATGTGTTCGATTTTGTTCATAATTGACGCAAATATGTTCAATTTGTGCTCATAATTGCCACAAAAATGTTCACATATGTGTTCAATTTGTGTTTATAATTGCCACAAATTTTATATATGTCAATTTGTGTTCATATGGGTGTATACATGTCAATTTTGGTCATATATGTCAATTTATGTTCATAATTACCAAGACACTCGCTTTGATTATTTACTTCACTTCCCGATCTCAAACTCTGACTATCATCGTAAACAACTTTAACATTCTCAATGTTGTTGTGTTGTTTTCCAATGTCTTTATCCATAATTGCTTGAACGATAACAAACACTTTACTAACGGATCTCCTCCACCATTCACAAATTTATAAATATTAAAAATGGAAGATCAATAATAAAAAATGAATAAAAAATCACAAGATCAATATTAAAAATGAAAAAATCATGGGATTTTATGGATCTTGTAACTCCCAATTAATGATATAGGAGTTACAATTTTTTTTATCCATATACCCTTAACATTAAATTCTTAGATAGTGAAAAACCTAATACTAAGATAGATTGTGATCAGTCTAAAAGGTTTATAAAGTTAACACAATAATTTGAGTTATAACATTTGATGATTTGAACTAAGCTCTCTCTCTCTCTCTCTCTCTCTCTCTATATATATATATATATATATATATCTATATAGGGCCAAGATCAAATGCTAACCATCATTTTTGTGTTAACCTTATTAACTGATCTTGATTATCCAAATTTATAATCAACGGTTAAGATTAATCAATAAAAAAAATTAAATTTTAAAGTTTGAATTTTAATGAGGCCTAGTGAACAATGATGAAAGAGACATTTTGGGAAAAAAAAAATACACTTATTAAGGGTATTCTAGTAAATTGAATTCATTTGTAACCCCCAAACAATTAATGGGGAGTTACAAACAATCAAATCCCAAAAAATATGCATTCATATTATTATTATTATTTTACTATTGATCTTCCATGTTCATTCTTGTATGAATTCCTAAATCACATAAGAAACACGGTAGTAACAATTTTCGGT
>NC_037532.1:28932264-28947925 GCF_001531365.2 Cynara cardunculus var. scolymus | reverse complement strand
GACCAAGAATATCTCTTCTTGACTTCCTTAAACCATGATGATGCAAGAAAAGAAGTGTGGCATCTCGACAGTGGTTGTTCGAATCATATGACAGGTGATCGATCGAAGTTCAAAGAGCTCGATGAGTCAATACAATCACAAGTTCGACTTGGTGACAACAAAGCACTTCAAATTGATGGAGAAGGAACCACAACGATTGTGCTAGGTAAGAAAACAAAACTCATGAAGGATGTTCACTTTGCACCTTCCTTAGCTCACAATATAATAAGTGTAGAGAAATTGTTGGAAACTGGATATTCTGTGTTTTTTATGATAACAAATGCGTTGTAAAACATAAAGTTACAGGTAATACCCTTGTAACTGCTCACATGATGCAAAACTGAATGTTTCCTCTTAAACTTTTCGAGCACATAGAAGTTGCACTGGTGAACAAAGCAACTACAGATTCTGAACTTTGGCACCTAAGGTACAGTCATCTCAACATGGCTGGTCTACAAGTGTTGAAAAATAAAGACATGGTCAGGGACCTCCCCAACATCATGCCACTCGAAAAAGTTTGTGAATGATGTATTCTTGGAAAACAAACAAAAAGTCCACTTCCAATAGGGAAGTCCAAACGCGCAAGTAAGATATTGGAGCTAATTCACGTCGATCTGTGTAGACCGATGAGAACATAATTGTTAGCAGGTAGCAAGTATTTCTTGCTTGTTACAGACGACTACAACAGGATGAGTTGGATTTACCTTTTACGGCTCAAATCTGAAACTTTTGAGCACTTTAAGAGGTTCAAAGTCTTGATGGAAAAACAAACCGGAGAACCCATAAAAGCTCTTCGAACAGATCGTGGAGGTGAGTTTCTTTCAAAAGAATTTATTGATTTCTGTGACAAGCAGGGTATTAAAAGAGAACTTATAGTGCCATACACATCAGCGCAAAATGGTGTGGCGGAACACAAGAATAGAACGGTGATAGAGATGACTCGCTCGATGATTAAAGAAAAAAGATTACCCAATTCATTCTAGGATGAAGGCGTTGCCACTATAGTGTATCTGCTAAACATTTCCCCAACAAAAGTTGTGTGGGCTCGAACACCATATGAGGCATGTAATGGAAGTAAACCTTCGGTAATCCACTTACGGGTTTTTGGTTGTATCGGTTATGTTCTACATACTATCGAAATGCATAAGTGGGAAGAAAAGTCAAGCAAATGTATTTTTATTGGATATTGCTCTAATTCAAAAGCATATCAACTTTATGACCCCTCAAAGTGGAAAAATCACTATAAGCAGAAATGTGGTGTTTGATGAGCACAGTAGCTGGCAATGGGAAGAAAAGTCCATAGGATCAAGTGCTCAACTTGAACTAGACAAACTGAAAGAAGAAACAACAAACACCTGTGATGGTGGTTCAGGCAGCTTAGGTCGCTCAATGTCAACTGCTATAGTAATATCGAGTTCGAACCCTTCGGAGTCCGCTTCTCGTGACATTTTAGAAGACGACCTTTCTAATGATCTGAGTCACTCACTAAACCTAAGCAAAAGTGAACAGGGCAAAATTCCATGACGTCGATTTCCTATCGAAGGTAAGTCACCTTCGCCATTGGCGCTGTTTGCTAGAGATCCGTCAAGTGTTGATGAAGCAATGAAATTACAAGAATGGAAAGAAGCCATGGAAGCAGAGCTACAATCGATCAAAAAAAATCAAACATGGAAGCTGGTCAATATGTCAGAAGATAAAAATGCAATTGGTTTGAAATGGATTCTCAAAACAAAATTTCTTGTAGATGAAAGCATTCAGAAACGAAAGGCTAGAGTGGTGGTTAAGGGGTACGCTTAAAAATAAGGTATAGACTATGAGGAGACATTCACGCCGGTTGCTCGATTTGAAACAATTCGAATTATCTTGGCACTTGCTGCCTAGAAACGATGGGAAGTATTTCAATTCGACGTCAAATCAGCTTTTCTAAACGGCGAGCTAGAAGAAGAAGTCTACGTTACTCAACCACCAAGATTCGAGAAACAAAATGAGGGGAATAAAGTGTTTCATCTCAAGAAAGCGCTTTATGGATTGAAGCAAGCCCCCCGAGCGTGGTATAGCAAAATCGACGGTTTTTTCCAACAAAATGAATTTGAGAGAAGCATACATGAGCAGCTTTATATCTGAAGAATCAAGGCGGAGGTAATTTCATTATAGTAAGCTTATACGTCGATGACATGATTTATACCGGATCATCATTGCATCTTATGTCTGAGTTTAAAGAGTCCATGAAGAATATGTTTGACATGACTAATCTAGGAGAATTGAAGTATTTCCTAGAACTAGAAGTGAATGAAATAGAAGAAGGAATATTCATGTCACAAAGGAAATATGTGAAAGACAGGCTGGAAAGGTTGAACATGTTGAATTGCAAAGTTTCCAACACTCCGATGAACACAAGTGAGAAATTGAGGCCACATGACAAAACAGAAAGAGCATATGGGAGCTTGTACAGGAGTCTAATTGGAAGACTCATTTATGTCACACATTCTCGTCCAGATGTGAGCTTTACTATTGGGGTCCTATCACAATTCATGCACAATCTGAATTGACATCACTTTGGAGCAGCAAAGAGAGTCCTACGGTATCTCGCAAGAATAATGAACTTTGGTATTTGGTATCGTGAAGTGGAAGATTTTAGCCTCAAATGATACAACGATAGCGATTGCGATGGCTCGGTGGCAAGTGGACGAACTACAACAGGAAAATGCTTTATACTCGGGTCGGTTGCCATTTCTTGTAGCTCGAAGAAACAGGCAAAAGTAGTGCTCTCCACCACTGAAGCAGAATACGTAGCTGCAACAGCTACCGCTTATCAAGCAGTATGGTTACGAAGACTCATGAGTGATATTGGAATGAAACAAGACAACGCAACTGCAATATTCTGTGATAACAAGTCGGCTGTCATACTCGTAAGAAATCCGGTTTTCACAACTGGACCAAGCATATTGAAATCAAACATCATTTCATAAGAGAAATCATGGCAAGGGGTGAAGTTAAATTAGAAAGTTGCAGCACTCAGGAGTCTACCGTTCTTGAAGCATGAGAAGTTATCCCTTCTATTGGGACTGGCAGAGTTCGAATGAAAGGAGAGTGTTAGAAGTAACTGTTAATTCAAACTAGTCAATCTAATTTAGTTGTTAAATAATCCCTAAAGATTAGGAGATAATATTCCTGATCTTATGAGTCTGCTGAGGATATTTTAGAAGCTTATGTTTGCCCCCATTACTTTCTCGTAGACTTGTTCTTCTTATTTTCTATCAGAAATGACCACTTTAGACTTTGTAAAGAAAATAAACTTTCAATATTGTTTACAAATTATAAAAACAAAAATAAAAAATTAGACACAAACTAAGGACAAAAATGTAATTTACTCGAAATAAAATTATTATACTCATATCAATAAATTAGTTTAATCAGAATATATAATATATAAATAAATAAATAATAATATATTAAAAGAAGGTTACGGGGCTACCAGATTACATAAACCAAACGATATGCCCCCAAATAATCAACTTATTATTAAAAACCCTAACATTATTAAATTTGGAAGCCAACAACTCATCCATAGGTGTCGTATTCTCAAAACAAATTATAATTCAACCAAAAGTCAAATATTTAAAATTATTATATTTAATTTTAATAGCTTATTTATTTTAAACTAGAAGAGTACTTGAGTAATGCAACGAGACACATCTTGATTATAGTATTCTATTTTATTATTTGTCTCTGTCGAAGTATTAATATGATTTTATGTGTTTTAAAGAAAGTAATAATTATTTTATTTTTGAATAAACTATAAATTTGAAAATATCATAAAATTTTGAAGAAAAAATATATATCAATGTTAATATCAAATAAACTATTTAAAAGTTTTTTTTTTGGTGTAATTTCAATAATTTATTTTTTAATATAATTTAATTTAAGTTTAATAATGAAATAATTTATTTTTTGTTTAATATTATAAATTTTATAAAAAAATAATAATTAAGTATTATGTTAGAATTCAATGATTATCCTAATTATATTTTAGATTTTTTATATTTAAAACAAGATGTTTATCCTGTATTTGATTATGTTTATCTGCAGTTAGTTACACGAATTCAGATATGGAGTTTTAATAAGTTCTACTTACGCACAATCTACTTGTAATCTTGAGTTTTAAGTAATGTGCATTAATAAACAGTATTTTATGCATAAAAAGTAGTTTTTAAGAGTTTTTGTCAAATGCTTTATAATATAGTATAAATATTACAATATTAATTATATTATAAAAATATAAAATACATTTAATAAAAATATTATAATATATTTTTAGTTTCAAATAGTTTTTGTCGATGGAAATAACAATAAATTATTTACAATAAATTATTTATCTCTTTTTAAATAATTATTTTTAGAGAATTCTTGAAATTAAAGAAAGTTTTAAAGGATATCTTGAAACCTAAAATGAATCTAAAATCCTCAAATTCTCAAGTTTTTCATTTTGAATAATCTATTAAAACTGAGTTTGGTGCATGGAATAAGACATAACGAAATGAGACAAAACACAGTATCTTATGTTTGACATGTAATGAAACATGCAAGAACTCACTGTTCCACGTTTGACGTGACATGGAACATGGACAATAACTAGGACAATATTGGACCAAAAAAAAATCTTGTTCCACCAAAATAGATGGGACAAGAATAAGCCATAAACTGAAATATTACAAATCCAACCTCATTTGGTTTATAACTTTAGTATGATGTTTGTTGTAATAGTCACCACCGCTAGTTGCAGCTGCCGCCGCCATCGGCGTCGTCGACCACCTCCACCTTTTCTTCCACTACAACAACCTCCTCCACCATACAACCACCGTCGACCACCGACCACAACCGTCCATTCCCACCTCCACAACCATCATTAGCTACCAACCACCACCGTCCATTGCCACTATCACTACCATTGTGGGCCACCTCCACCACCACAGTCGGCTACCATTACTATTGCCTACCATCACCACCACTACCTCAATTGCATCGGTCACAGCTATATCCTACACCACTGTCGACCACCCTACAACCACTATCCACCATTTTCATGTCCTCTACAACCACCATCGTCCACCAACCACCACCAGTACCGTCGTCTACCACCACCTCCACCTCCTCTATAACCACTACCACCATCGGCTACCACTACCACTTCCCTCTACCATAGCACAACCACCTCCTCCACAGCTACCATCATCCACCAATCACCATTTCCTCTACGTCCACAAACATTGTTGCTGTAACAATCTTCGTCGTGTCTCCGCCAATTGATAAGGAACTTTCAATCCTTTGTATGAATCGGGTTTATTTGAACTATCATCAATTATATCAATTTTTTCATTCAAATTTGATACTATTATATATGTATGTATTTATGTATGTAAAAATGTTTATAAGTTAAATTATTTACTTTATTTGCGTCATTTATAATTATTATGTGAAATAAAATCATCAAACAACTTTTAGGTGAAAATTTCTATAGTTATGTCTTATCTAGTTCTAGTCGTATCAAACACTAAGCAGACAATTATCTTGTCCTCTTGTTATACCCAGTTTTATCATGTCTAGTGCGATCCAATCATGTGTGTGTACCAAACCGGATATTTTTAGTAATAGTTTATTGTTTTTTTCAAAAAAGGATAACAAAATAATATATTAAATTTGGTCAAAAAATAATAATATTTCAAATATCATCACAATAAATATCTATACTATATTATAAAGCATTTGACAAAAACTCTTAAAAACCATTTTTTATGCACGAAGTACTGTTTATTAATGCATATTACTTAAAATTCAAGATTACAAGTAAGTTGTGCGTAAGTACAACTTATTAAAGCTCTGTCTTTGAATTCGTGTAACTAACCGCAGATAAACATAATCAAATACATGATAAACATTTTATTTTAAAATATAAAAAATCTAAAATATAATTAAGATAATTATCCAGTTCTAACAAAATAATTCATTATTATCTTTATAAGAAAATTATATTATTAAACCAAATATAAATTACTTGTTATTGAACCTAAATTAAATTATAATTAAAAAATTGAATTAAAAAGTTACACAAAAAATAGGAATTTTAAATATTTTATTTGACACTAATATCAATATATTTTTGTGAAATTTATATTTTATTCAAAAATAAAAACATCATCGTTTTTTTCAAAATCACATAAGATCATATTATAACATCGACTGGGATAAATAATAAAATAAAATATTAAAATCAAGATGTATTTCGCTGCATTACGCGAGTACGCTTCTAGTACTATTAAAATAATAGTCTTAAATTTTTCAATAAAATAATTTATGATGTTATAAGTATTTGAATACATTTGTAAGGCCTTTAACTCGATTGATTAGCAAAAAGATTTAAGTTGTTTGGTAAAAAAAACAAGTCCGCCTCTTAATAATTCTAAAACTCTCTGAATGATTTTATATAATGGGCCTCTCTTTACCATTTCGCGCCCTAATTTCATTGTAAACAATTACCAGACAATTATATTTCATTATGCACTGAGTTTAAATGCAAAAACTAACGATTGACTAAACGTAATAAACAAACTGTAAGGACCAAATCCGATAGTTCCTACATAACAGAGGGCCAAAATTGTAGTTCACTCTAAATTTAAATTGAATCTTATGTTTTCTAATTTAAAATCATAATGTTGTATCAACCTAATAATAATCATAATTAAGACATATAATTTTATGTAAGAAAACATAATAACCAACACTTTACATCTCAAAATAAAAATTGTTGTGATTATAACGACAAACGATCGATCATATTATACATCGGTAATGGCTAAGGGCGAAGCCAACGGGCTTTTCGGGCACAATGTGTTACACAGAACAACCTCGAATAATCGAAATCGAAATTCGAGCTCATATCCGTCGAAAAAGGGAGGGAATTTTAGGCGTAATTGAACGCGGATGCCTTTGACCATCTCCCCACAACGCATACGCTTCTTCGCCATGAATTGCATCGTCTCCGACCTCCAAATCGTCTTCGTGCATCTTCAAGTCAACAATTCGGCTTACAAATATGCATATAAGACTCGTCATCACAACGTTCCAAGCGGCAATGAACGCTGCACCGGCGAGTTGGTACCCCATTTGAGTGAATCCGCCTCGGATATGAACGGCTTCGCTTCTGTTGATTATGCTGTATAATAATCCGGGACCTTGTTTCGAATATTTTGAAGTGTAGAACATGTGTATAAGGTTCGGTTTGGCTAAAATTCCTGATAATAGGCCTCCCAAAAGACCCGCGACTGCGTGGGTGTGGAACACGCCTAAAGTATCATCAACTCGTTGAAAGAAGGTTGATTTTTTGTGTAGAACCATCATCGTGTACCATGGTACCGAGCCTGCCAAGACTCCCATAAGCATTGCCGCCCAAGAATCGACTACTCCTGTATATGGCTTACGGTTTTTAATCGTTCAAAACACGTGAATTTTTGGAAACTGATGATGGAATGGAAAATGACACCCTTAACGTCGCCTAAAAATACCATAAAAGTATTTTCAGCGACGCAAAAGCGTAAAGATACTATCTATTGTGAGACTAACGTAAATCGTAGCAATGGAAAATCATGCAACTCTTTTAAGTGATGGATTTTCCATCGCAAAAAGCCAAAACAAACCCTGGTCTATTTTTACTCGGTTGTAGAGTAACAACCGTGTAATATCAGTAATGCTACAAAAAATCATAAACATCTTACGCGGTTGCTAAACAGTAATGAGACTCACAGTTATATACGGTTGTTTGGTAGTGGCTTAATGATATAAAAAGTGACTTGTTTAGGAAGTTTTCGAGGGTAGCTTTATATAGAAAGAGAAATTTTTTCCAAACTTGCCCCTCTATTGAAAAAAAATGCTACTTTCATCTATGCCTTCTCAAAAAAATAGTTTCAATCTAGATAGACAAATTAATCACATAAACAGTTTTTTTTTATCCATACAAGACTCAATGAAAAACCAACCAAATAGCTCCTAAGATTAATTTGATTTGGATGCGCATATGGTTATTTTTCCGGGTCTTTATAATTAAAAAAAAACCCCTCATTTTTAGGTAAATGAAAGGTGCTAAAACCCGTTTTTGTAGTAGTGACTCTCCATTATCATGATATTTACATTATATAATATTTATATTAGTTGTGTATCCGTGCAATACGGCGGGAGATGTGAATTTTAACGATTTTAAAGTTTCACTAATTTGAATAAATAAGAGTTATGATTTCAATTACAGTCTATCGATGGAAAAAAATTGTATGATATTTTAAATTCTAATATATTTAAAATACAACATATTTAAAAGACTCCACAAATATGTTTGATTTACACCAATGGCAAAGAATCAAGAGATTAAGAACAAGACTGATAGTTCAAGAGCAATTGAATGAGAGATAAATGAGAGAACTTTTAACAAGTCGTGGTGAATATCAGTTTGAATCTCACCTTTTTGGGGGTGGGGAGAAGACATAGAGGTATGAGAGGGTGAAGGCATGAGAGAAAGATGTTAAAAGTATCTTGGGAACATGACAAAAAAAGATAATAATGTGCATTGGTAACTTGTATTATATGTTATTTTAATTGTAGATTAAGAAATTTTAAGACTGAATGCATAAAGTAGTAGTACTTAATGCATTATGAGTTGTTTGTAAGACTTTGTGTATAAATATATAGTACTTTGTACATTAAAAATTGTTTTTAAGACTTTTGATAAATCTGGTTTATAAGGTAGTATAGATACATGCAATATATTAGTTCTTAATATCACTACTAAAAAAGGGGTTTTTTCTGACGACAAAAAATCCGTCGGGAATCCGTTCTTAATAACTCATAGTAGGAGACATTACCTGCGGCGGGAGTGATGCACACAAGGCCGGTCATCATGCCTTGAACCGCACCGATGACCGAGCTTTTCGAATGGAAGATCAGGTCGAAGAACATCCAAACCAAAAGACTGGTGGCGGTGCAGATATGGGTGTTTAGAACCGCAAGCGAGGTGATTTGATTTGCCGCCAGCGGTGATCCGCCGTTGAATCCACTCCACCCCATCCATAGAAACCCTGCTCCCGCCAACATGTGTATTATGTTGTTTGGCGCGAAATGGTCCCTATCGTTTTGATGTCGAGGCCCCACCTACATCCATCATCACTTCAATAACATCAGAATCAGACACCAACCCTATTTGAACCTCATCATCACAGCTTTCCGACCAGATAATGATCCATTAACCAACGATATTTGAACCCCATTTGACACAATTGAATTCTTTTTTAACGATGATTCAAAAAGTTAACAGAGAAACGAAATTAAACTGACCCAATAAGCCGCAGTGAAACCTGCAACTCCAGAGGACATATGAATAACGTAGCCACCGGAGAAATCGATGATCCGGTGCGCGAGAAATCCCTTATCCCAAATCGTGTACGCACCAACCGTGTACGAGAAAGTTAGCCATAAAGGCACAAAAATCATCCAAGCATAAAAGTTCATTCTCCCTAACAACGAACCACCAAGCAATATGACCGTTATCGCTGCAAACACAAACTGATAAAACACATAATCGGCTTTCGGAATCGTCTTATCGTCTTGTTGTTCGATCAAATACGCTTGAGTTACCGACGACAGTTTCGGCATGCCCAAGATCACTAACATATCGTCGCCAAAGGAGAGTTGGTGAGCCCACAACACCCAACAGATTAAGACAGCGGCGAAGGCGTATAACGCCATGAACGCCGAATTCACCGCCCATTTTTTCTTGACCATGCTGCCGTAGAGGATGACAAGGCCGGGAACGCTTTGGAGCCCGACCATGGCGGCTGCCGTGAGCTGCCATGCATTATCGGCCTTGTTTAGCCACTCCGGCGAGGCCTCATCCGGTAGGAGGCCCGATGGGAGGAAAGCCATGGTTTCGGCCATGAGAATGGGGTTTGAGTGAAGTCGTTTTATCATTTATGGGAGGTATATAAAGGAAAGAGTAAATTACACTTTTGGTCCCTATGGTATTTCAAAAATTATGGAATTAGTATTTGTGGTTCGTTTGTTAGATTCACAGTCAGCATGGTTTGTAAATTCTTACAAAATTGGTCCCCCACTCTAACGAATGTTGGTGGAGGTCGACAAAAGCTGACCCAAGATTTTTGTTAATGATAACACAAAATAATTAATATGGGGTCTAATCAAATGAGAACTAATTAATATGGGGCCTAATTAAATGAAAACTAATTAATTTGTGGTATCTGTAAGTTTCAATATGAGCCAATCATTTTATTATATTAATTGTATTACCTTAATTAAGAAAAAAGATGTATTAGTAATTTTATTAATATATTTCATAACGGTTATCAATCAAAGAGAATGATATTGTTTTCTTATTAATTAAACAAATTATGGAAGTTCATTCACCATATCATCAATTACGTACAATCATTGTAGAAATAAGATGAGGTATAATATAATTATAATCAAATCCCCCATTTTTTATTCGTTTAAGAAGCTGCAAGCCTTTTATGTTCTTTGTAATCTCTGTGTATCATAGTTGTATAGTATTCATCAACCAGATCTGGTATTATAGTGTGTATTACATTGTATTTTTGTCGTTATACGAAGTGTATTACAATATATTTTTGTTGTTTTACGAAGTGTAACAAATATATCAGGTAATGTTTTATTTATCAAGTGTATCACACTGTGTTTTTTCGTTATTTTATGAAGTGTATCACAGTGTGTATCATGTGTTGATATGATGTTCGTTGGGGAGAGGATGTGTTTGACGGAGAGAGTTGAGAGGAGAGAGAAGAGAGGAGGAAGAAGAGAGGAGAAATCTAGAATGACTAAAATGTCCTTAATTAATATTTTAAGTTAAAATTATCAAAGGTTATTAATTTCTTAATTTAACATTTGATTTGTAGTTGAGATTGGATCTCACGGTTATCAGAAACTAATCAGTTCTTCCTTGAGTAAGCCCCTAATTACTATAATATAGAATAAAATAAAAATTCTGTATCAAGAAAAAAATGCTTTCACTAGAAAATTAGGGTTTATAATTTAGGGTTAATATATATATATATATATATATATATATATATATATATATATATATTAGAATGATACTCGCACAATAAGCAAGATACATTTTGATTTTAATGTTTTGTTTTATTCATTGACTCTATAAATGTTATAATACGATTTTATTTGGTTTTGAGAAAACGATAGTGTTTTTATTTTTGAATAAAATAATTTTTTTTGAAGATATCATAATAATTTGAAGGAAAAAAATATCAATATTAGTATCAAACTAACTATTTAAAGTTTCGTTTACTTTGTAATTTCTTTAATTTAATTTTTTTATTTAAATTTACTTTAAGTTTAATATCGGGAATTCAATCTTGGATTCGTTATGGATGAAAGATCTTCGTATGTTATATTATTCAATTCTCGACGAAGAATTAATTTAATAGCTCAAATATTATTATTCATGGTATTGATCCGATTGAAGATCATCGATAGAGAATGCATTCAATACTGACAGGTGAAAGATTTACCATCTCTATGGGATTAAATCCCGAGTTATTGTGAAATATAAAAAAACGTTGAGATTATGGAAGTAAATATTCTTGTATTTATTGCTACTACACTCTTCATTTTAGTTCCTATTGCTTTTTTACTTATAATTTACGTAAAAACAGTCAGTCAAAATGATTAATTACTTTAAATTAAACTTCAAATGAAGTAATTTATTGTTGGTTTAATAATAAAAAATTTCATAAAAATAATAATTAAATATTATGTTGAAATTCAATGATTATCCTAATATATTTAGATATTTTATATTTAAAATTGGATGTTTATCTTTATTTTTATTATATTTATCTACAGTTAGTTACACAGATTCAAATATGGTGTTTTCAATAAGTCGTACGTATACACAATCTACTTGTAATCTTGAATTTTAAGTAATATACATCAATAAACAGTACTTTATGCATAAAAATGGTTTTTACGAGTTTCTGTCAAATACTTTATAATATAGTATAGATAGTCGTAAGTTCATTTGAGAAGTGGTAAGTATTTGAGAACTAAAGTAGTGATTCTAGCCCTTCATCTCAAGATCCGCGACATGGTAATAGCTATGCAAAAAATAAATGGGTAATTTCGTAACTTTTACATATAGGTAGCAAACAAATGTGTATGTAAACCCATGAGAATTCACATGTGAACTATTTGTGCATATGTGAACTTGTGTGATTCATATATGAATTATTTAATCGATTCACATATGAACTCGTGTGATGAGTTAATAGTTTATATGTGAGTCAGTTAATTAATTTATATATGAATAATACGGGTTCACATATATGCAGATAGTTCATATGTGAATCACACGGGTTCACATATGCACTTGTTTGCCGCTTATTTGTAAAAAATATAAAACTACCCATCTATCTTCAGCATACCATGTGACCGAATTATCCGTTGCTTTAGAGTCAAAGCCACAAATATTGATCAGATGAAGAGTTACGATCACTTCCCTACTTCTCACATATTTAGCACTTCTCAAATGAATATCTCACTACACACACACACACACACACATATATATATATATATATACATATTAGTTACTAAAATTGATAGTTTTTTCTCTAATTCTTTCTATTTTAGGGTCGTTTACCAAACGCTTACCCGGGTAAGCGTTTACCCAGTCACATTACCTCACCAGATGAATATGGTAAGGACCAAGAATCTTACCCTGTGAGAGCGAGACAAGGACCAAGAGACTTACTCTATAAGTGAAGGCAACGACTCTTACCATGATAAGCGCTTACCGGGTAGATTGTTGCATACGATGTCGTCGTTTTGGTGGACTAAAATTTTACACGGTAAGTAAATAATGGTGTTAAATTTTATCGGTAAACACTTACCGAGTAAGTGTTTGGTAAATGACCCCTTACTATGCTTTTAGTATTTATTATTGAACACAAAAATGGTTGCGCCAATAAGTATGTATCTTTACAAAAAATTACATTATGTCGGACCAACTCAGTGGTTGCATTGGATCCTACTGAGTTCATAGTGGATCAGTTTCCTCATTTTTGATCTTTTTTTTGTGTTTTCTCTATTTTAATTAAAATGGTTTCAGTATATACAAGTTTAAAGTATGTATATAACCCATTAATAAATCGGAACCCCTACCCCTGTAACCCCATCCCTCCCAGACACCATCTTGAAAAGAAAAAAACGAACGTTCGTAGAACCAACATAAACATTCAAACTTCAAGTCTCATTCCTCCTCGTTTATGTTCTTTTTATGTTTATGTAATCTTTCAATAAGTCGTACTTATACACAATCTACTGGCAACGGGTGTACTTAACATTGAAAGTTAATGGCCTTTAAACGCAAGGACCAAATTTGCAAGGATTTGCAATCTTAGTAAGCGTCGGTGTAATAAACGAACCATAAGGACGAGATCAGTATTTTATGACAAAATCATAGAGATGAAAAGTGTAAGGAAATGAAACTGAGGAGATTCTAAGTGGAGTCATTGGGATCATCTTTGTGTAACATTGGTTGCATCTTTCGATTCATATGACGTTGTTGGAATCTAGAAATAGTTGGCATCAAGATTCATCAAAGAATCCGACACAAAACTGCAATCTTTATTTATTTGTTATTTTTTTTAATGTAAAATATTATTAGGATAAACCACAGTTTGTTTCGATTTTTGTTTTTCTGTAACGTTTATCGAGTAAGTGTCTTCTCTCTTACTTACTGGGTAAGATTCTTAATCCTTGTTATGTTTCTTACCAAGTAAAATTCTTGGTCCTTCTCATGCTCACACAGTAAGGGGTTGTTTGGTAGTTGCTTAATGGTTTGGTGCATAATGATTAAGTGGTCAGAATGATTAAGAGGCTCTCATGATATAGTGCAAAATTAAATATAATTTTTTGGTAATTGTTTACATTGAAATTAGAGTGTTGAATGGTTAAGGGGGCTCATCATACAAAATCATTCAGAGGGTTTTAGAACAATTAAGAAACAGACTTTTTTTGTCAAACAAGATTTACATCTTAACGATTCAAAAGTTGCATATGGGAACAGGTCTTGGTACCATCAAGTTAAATGTTAGATATTTGTAGGAAAAACACTTTTAATGCCTCATAGTCATGGGATTTAATGGATCATTTTTAATCTACATATGTTGGATCCCGTTCTTTTGCAGAGTAATATATAATGGAGTTTCATATATTATCATAGTTAAACCAGTTTCATGATAAAAGATCAAAGATAAAGCAAAAAAACACGTGATATCCAACCACTTGGGTTGTGGCGTAAGGTTAAAAATCAGGGGATATAGTGGAAATCTCATCTTCCCTGGTTCGAATCAAAAAGCTGCCAAAAGACCTCGTGACCGTCGAGGCTCATTTGTGACCGACTCCAGCTCATTTTTTACTGACTCCAACTCATTTGTGGTCGTCCAAGAGATTAGTTGGTACGTGTAAGTTGGTCCTGATACCCAATGGTTTTTCGTGAGACCTGTAAGACCAGTTCTCAACCGTTGGATTAGATCTACAATCTGAACATTCATAATCATAAAATTGTCATGAGACTTCTCAATAATCACAAAATTGTCACCGTGCAACTTTAGAACATTAGATCATTAACTTATAAAGTTGATCAATGAACATAAATTGGTCTTATGGGTCTCACGAGAAACCCTTGGTCTCACGTGAATCCAACCCTCTATATATCTATATATATATATATAAGCACATTATATCCTATCTAAAAATAAGGTCTTATTTGTGTAATATGTACGCGCACATTTCCTCTACTTCAAGTTCAAAAGGTAGAGAGATTGTTTATGTGAAAAATTGAAACGAGCAAACAACTCTTATTTATTTGTTTGTTTGTATATACAATTTGCGAATTAATTACACCAATTCTCGATATCTTGAATGGAAAGATCAATGAGAAAATAAGAACTCGTTCAAACAGAAGAAAAATAAGAAAATCATATCTTGCCGTACTTGTGCCAAAAAACGAGCATGACGATACATTTACGAACAATGTAAAATCTCGAACGCTTCTCCCGAACAGCGGCTATACATCGGGAACTACTCCTTCGAAACAAACCGCGTTCTTCTTGACGGTGAATCCATCCAGTTCTGTGCCCTGTTGTCATTGTCGACGTGCAAGGTCCCATCGCTCAAATCCCAAATATAGAAAATTATTCGATGGTGTTGACGTTGTACTAAAAATCATGTTTCTTTAAGGAAAAATAAGGATGCAATCGATGTTTTTGGATCATGGTGTGTGTTTTCGGAGGTGAGGTTGTGTGTGTGAACTTATGAAGAAGGTCAATGGGTGGAGGGGAAGAATATAAGGGGGGTGAAGGTGGTGTCATGGGTCCACGTGCGGAGCTAATATTGGTTGGAAATGACCAACCTTAAAAGGAATCTTGCTTTTGATTGGGGGTGGTGGTTGGTTTCGTAGGTGTTCATTTTGTTTGCATCAACAATTATGCTTCCTTTCTCTTACCCCATATATATATATATATATATA
>NC_037532.1:28926832-28928729 GCF_001531365.2 Cynara cardunculus var. scolymus | reverse complement strand
ATAGCATTTATGAACACAATATGAATATAATAAGAATAGTTGCTACACGAAAGTAAATAAATAAATAAAACAGGTATGAACACAATATGGAGAGTTTGTGAACAATAGTTCCTTTATTATTAACACATTCATGAGTAAACCAATGTTGAGATATGCACCTAGTGTACATATGAACACAATATGAACAGTCTGTGAACAATAGTGCCTTCATTATGAACACATTCAGGAGCAAACCAATGTTGAGATATGCAGCTAGTGTAMATATGAACACAATATGAACATTTGTAAACAATTCTTTAACAATTACATATGAATTCAAATTTCGATTGTAGTCGTAGACGATTTTAACCTTTTCATTCTCATTGTTGTCGATCTGTTTTCCAATAGGTTTATCCATATTACTCAGACGATATCGAAATCTTTACAATTGAAAATTCTTTAACAATTGCAAAATCAATATCATTATGGATAGAATAAATCGAAATTACAAAACATGAACACGTATGAAAAAAATATCAATATTACATAATCATCATTATTGAGATTTTTAGATTTGTAACTCTCAATTAATGATTTGGGAGTTACATAAATGACAAATTATTTAATTACCCTTGTCATTAATATATGAGTTATATGTGAACGTAAAGAAAAAATGGAATATGATTGGTTGAGCTTGTTTAATAAAGTTAACACAAAAATCTTTGTTAGTATTTGAACCAAGCTCTCTCTCTCTCTATCTCTCTCTCTCTCTCTCTCTCTCTCTCTCTCTCTCTATATATATATATATATGGGTTATTATACAACATTTTACATTTGTACAACCGATGCAACACAATCTCAACCGTCCATTTAATTTGATGAATATGTGATTTCATAGAAGTTTTGACTGTTTTCTAATATAAGGTATTGATCATAATTAATGAACCTTATTAATCTCCATAAATATTTAAATCATAATAAATGAAATCTCATCATTTTCATAAATATTTTAATTTATTGGGTTGTACAAATGTGATAGGTTGCATTTGAAACAAACTTTATATATATAGTTGCATTTGAAACAAACTATATATATATATATATATATATAGAGAGAGAGAGAGAGAGAGAGAGAGAGAGAGAGGGGGGCGGGATCCGTTGAAAACCGTCTAATTCTTAAAAACCGTGTAAATCGATTTCAACCAATAGGAAAACTTTTTTTTAATTAAATTTAATCATTAAGGATTGAATTGTAATTTACATTTTTTTTTATTAAATATGGAAGGTATTAGATTATGTTAATTAAGGAAATGTAATAAAGGAAATGTTAGAAATGGTAATAGTTAAATGCTTATTTAATTTAGTATTTTAAAATTTAAATATATATTTGTTTTATAGGTTTATACGTAGTAAAAATATGAAGATCAAAAGCTTATATTGATTGATCCACAAAAACATTATCAGATCTTAAACAAATTTTCATGAACCGGTAAAATTATCATATTAGTGAAACAGATTCATGTACTAATAAAACATTCGTCTTTTGAAATAGTTGTTGATGAAATTGTTTCAAAGGTTTTTTTTTGGTTATCTTGTTCACTTAGGGTGCGTTTGGTGCGCAGACAGGATAGGACAGGACAGGACGGGACAGGACAGGACAGGACAGCTGTTCAGCGTTTGGTAAGACATAACAGGACAGGACAGAACTGGTTAAAATGACCAATTTACCCCCAATGAGCTGTTTAGTGTTTTTTTTACTAAATAATCAATATAAATGTTCCAACTATATTCATCAATACGCATCTATTCTACATAAAACAGTAAGCATTTTTATTTGAAAAGATAAATCAATTGAAGCCAAGCATTTAGCTGATTACATTGTTATGAAACAAATGAAACAGTAGGTCTTTCTTAACAT
>NC_037532.1:28923905-28926292 GCF_001531365.2 Cynara cardunculus var. scolymus | reverse complement strand
AGGTGCAGGGGCGTCGATGGGGAGGAGAAGGGATGGAGCCGTCGAGAAGGGAACTTCCGTCGCCATCGAGATGGAGAAGGAGATGGTGGAACACGCGTGTCCAGGAGATGGAGAAGGAGATGGAGGGTGCGATGTGGGGAAGAAAGGGGGAAGGGATAGTGTGGTAAAAATGTTTCTGTTCCACTTAGTTCCAGGGGGTAATGGTGGAACACATCTGTCCCATGCTTGTCCAACTTAGTTCCATTTAGTTCCACATTTAGTCACACCAAACGTAGGACAAATGTGTTCTGTCCTGTCCTGTCCCACTCTGTCCAGCGTACCAAACGCACCCTTAGTGGTTATTTTTTTATATGCTTTGGTAGAAGCAGTAACATAGTGTCGCATGTTTAGATAGCAAAAAAATTATGATTAAATCGTTGCATAATTTACTATGATACATATATGTTGTATTACAAAAAAGGGCACTAATTTAATGGAAAATAATATAATGAAACATATGCAGATTATTTTAAGAAAACGTTCATGGGGGAACTTGTTTAATGAAATTTTTGGAGATGAACTGGTTGCGTAGTATAATATTTTTGGATAATCTTGTGTTCTTATAAACAATTACTGGTGAAATTGTTTCATTTTTCTTTTAATTTTTTTGGATGATTTTGTTCACTTAATGATTAACATAGTGTGTAATGGTAGATGCATTGACGTTATTAAACGTGTTCGGGTTGCAAAAACTTTGTCGATGAAATGGGTGCATAACGACAGAGAAACCATTTCATAATTGTTAAGAACATGTTGTTTAATTAGCAAACAGTGAAACCATTTCATAATTAGATTGAAACGGATCCATCTACCGGAAACTTGAAAATGACAAATGTCTCATCTAGCATTACGTTGATTTGTGTATTGATGAAACTGTGAAACCATTTCGTTCATGAAATGTAGTAGTAATTTTTTTATTATTATTATTCAAAAGGTTTCATTATGTTAAATTGATTATAGTGTGTTTTATTTTTATTGTTGATCTATTTTAATGATGGATTCTATTTTTTTATAATATTTGAACTTAAAATTAATATATTATTTTACAAATGATTTTGTTTCATTAACGTTACGATATACATGATATGGTTGTCATTAATATTACCACTACCAAAATTACCATTTTGTCCTTTTTGGGATTATAAAATAAATTTTTTTTATTTATTTATTTTAATTTCTTAATATAGCCTAAACTAATCTTGACAATTGATCAAGAAAATGAATGGATAATATTGGTTTACATGATTTACACAAATGAGGGGGGTTTTCATTTAATCGCTACTATATATATATATATATATATATATATGTGTGTGTGTGTGTGTGTGTATGTGTGAGAAAGAGAGAGAGAGAGAGAGAGAGAGAAGTTAATTTGTTAACCTAAATTATTGTGTTAATTTTGTTAACCAATCTTAAGCATTGTTCTTTGAAATTTGTGGCATAAAGTGTAAATAATTGTACATAAGATAAGGTAACATAAGTGAAAAATATTTATAAGTGATATTTTGGGAAAAAAATTTAATTGTTCATTAATGACAATGAGATGTTTTTTAACCGTTCATTAATGACAATGAGATGTTTTTTTACCTTCCCTTTAATAACAATGTAACTATCCACGAATTAATCTCGTAATCGAATCAAAACCAACAGCAAGATCTCCGACACCAGATTATTCTATAGTTTTTTTGTTAATGGTTCATATGTGAATAAGTATTCGATATTTATGAGAATTGTTCATGTGTGAACATGGGTGTATATAGAAAAAAGTCATAAATGACACAAATGTGCATATATGTCAATCTGTGTTTGTATTTGGCACAAGAGTTCGTATATGCCAATTTGTGTTCGTATTGACCAAGGGTTCATATATGTCGAGTTGTGTTCATATGGTTGTACGAATGTTCATATATGGGAATTTGTGTTCATATCGTCACACATGTTCATCATCTTTCGCATGTTCATTTATGTCAATATGTGTTCATATTTATACCAGTTGTACATATATCTCAATATGTGTTTGTAATTGGCACAAGGGTTGATATATGTCAATTTGTGTTCGTAATTGACACAAGGGTTCATATATGTCGAGTTGTGTTCATATGGTTGTACGAATGTTCATATATGTGGATTTGTATTCATATGGTCACATATGTTCATCATCTTTTGTACGTTCATTTGGGTCAATATGTGTTCATATTTATACCAATTGTACATATAGGTCAATCTGTTTTCGTAATTAACACAAGTGTTCATATATGTCAATTTGTGTTCGTAATTGACACAATGGTTCATATATGTCAAGTTGTGTTTATATGGTAGTACGAATGTTCTCATATGTGAATTTGTGT
>NC_037532.1:28910668-28922930 GCF_001531365.2 Cynara cardunculus var. scolymus | reverse complement strand
AATTTTTTTAAGAAATACAGGTACCAAATTGTAGCCAAAATGAAATGATGAAATATAATACCTAAAATATTATATTAAATGCATAAATATATATAAAAATTTATTTTAGTTCAGAAATTTGAAAAAATATCAAAAAAATATGTTTTAAATAACGGAATTTCTGACCAAAAAATTAGCAAAAGTCGTGGGGCCCATCTACATCGAAAAGTTATGTTCGTTTTAAACCGTTCTGGTGTTACTGTTAATACAAAAACAACCTGCCTATTATTCATTACGTTTTTCATTGGTTATTTGGTTTAATTAACAATATCTTATAGCAAAACTGAAATCACGATGCCGATACATGCAATTATTTTGTTTGGGGGGACCCAATCTAAATTTTCATGAAACCGTATGGACGAAATTTATAATTTACTCTTAAGTTCTTATGGCCCGATTACAAAAGTTCGTCCAAAACGTTAGTTTTCTTTTTCTCAATTGATCGTATTCTCTAAAAATTGGTAAATTTCCAAAATCCGTCAACAACAAATTCAAATTTTCAAATCATTTTTCGGCATGCTCAAAGTTTGTCCAAATTTTCAACTATTGTTGGTGGAGTTGTGTTCAAATTAACAGATCTTTCGATTACAAAGAAATCGTAAACAAACATAAACCCTAAAGCTTTCAAGAACACAGAGAATATAAAAGAACGCTCTCAATATTATAAAGACAGTGAAAGGACTAATATGACGATCTAAGCTCTCAGGTGCAAAGCCATTTATATATATAACAAGAAGTTACACAAATGACCCTTGAACTTTGACCAAAACTGTACCGGTACCCTTTAGCACTTAACAGCTTCAATCTGACCCTTAAGCTTTTAGAAATTACAGAATCACCCTTTACAACATAATATTCTACAAAATAAAACTAAAACTTATAAATGACAAGATTAAACTAAGAATAGGTCATATTTAACATCCCCCCTCAATCTTGACATTTAAACAAGTCAATCATCATTAACTTTGAGTAGAGGTAATTATGTTGATTTACACCAAGAGACTTGGTGAAAATATCAGCAGGTTGCTCTGTGGAGAGAATTTTTACAATTTTTAACACCTCTGCACTAATCTTTTCTTGAACTTGATGAACATCAATTTCAATATGTTTAGTGCGTTCATGAAAAACAGGATTATAAGATATTTCTATTGCAAATTTATTATCGCAATACAGATTTACAGGAGGTAAATCTTTAATCCTCAAATCAGATAAAATCTTAAGAACCCAAATTATTTCAAAAGTACAGAAGCCATACCTGTGTATTCAGACTCATCAAAAGAACGAGAAACAGTATTTTGTTTTCTTATTTTCCAAGAAATCATAGATTTTTCAAGAAATAAACAACAACCAATAACAGATCTTCTTGAAGAAAGACACATACCCCAATCAGCGTCAACATAAGCAGATAAACGAAAAGATTCTGACTTGGTAAAAACTAACACCCTTTCCTGGTGAAAATTTCACATACTTGAGAACTCTTAAAGCCAATTTAAGATGAGATTGTCGAGGTGAATGCATAAAATGACTTAGGTAGTGAACAACAAATGCAATGTCAAGACAAGTTGCAAGAAGCTAAATTAACCTACCAATCAACTTTTGGTAACTGGTATAGTCATGTAGAGAATGATCATTAGTGTAACACCCTCATTTTCATCATGAGTTGTGTCATGTCATTCTCATTAAATAACAATAAATAACCCCAAAATATAGCAGCTAATAAAGCCTTATTACAGCAGAAGTCTTACAATAATTTAATTGTAATCAATATCTCAAAACTAACTTGTCCCATACTAGGTTACGTTATATGTAAATCCAATTAAAATACTAAAGATTTTATAAATCATAACTTGAATAATAGTTCTATTTCCTATGTAGAACCTTTGCATTGTCCGTTCTTGAACTTCCAGCTCCTGAGATGCATACTAATAGTCAGGTTTATAAAGCTCAGTGAGTTCATGGTTTTTTTGCACAATCATACATATCGCATCATGCATAAAACAAACAATACCCCCGAATACAATAATATGCACATTTGTTTCAAGCCCTTTTGAAATAATAATGAGATCTCTTGATTTTCCGTCGGGTTAAGGTCTTACCGTCATCGGCACTTCCTCGGGTTACATGGTTATCCCTTGTCCGGTCACCCATCCCTAGGATGTGTCATCCCTTATGACTTTTGACCCCTTCTCATACCCAACAAAATAATTAACCCGTTTATAATATGCTAATTAATGTTTAAAAACACGTAAACAAATAGCTTGCAACCCACAATAATAATTCATATACATGTAATAAACTCATAAACGTGTACATAAAAAATAACGTAATTGGTCGGTTATATTTCACACATTTAGATTAAAGGAATTGGGTCACAAAGCAAGTATACAATACGGCTCAATGTCGTCTTTCCAAGTAATAAAGTGGTACAAGTACCGGAATATCGTCCACGGAGATTGTAGCCAAAGTTAAATGAGAGTCCAATGAAAGAGATAATTTCATATGACGATTTTGAAGACTTTTGTTTGATTATAAGGTGAATTAAAACATAATATAGATTATATAAAAGAAGCAAGGGTGTAAGACTTAAAGTGAGACCCAAACACAAATTTCAGTAGCCAATGTTGTAGGAATGTTACAGCAAGCAGTGTTTCGAAACTAAGTTCCACCATCTATTTTGAAGGCATTCCTCTCGGACTTCACCATTGCACTATATTATAGCTTTCCACCCATATCTCTATGTGGTGTTCGAACCAGGGATAGTGACACGATGGTGTTTTCAAAATATATGGATAAACAAATCTCTTTGTTAAAAATCACTCTCTCGAGTCAATTCCCATATCATTCGAGTTGGCGTGTTCTTGATAGTTCATCTCTGAATCTATCACACTTTGACACTTTCGAAGAGTGACCAACCCGTCGGGAGTTAAGTTTGAAAAACATAAATGACAAGTCTCCTTGTCGGCAACTTTGTCAAGTCTACCTCTTATGTCATCCAAGTTGACGTGCATTCAATGGCTTATCTCTAAGTCCATGTCACTTTAACACTTTCAAAGTGATCAACCCGTCAAGAAGTGTGTTTGGTTTTATAAAAACTCGAATGAAACAATGGAACGTCGTTTACGAAAACACTTAGCTACTTTCATTTGGTTTGAAGATCTCACATTTTCGTCTCACACCCAAGCTATAAAAGCTTAGCTACTCATAACGGAAAGTAAATTACAAGAAAAATAAATGACGGAAAGTAAAGACATAAACGTAAATTGCGTAAAGTAAATGACGAGAAAATAAATAACGAGAATGTAAATGACGGGAATGTAAATTGCGGAAATTAAATAACATAATGTAAATGACAATAATCGTAAAGGAACGTAAAATAAAGAGCGGAAAATAAAAGACGAGAATATTAAAGAAGAAAAAGAGGAAGAACTCAAGAGATTACTATAAATCACCTTTGGAGAGGATTGATTTAACACTAGCTAATGTTTTTATGGATATAATGGATGAAAAAAATGGAACCCCAAGCCCTCCATTTATACCCAAAGAAGGCACTAAAAGACAAAAATTAAAATACTTAAGGGCTAAGCATCCAAAGTTAAGTTACATAGTAACAAAAGAGTAACTAAAAGTACATTAGCCTAACCAAAGTCTTAACTACAAATTTTTAACCAAAAACTTAGATTTTACAGCTGTCTTCCACTAGTACAAAAAGGCAACGTCTTAACCATTAAGCCTTCCAAAAAGCTGCACATTCATCAGATCGACGTTGCACCAATGCTATAGCATCCTGCTGTTTTTACAAAAACTCACCATTAGCATCTTCTATGAGTACCAACAAGTCAACCACAATATTTAGCTTCAGAGTAACAAATGTATAAAGAAATAAATAAAAATGACTCAAAGTGAGAATGAAAAGAAATTATTATAACTAATAAGACGTAAAACGAGTGCTTTATGTGTTTAATTCTCAACACATATCAGTAATGCTCAAATAATTTGTACGTAAACATGCATCCCAATTTAAGTCTCATATAGACTCACCTGAATAGCTCTGCTTAGCTAAACCTTGTCCCTAAGTAATATCCTATAACATATAATTATATTTCAATAATTAGTGTATTGACTTTTCCCCAAAAAGTCAACCCAAAAGTCAAATGGGTCAACCTTAGGGTGAGCATTTTCAACGGGTCAACCCAAAACATACCTCGTCGCCATATACCCCCTTCCGAATGGAATTTTTTACATCCAAAATAAATTACGAAGTATTAAACCCAATATTTAATTATATACGATTCTCGTTATAAAAACGTCTGATCTCACAACTATCTAGTCACAACTCCCGCATTAAGTTATTAAATTATTTCTTATAATTTAAATACGAAAATCCAATTAATTAATAACTTTTACAATTGATGTCCAATTCTTGACCAACTTAATCAAAACATCCTGATTTATTTCGATTAATCCAAGTAAATAAATGAGTCTCAAATCTCTTTTTAACAAATACCGATTTTATCAAAACAACTCGAGTCTAACCGAACTCGACCGAAACAAGTCGGCCATGGCTTAAACCTGGTCTAGCGTCGGTCGGCTCAACTCCATTCCCGACCCAACCCGGTCGCACTCTTGGTGCGGCTATCGTGAATGATCTTCGTTTGAGATATTTTTCCGATCGTTTTCACCAAGCTTTTTACAAAATCTTATATATATAACAATAATCCCAACTCATATCCAAATTTACAGCCCCTACGGTTCAATATTAAACTCATATTTTGAGTTTTTGTACCTGAATCTCGTTGAGCCGCCACCACAGCAGCTTCTAGCCAAAACCGCTCGACGTACAAGCCACCATAGCCCACAAGACTTGTCCCAACAGAAAGATAATTGAAAAACAAAACCAACCATATATTATACATCAATTTTGGTTGAGTATTTTACCTCCAATCGTCATTTTTGTGCGGAATGACCCTATGCCGCTTCAAACTCGATATCTCTCTCGTTTCTTGATGAAATCTCAAAATTCCAAAGACATTTACTCCCTTGCACCCTTAGAAACGTCTCCACAAAAATTCAGCCAAAAATTCCAATTTATAGGACGTCAAACCGTCTCTAGAATAGGAAAAACGTGATTTGGGGAAATGATTTCCCAAATCTCAATCATTTCCAAATTAATTTTTTACTTTTGGCAGAATTAGTCCCTTTTATTTTTCTTTCTGCATTTTCATCCCAAATCAATTAAATAAAACATTTCCTTTTTTATTGATTTTATTTATTGCAATAAAATCATATTTTTCGAGTATCGACACTGTAATCCCGTATGTCGTTTACTCTTTAAATTTTAGCCCTTAACCTTTTATTTATTTTACGAATCATAAAATTTTAGGGTGTTACAATTAGAAACAGAACTCACAGAATATGTAATAGTAAGATTCATGTCCATTGGTGTGTTAACTAGTTTACATCCAAGATGTCCAAAGTGATTTATTAACTCTAAACAATATTTTCTTTGAGACATACATATACCACCATCAAAATTAAGGACTTCAATTCCCAAGAAAAACTTTAATTTGCTATGATTCTTAATCAAAAAATTATTTTTCAAATAAGATTTAACTTTATTTATTTCCATCAGATTCCCAGTTATAACAATATCATCAACATATACGAAAAGTATAACAAATCCAGAGTCACTATACTTGGTAAAAAGAGAGTAGTCACTTATACTTTGAACAAAGCCATTAGCAATAAGACAAGAAGACAGTTTTGCATACGATTGGCGGAGTGCTTGCTTTAGACCATAAAGAGATTTTACCAACTTACACACTCTTTTGTCATCAAAATTGAAATAGCCTTCAGGTAAGGCCATATAGACTTCTTCAAATAGATCACCATATAAAAAAGCATTATTGACATTATGTTGAAACAATGACCTATTATTTTGAACAGCAAGAGCAACAATGCATCTAACATTGACCATTTTTACAATAGGAGAAAAGGTTTCTTCATAATCAAGCTCTTTGACAATATCTTTTAGCTACTAATCTAGATTTATATCTTTCTATCTTTCCAGAGGACTTATATTTAATTTTATACATCCATTTACAACCTATGGGTTTCCTACCAGGAGGTAAATCAATAATAATGCAAGTACCATTTCTATACAGAGCTTCTATTTCATCATTCATAGCAAAAGTCCAATTTTTATCATTACATGCCTCTGAAAAAGTCTTTGGCTCAACAGATTTGTTTAAATTTGACAAAAAGCAAAAAAATTCATAATCCAAGTAAGAGTAGTTCACCACTCTCTCTATTCCATATTTAACTTTGTCTTCTATTACAAAGTCATCAAATTTTTGAGAAAAATTAGAAGCTCTAGTTATTCTTCTAATGGTATGATTATGATTCTTGGTATTAGGAAAAAGAAAACACCCTCAGGTTGGAGATCTAAATTTTCAGCATCATTGAGACCTTGGTGAGCATCCAAAGACTGCAAACCAGACTTTGTATTATCTTTGACAGTTATCTCTGAGCTACTTAGTGGTTGCAAACTGGTAACTCATTCAGGATCTTCAGTGAGGACATTTATCCTACCTCGTTGCTGCCTATTGGAAGCTCTATATGGGCTACTACCAAGAAATAAAGATCGGTTACTTTCTTCCAGAGGAGGTTGATTTCTAACCTCATCATTGGGAGGTAAACCAAAGAGATTAGTAGATGAATCAAGGGATGAGTCAAAGAAATTTATGACTATTTACTACACTGTTAATATGACAATCCAACTTGTTTGAACTCATTTATAAAAGGAATATAGTTTCATAAAACTTGACATCACGTGAAACAATTATCTCATTTGTGTCAAGACTAAACAATTTGTAACCCTTTTGGGAATTAGCATACCCTAAAAGCACACATTTCTCAGCTCTTGAAGAAAATTTATCAAATACATTGGTTTTGGAAAACAAAGACAACCAAAATTCCTTAGATAAGTTAAGACAGATTGGAATCCATATACAAGCTCATAAGGACACTTACCTCCTAAAACAGAGGATGGTGTTCTATTTATGAGGTAAATGGCAGTTAATATACATTTATTCCACATATTCAAAGGAACACCTCCCTAAAACATAAGGGCTCTAGTCGCATTTAATAAATGACGATCTTACGTTCCATAACCCATTTTGTTAAGGAGTATGAACACAAGATGTCTGATGAACCACTCCTTTAGTTTTAAAAAACTCACCTAACGAGGAATTAGTAAACTCAGTTCCATTATCACTTCTAAACATCTTAACCCATCTGCCAAATTGGGTTCCTAACAAATTATAAAATAGCACAATATTATCAGTAACTTCATGCTTACCTTTTAACAAATAAACCCAAACAGCACGAGTATGATCATCCACTATAGTAAAAAAAAAAAACTTAAATCATTCCTTACTAATCACCCGATAAGGACCCCAAATATCTAAATGAACAAGTTCACCAAGACACTTAGACTTATGATCACTTAAAGAAAACTTTTCCCTAGTTTGTTCAAATGAAAATTTTCACATGGATGTGTACTATCACTTCCAATTTTGAGTTGATCTTTTAAAACAACCAAGACTTGATCAGAAGGATGAGTAAGACCACTATGCCACAATTGGCTAGAAGTAAAACCTTGAGCAACAGAAGAAGCAGAAACAGGAAGCAACTTACCCTTAGTACTCTTATAAAAAAAAATACAAACCAGCTTCTTGACTACCAATCCTCATTACATTCTTTTGATGAGAATCCTGAATATAACATCGAGACACATCAAACCCTATAAATAACTTATTATCTATAGCAAGTTTATGAACAGACAGCAAATTGACATTAAAGTCAGGAACCACTAAAACATCAAACAATGTAACATTGTTTGACAATTTTAAATTTCCAATTTTATTTATTTTTGCTTCAGTTCCATTAGGGTGATTAATTTTTAAGTTTAAGTCTAAAATGTCAACCACATTATCCAAGTTTGAAAAAATAGATGTCTTATGTTGATTAGCACCAGAATCAATAATCCAACCAGACTTATGACACTTTAACAAACTTGCCATATTAGCAAAAACATTTTCAAGAGTGTTCTTTTGATCCAGCAAGGCAAGAAGTTTAGTCACTTGGTCTTCAGAAAGAGGAGATGTGGATGGATGAAGAGGTTTTTATTTTTTTCCAAGAGAGTCTGTTACACAAGCATTACTAGACAAGTACTTAAAACCAGGATTTGAGAGTCTAGGTAGTCTATTTTGAAAATCCTTTGGAAAACCAATGAGTTTGAAACATCTTTCAATAGTATGCCCAGAAATACCATAGTGTTTGCATAGTAAATTCGACTGTTGCCTACCACTCCTCTTGTATTCACCAACTTTGCTAAAAAAGCGGCGTTTTGGTTCTTATTTCTAGAAAACACAGTAGAACCCCCAAGATGAGATTATTCCCTAGATATAAGAGAAAAAACAATTTTTATAGAGGGAAGGGGGTCCCTAGAAAGTATATTACTCCTAATAGGTTGATAAACATTATCAAGGCCCATTAAAACAACTGCATAAGTTTTATTAACTGAGAGTGGTTGAAAAAATCATGAGAAGCATTACAAGTGCAAGTTGGAAGAGTAACAAGATCATCAAACTGTTTCCATAAAGAGTTGTGCTTATGATAATATTCAGAAACAAAAGATCCATTTTGATTTAAACAATTAATTTTCTGATAGAGATGAAAAGTAATAGATCCATCAACTTTGTCATAAATTTCTTTTAATTCTTCCCAAACTTTAGAGAAATCTTTTGAAAACACTTGTCCCAAAAATAAATACTCAGTCACGTAACTTAAAATCCAACTTAACACAACAGAATTACATATATCCCATTGTTTTTGAAAAACATGATCATCAATTGGTGTAAAACAAGTTTCATCAATAAACCCTAGTTTATTCTTGGTTTCAAGAGTCAAGGCCATAACACAAGCCCATATTCGATAATTATCGGTACCACTTAATTTCGAATTTAAAATGAGAGTGTCACTGGGATGTAGATACAAGGGATCACCAAAACCTAATTTTGCAATCTGGGACATCTCTTGAGACTCAATGACAGCAAATGAACCAGCCATACAAAAGAACATAGACGAACAAAAGAACACAGACAAACAACCCAAACAGTGGACAAGATAACAAACAACAAGATTCCTAAAATACTCAGCGGTGCTAGGTCAAGCCAACTATCTAGCCACACACAAAAAATGAAGTACAAAACAAAAAGAACAAGAAGCAGACAAGAAAGCAAGAGGCAGGATTCCTAAAACACTCAAAGGTGCTAGGTCAAGCCAAATTTTTCATCCATAGATACAAACCAACCACAAACCACGCAAAAAAAATCTAGAGAACCTGCTTATAGGCTAAGGACACTGACTTAGTGACCTTGCTACCGACAGGAAGGGAAAGAAGACTTACAGAGAGCTTGAACACCCGAGAGCGAAGAAGAGAACACCAAATGTGACTCCAGAAACACAAGAAACCACTTAAACACATGTTAGAAAATAAATCCCATAAAACATACAGGGAAACAAAAACCTCACTCAAGAGGATGTAAAAAGAAACTGGTTATAGAATCTTGGAAAACACTAAGAAAGGAACCAGAAAGCTTACAAAAAACACCACAAAATCGATTACCAGCACAGAGAACAAAAATGTTCTTCGAAAGGAAGAACATGCAGAAGAAAAACAAATCCATATCTAAACAGAGATAGAAAAATTACTTGTAGATGAACGGCGACAAATCGGAGGAAAAGGACCCAAATTCGATCAAACAGAGCGAAGATACTAAGAACACCCAGATCTGAAGAAACTAGATCTTAAGAGAACAAACAGTCGCTCTTTTGAACGACGAAGAAGATGAATAAGCCACCAAAACAAACACGTTCTATAAACTAGGACGATTCACGCTCTGATACCATGTTCAAACTAACATATCTTTCGATTACAAAGAAATCATAAACAAACATAAACCCTAAAGCTCTCAATGACAAAGAGAATACAAAGAACACTCTCAATATTACAAAGATAGTGAAATGACTAATGTGACGATCTAAGCTCTCAATCAGGTACAAAGTCATTTATATATATAACAAGAAGTTACACAAATGACTTGAACTTTGATCAAAACTGCACCGGCACCCTTTAGCACTTAACAGCTTCAGTCCAGACCCTTTTAAGCTTCCAGAAGTTACAGAATCACTCTTTACAACATAATACCCTACAAAATAAAACTAAACTTATAAATGACAAGATTGAACTAAGAATAAGCCATATTTAACAAGTTGTTAATATATTTTTTTAACTTGTTAATTGTTTTTGTAATTCGGTATACTATTTTTTTAATAATATTATATTGGTAGAAATTACATGTTGGATATTGATGTTACGTTTTTTTTTACTTTAAATCTCATATGATGCTCAAACCATATAAACCGTTCAAACCAGACCGTCTTCTTCTGATCCGGTTTTTAATCACTTGCTGCCAAAGCACTCGATTTGTAAAATCTCCCGAGTCCCGATCCATGGTTTGAGGGTTAAACCATCTAAATAAACCACGAACACCATGATCTTAAATTAATAATTCTAGTAAATTTTTTGTCCAAAATCTAACATGAGTAATAACATGTTAAGTATGCAATTTGACTTCAAGATGTTTTATTTTAGTCAATAAAAGTAATTGATTGACAAAGTGTTACCAATCAACGAGCACGATTTAATTGTACCGGTAAGGTTTTATTACAAAGCGTTGTCGTAAACGAAGCTATAGATTTGGCATCGCAAAATGTTGCACTTGTTTCGGGATAATGAAACTATGAAAGTAGAGCATCATGTGTATCACTACAAAAACAAAGGGGTATCGTAGACAGAAATTTCGGCCAAAAAGTGGGTTTTCGATGGATTTTTCTCGACAAATGACAATTTGGTAGGAAAACTAAATTTTCGACGAAATTTTATAGTTTTTTTTTTACAAATAAAATTCGTTAGAAAGTCCATGAAAATTGTGAGGGATTTACAATGTAACTTGGTCAAACCATTTGTTTGTATTTTCGAACGATTTCTTGACGACTAGGAGAGCATGTTTCAAGTGATTCTCAACGGAAACATGTTTTGAAGGATTTTCAACAGGTGCCTTTTCAGTGTGATTTTCGACAGAAACTTTTTTCAAGAGATTTTTCACGGTTGCGTGTTTCGATAGATTTTTTATGTAACTGGTTTTTGAGGATTTTTGACAAATTTTTAGTCAACTATGGTTGACCATCTTCAACAAATTTTCATGATTTTTTAAATGGAATTGCGTCGAAAATTATATATATTCTGCAAAAAGAAAATTAAAAATGTATTTTCTTATATTTTATTGTATTGTATCTAAACAGTCCCATAAATACAGAAATCACAAATTAAATAATGTATACCAAATATAAAATAAAATAAAAATATAATTGTTATTTATTTGTCTTTTGATTCTTTTTTAATAATACATTTGCTGGTAAATTCCTTATTCTGGCGCACCAGCCCAACTTGTTTGCTTAACTTTTTGGGCCTGACCCAGCCCACCATAGCCCATAAATTTTGGATTTATACTTCCTTTCAAATTTGGGTTAAATGCGTTTCATATATTCTTTTATTATAAAATTGTATTTTCAATTTATTACAACAATGTATTTCTAAATTATTTTTTATTGGACGCTGTATTCTGAAATATTTTTTCACTATCGTATTGGGTAATATTTTGATTTAAATTGACCCATTATATCAGGTTTTATGTCACTTGTCCACGTAGGTTATCCACATATACTAAATAGCTAATATTATATTTGTTATTACAGCATTTTACTTTCAAAATTATTTTATTAATTATAGTATCATCGGTTCCTATTACAACATTGTAATTTTAGTTTTAATATTTTTATTAGAGTGAATTGCATATTTGATCTCTATGTTTTGATATTTGTCTGACTAAGGTCTTTACGGTATGTTTAACGTAGATTTGGTCTTTGTAGTAGTCAATTTGTTTTGACAATGGTCCTTCTGACTAACATCTCCGTTAACTCAGTTAAATCAAGGGTCATTTTAGTCTTTTTACCTATTCTTTTGACTTTTTCCTATAAAAAGTAAAAGCAATATTTTTATACACACAAATATATATATATATATATATATATATATATA
>NC_037532.1:28851350-28905428 GCF_001531365.2 Cynara cardunculus var. scolymus | reverse complement strand
ATTTGATTGTGTTTATCTGCAGTTAGTTACACGAATTCAGATATGAGATGAAATCAGATAGAGATGAAATCGTTTAGGGATAAACGAGTTTAAGAGTTTTTAAGAGTTTTAAGAGTTTTTAAGAGTTTTAAGAGTTTTTAAGAGTTTTAGCCAAATGCTTTATAAGATAGTATAGATAATGGATATCAGAATAAATAAAATAAGATATTATTTTATGATTTGATTTGCTTAAATTAAAAAATTAATTATACTAAATACAATTTAATTTTATTGTTTTAGTATTTTTATCTATTTGAATATGAAAACCTGGTTGAAGTTTATATAAAGATTTGTTCAATTTTAAGTTACAAAAATGATAATATGTATAAATCTTTCATTTGGGTAAAATCTAAACAGTTGATTTTAAGTTTTTGAATGAAAAACAATATGAAAATTCGAAACCCTAAGTTTATGATGATAAAATTGGAGTTCATTTCTTAGTGGTTTTCAATGATTTTGGTGTTAAAATATCAATAATAATAATATTATCTATTGCAATGACAGAAAAAGCAACAATAAAATTAAATCGCCTTTAACATAATTATTTTTTAAATTTAAACAAGTCAAATCATAAAACTATATCTTATTTTATTCGCTCTACATATAATAATATATGGTTTTATGATTTGATTTGTTCAAATTGAAATTCTAATTACGATTAAAACAATAGAATCATATTTATTTCCACCATTACAATAAAACAATAAAAATAAATCGTATTTAATATAATTAATTTTTAAAAAATTTAAACAAATTAAATCATACAATAATATCATATTTTGTTTATTTTGATACAATAAAGTAACCATACAAAAATGAACCCAAAGTTTTGAATAAAATTGCTACACAAGGAAACATTTATTGCTGTCGTTTAAAACGGAGAGACTAATGTACCCTTATGCATTGTTAAATGCATTCATACCTAATACTTTTATCCTCACACACATTAACATCAAAACTCATTTTTTACATTTTGAATGCATGAATTGACCTGATTTTGACATCAAACGAAATACAGATAAAATCTCATTAAAATTGATGTATTATGTTTGCAAATCACATCACAAACTAGAACAATACTAGTGCTAAATTGCACATATATCCATATCAAATTGTGCATTTAGAATGTATTATGTTTGGTTTACATCAAAAAACCAAGTGTTTTTCTTCAAGTTGAAGCAAAGTTAGTTTCAAGTTGCATAAAAAGTATATTTAGTTGAAGTAAAGTTGATTTTGATCTATAAATTATTGGAAAAACTGAAAGTACGATTACAGCACACTGAAAGTACAACTACAACAAAAAGTAAATGAATAACCAAGCAATCTACAAAAGCCACAGCGGTTTACCAGCTTCGATTACTGAGACAATGAGGGAGACGAGGGTTTAGAGTCGATTACAAGAGAAGAAGAAAAATCACAATTTTCGCGAGTAAAACTTTTAAAGTATCAGTTATTATTAATAAGTAATTACCCATATCAATTAATTTCACTAAAGTTCAAAAAAATACAGCATCAGGTTCATTCGTTTCTGTGTTTATTATTTAAATCTTAACCTCCTAGTAATTATTAATTATTGGACAGGTCTTTTATGCTGAAATTTCCAAATTGTTGTATATTTCTTTAAAAGTGTTAAGCTTATTATACTGAATGTTGAAATTGTTGTGTTTATAATATCTGTTTGAAAGTATTAAGCTTATCACTGTCTCTTATACTGATCATTGAAATTGTTAACTTGATTTAAATCATTGGAGCCAACTAACGATGATAAGATTTAAAAAAAGATCAGGGTTTTTTGTTTTATCTGAGAGGATCACCTTAAGCAACAATTCTAACTCTACTTTTGCCATATAAAAAATTTACATAAGTTAATATTAGAAGGGTACTTGCGCAATGCAGCGAGATACATCTTGATTTTAATATTTTATTTTATTTTTTATCTCAATCGATGTTATAATATGGTCATATATGATTTTGAGAATGCGATTATGTTTTTATTTTTGAATAAAAATTTAACAAAGATATATCGATATGAGTATGAAATTAATTATTTAAAAATTTCTCATTTTTTGTGTAATTTTTTTATTCAATTTTTTTATTATAATTTAATTTAGGTACAATAACGAAGTAATTTGTATTTGGTTTAATAATATAATTTTCTTATAAATATAATAATTAATTATTTTGTTAGAACTCGATAATTATCTTAAATTATATTTTAGATTTTTATATTTTAAAATGAGATGTTTTTCCTCTATTTGATTATGTTTATCCACAGTTAGTTATACAAATTCAAACATCGAGCTTTGATAAGTTGTATTTATGCATATTTTACTTATAATTTTGAATTTTAATTAATATGCATCAATATACAGTACTTTATGCATAAAAAATGGTTGTTAAGATTTTTGTCAAATGATTTATAATATAGTATAGATATGGTTTATTCATGTTAATGTATATTAATTTATGACAATTTTTAAAATTTTCATACTACCATTTATTAATATTTTTATAACTTTGTTATATTTTTTACCAAAATTTGAATTATCGTCCATTTTAGAGGTTGTTTGGTTGATTTTTCATTAAGTTATGTAAGAATAAAGTTGTCTTTATGAATTAATTTATCTATATAAATTTAAAAGTTTTTTCACATATTAAATAAACAAGATAACATTAAAAAAATTGATTTTCTACGTAAAGTGTTACAGTTTTATGTTAAAACCTTACTAAATTACTAATATATATATATATATATATATATAATATTTTATATAAGTAATCAGTTGAGTGATCAAAAAGCATATATTAGCGGTCACCTTTCGCCACATACATTGCATTATTGGCCAAGTACACTTTCATTCAAAATTTTAATTAAAGTCTATTTTGACTTTTTACTTTTTATAAACAAATAGAATCTTTTGTTTTATACTCAATGAAGCAATAATTTAAATATAAATTTATTAAAATATTTGTTTTTTTAAGGTTGCTATTTTCTCTTTAAGTTTACCAAAATAGCTATACATATGCAAAACGCACGTCTGTAATTAAGGACCCAAATTAAAAGACAAAAGAAAATTTACATTTTTTATCCCTATTCGTAAAAAAATTACATTTTTCACCTAAGTATGCAAAAAAAGATTCATTTCTCACCCAGGTTTGCAAAAAAAATGGTGGATTTAAGGCTATTTTGGTAAACCTTGTAAAAAAGTGGTTAATAGATGAAATCAACCGATAGAAATAGTTATTTTAATTAATTTAATTGTTTTATAGGAATTAATTTCTACAATATCAAAATATTTTATTTGTGGTGTATGAAATTAAAAGCAATTTTAAATTCAAATTAAAAGCAATTTTTGTCAAATTTTAATATTAATATCGCTTATTTAAAAAAAAAAATTGTAATATCTTTAAATTTATATTTTATTCAAAAATAAAAATATTTTCTTCTTCTCAAAACCAAATAAAGTCGCATTATAACATCGATAGACCGAAAATATAAAACGAAACATTAAAATCAAGATATGTCTCGTTGCATTGTGTGAGTACTTTTCTAGTAATAATAAATGTGAAGAGAAGCGGGTTCTGTAATTTGTTTTTGATAAGAGGATAAACAAAAACGTAAGAAATGAAGTTTGTGCGTAAACTATTAAAAAACGAGTACGTATTTTCACAATTGAGAAAGAACAATCATTTACATATGTTAGTGTGTACTTACTAGGGGGAACCTATGAAGGATCCAGGAGGGGTTTCGTGTACTCGTTCAACCGATTTTTGTAAGTGGAATTTTTTTGGGTTATTAAAGGTGAACACATTAAACTTTAATAGATGCTTCAAGATATTAGAAAATACAAGGAGCATCAACCAAAAAAATGGCAAAAAATAATCAAGATCGATTAAAAAACCCAAATAAATCCATCAAATCAACAAAAAAAACTTTAAAAAATCTCTCGTAATGATGGAATTTGACGAAAACAAACCGGGCTTATGCCTAATACGTAGTATGGTGTCTTGCTCAAAAGGTCGATTCCATTTGGAAAAATGTATTTTATTCCACCAAATTGATACAACTGATTTTCCCTGTATCAAACTACGTTGACTTTTCCACAAGATCAAACAACCAGTCTTACTGTCACCTGCATTCCTCGGGATATACGGTTATCCCTTGTCCGATCACCTATCTCTAAGAAGTGTCCTCCCTTGTGACATATCAACCTAATCCCATATCCAATTGAAAATAATAACCCATTTATAACATGTTAATTAATGTTTAAAAGCATATAAATAAATAGCATGCAACCCATAGTAATAATCATATACATGTATCAAGCCCATAAACATGTACATAAAGATAACATAATGCTCAAATAATAAATACATAAGCATGCATCTCAGTTAAAGTCTTATGAAGACTCATCTGAATAGCTTTGCATAATTAAACCTCGTCCCTGAGTAATACGCTTCAATCGTCGTTTTTGTGTGGAATGACGCTATGCCGCTCCAAAGTCGATATCTCTCTCAATTATTAATGAAATTTCAAAATTCGAAAGGGGTTTACTCCCTTACATCATTGAGATCAATACCCCAAATTTTCAGCCGAAAACTCTAACATATAGACCAAAGGTCTTTTGGCCTAGCAGTATTATAGACTTTGGCCTCCTAGGAGGTCAGGGGTTCAAACCTCACTAAAGATGAAGAAGATGTGTGAGTTTATTTGTTGCATTTGTCATATATATAAATATTATATACCTAATAAAAAAAAACTCTAACATATAGTTTTTCAAATCGACCATTGAATATGGAAAACGTGATTTGAGAAATCATTTCCAAATTAATTTTTCAACTTTTGGCAGAAACTAGTCCCTTTAATTTTCCTTTATGTGTTATCTTTCCAAAATCAATTAAACTCACAATATATCATTTCCCATTTTATTGATTTTATTTATTGCAAATCAAATCATATTTTCTGAGTATCGACACTATAATCTTTTATATCGTTTATTCTTTAAATTTCTAATCCTCAATAATTATATAAATGCAACTTCTTATTAGAAAATAAAAAATTTATGTTCGGTCAGAATAAAAATTTACACTGATTGAACATGACTAACTAATTTAAAATACTGGATTAAACAAATTGAGAAAAATATATTGATGCATAAAGTTATTATAAAATTCCCCCTTTTAGATATAACTGTTTAATTTAAAATTTTATAGAAAATTTAAATATTTTAGAATTTAAAAATAAGAATATAATATACTTTAGTTTCTTAAAGTATTTTGCTGTATAATAAGCCACAAAGCCCTAATATTTATTTTATATTTGAATTTGTTTTTTAAATATACAAATTAAAAACGTTATATATAAACATATAAATTTAAATTCAGAAAAAATAAAGAATGTAGAAGAAATATTTCTTAAAATAGTAAAAAATACTATTGTTTTTATTTAAATATGAATAAACCGAATAAAATATGGAAGAAGGTAGAGTCATATATACGTGGAATCTAGTCATGCTTGCAAGGAAAAGTCATTGGAAGGCTGCATTCAGATGAACCTTAGATTATCCCTTTTAACCCTTTATACATTTATATAAGAATATATATATATATATATATATATATATATATATATATATCCACTCAATTTGTACAAACCATGCAAAATGCTTTTATCCGTCGATTTCATTGTTTAATCTTATGAAATTTTTTCATGAAATTGTTTAATCTTGTAAAATTGTTTCATATAATACTTTTTTTGATGCAGTTGTTTCATATATGGTTATGAAATTGTTTCATATAATGCTTAATGAAATTGTTTCATGTATTTCTCTAAAATTAAAATAATGAAGATGATAATATCCATGATTAACACTCTCCACAATAAAAATGATTAATCAATCTCTCATAATTACAAAAAAATGAACAAAAGGAAAAATTATGTTTGCACGGTTTTGTACAAATTGGATGGTTTTTATTTGATTGCTCATATATATATATATATATATATATATATATATATATATATACTCATGTGCGACCAATGGTTTTTTGTGAGACCCGTAAGGCCAATTCTCAACCCTTGGATTAGATCTATAATCTGAACATTCATAATCACAAAATTACCACGAGACTTTTCAATAATCACAAAATTGTCACAGTGCAACTTTATATCATTAGCTTATAAAGTTGATCAATGAACATAAATTGGTCTTACGGGTCTCATGAAAAACTCTTCATCTCACATGAACCCAACCCTATATATATTATAGGTCAAGTATTGTGTGAGAATGAAAATTAAGATAAGAAGCATAAAAAAAAATTAGACTCTTGATCATCTTTAATTTTAAACACACTTATAAATCGCATTTGATACATGGATCAATCTGGTGCATCTCATTCTAATGTGCATCTAAGGGTGAATATCATTTCTTACGGTTCTCATCGAAACCCAACTCTCTCATCTTAACTCTCATTCTAACCAAAACCTAATCTCGTTTTTATATGAGTTTGTTTTGAGAACTTTTTAATTCATAACATTCAATTTATACAATAAGAATTAATTAAATATTAAACCTAACATAATTTAAAAATTCTCTCGCTCCCTTGCTTCTCTTCTCTATCTGTAATATATATATATATATATATATATATATATATAATTGAATATGCACATAAGGTAATATATTGTGAACATTTTTTTAAGAATATTAGTGAACATATTCTAAATCCATAAGATCTAATATAGATTTTGAACATACCGTGAACATCAACTAAAATAACAAAACCAAATATAAATCTTTCACTTGTGAACACCTCACTAAAAAAATGAGAAAAGTAAGAAATGATCCTCACCCTTGGATGCACATTAGAATAAGATGCACCCGATCGGTTCTCGTATCAAACGCGATTCATAGGTGAGTTTGAGATTAAAAATGATCAAGGGTCGAGATTCATTCTTACGATTCTCACTTTAATTTTTCTTCTCACGCGATCCTTCGTCTATGTATATAAACATATGTTTATATAATAACCAGTATATCATGTGCTATTTCACATGATTTTTTTCTGGCAACGGCTTAGATTAAGTATATTGATTAACATATATTTATTTCATAGTGTGAATATTTTTTATATGTTTGTGAAACACAAAATATAATTAAAAGTTTCACATTGTGAATAGAATCCATATGAAATAAACACATTGTGAAACAAATATATATGTCAATCAATATATTAAATTTTAGCCTTAGATTAAAAAAATCATATGAAACAATATCTTACGATAATAGTTTTCACAATTATCATAATATATATATATATATATATATATATGAGATGCTCAAATGATTAAATCTCTAATATTGTGTGTGTGTATATATACATATATATATATATATACATATATATATATATAGGCGAAGTATCGTATGAGAAAAGAAGTTATCGTAAGAAGCGTAAGAAAAGATATGTACATTTGATCATTTTTAATTTCATATCCACCCATGAATTATATTTTAGAAGAGAATTGATCCAATGCATCTCGGTCCACCTCATTAGTGTTGACATTCAATTATGATTGATCCAACGGTAGAAATCTCTTTTTACACTTCTCACCATAACTTTTATCTCACCAGAACCCAACACACACACACACACACTCTCTCTCTCTCTCTCTCTATATATATATATATATATATATATGTATATAGAGTTGGGTTCCGGTGAGAATGAGAGTTATAACGAGATACGTAAAAAATGATCCTCACCCTTGGATGCACATTAGGATAAGATGCACCCAATCGGTTCCCGTATCAAACGCGATTCATAGGTGGGGTTGAGATTAAAAGTGATCAAGAGTCGAGATTCATTCTCACGCTTCTCACTTTAATTTTTCTTCTCACACGATCATTCGTCTATGTATATAAACATATGTTTTCCTACTATTACTCAATGAATTAATAATATTAAACAATTTAAAATATGTTATATACATGTACGTATATGTATTTTGAATTAAAATACTGTTATATATTAAAAACTAACAAGTAAAAATTTGAAAATATAAGAATTAAATATCACATTACAAAACATCGCATTATGCCGTGGAGTCCCGCAAGCTTAACGTAGTGCCGAACACAAGTCTTAATTCATGATGTGCCACGATGGCTGTTACGACGAGATTTTTAAAATACTAAAATTATCTAAAAAACAAAAGTATCATTATACAGTGATTGTGTGCAATAATTCTAGTCAAATATGATCGAGAATCTATATTATCAGTAATTGCTATTACTTTTTATAAAGTTTTCTAAAAAGGTTGTTAAACATTTTGTATGGTGAACAACAGACAACAGTGGCATGGTGGTGATGACGAGGGTGGGAATTGTGGATGGTGTTGGTGTTGGTGGTAGTGGAATGACAATATTAGTTGATGGTGCTGGTGGCGGAAATGTTGACGGTGGGGGCCGGGGGTGAGGGTGGTCGCAGTGGTGAGAGTGGGGTGGTGGTGTTGGTTAAATTTGATGCAAAAGTTACTTTTGTCTTTCTAAAACCAAATTAAAGATTTTGTTACATTTGTCACCAAAATGGAATTCAAAATCCTTCACATATGCCAAAGAATGATCAAATCCATCAATCGTGGAATTCATCAGAATCCAATCAATTGATTCCGTGAATCAAACATCACTAACGAATTTGACATTCCAATTCCATCAAATTCATTTGAATTCTACAACCCGGACAACCCCTAAAATAGATCGAAATTATTCACTTTATATAAAATATTATACCGCGATATATGAACCATCAATGGAAAAGTTATTTTTGAAGCCCGTTAATAACTGTATATACATGCATATGCTATTAAATCAATGATATTTATTGAGATTAAGGGGCTGTTTATCCAAATGCTTACCTGGTAAGTGCTTACCTATAGGAGTCAACACTATAAATTTATTTCGATGAATAAGATTTTAGTACATCAAAACGTATTGAATACAACAATTTATCGGGGAAACGCTTACCTGGATAAGAGTTGTAATCTCACTTACCGGGTAAGACTCTTTATTATTCTCATCGCTCTTACCCAATAAGATTTTTTGCTCTTGTCATGTTCATTTGATAAGAAAATTTATTTGGTAAGCACTTACCAAGTAAGCGTTTAATAAACAGCTTGTAAGATAACATTACTAAGTTGACTGAATCAGATACAATATGATAAAACATAACAGAACAAGAGAATATAATTAAATTGAATTGGAATTCACACGAATTTTTATTTTTATATTAAAAAAAACTATTTTTTATTAATTTTGAAGTACACATAACATAACCTTTTGGCTTCAGTCGACACATGTTACCGAATTGTAGTCAAACTTGGTTCATTACTGTCGTTGAGGGTGCGTTTGGTACGTTGGACAGAGTGGGACAGGACATGACATAACACAATTGTCCTATGTTTGGTGTGGTTTTATGTGGGACTAACTAGAACAAACTAGAACAAGGGTGGGACAAGGTTGTCCACCCTTTACCCATGGAACTAAGTAGAACAAGAAACTTTTTACCACTTTACCCTCAAAAACCTCATACGCATACCTTCCTTCTTCCCCTTCACTCTCCTCTCCTCCATCGCTTCCACCGCTCAACCGGCGACCGGTGACGGCGACTTCCGATGGCCGCCGCTGCTGCTTCTCCGATGGCCGCCGCTGCTGCTTCTCCGATGGCCGCCGCTGCTGCTTCTCCGATGGCCGCCGCTGCTGCTTCTCCCGATGGCCGCCGATGCTGCTTCTTCCGATGGCCACCACTGCTGCTTCTCCGATGGCCGCTGCTGCTTCTTACAGCAACTACATCACGAATTTGAAGAAACTCTTCAAATACCTTTCTTCTTGTTTCATGCAAGTAAGGAATTATATTTTGATGGTGGTTTCGTACTCGATTTCGCCAACAACTTGATTAATTGAAGTACTTATTAGGGATTTTAATGAAGTATTATGATTTATTTCGAGAGTTTACATTGATTATGATTGCTGAATGTTGTTGTTGTTGTTGATGAATTAGTAGGGCTGTAGTGGTAGTAGTACCAGTGTTACCAGAATGCATTTCGTCGTGAAAAAACACTAAACAGCTCACTGGGGGTAAATTGGTCATTTTAACCAGTTCTATCCTGTCTTGTCCTGTCTTACCAAACGCTGAACAGCTGTCCTGTCCTGTCCCATCCTGTCCTGTCCTGTCATGTCCAGTCCTGTCTGCGCACCAAACGCACCCTGAAAGATCTGAAATTAATTCATTTGTTTATTAAATTACTAAAAAATAAATCCATAATATTTTAATAATTAAATCCATAAGTTGTGTGGTGGGACCACATAAAAAATATTAAATGAAAAATAATATTTATTTGTTGGGCATAAATTCCTTTGAAATATTTAAAGATTTTGATGATGGCATGACGAATGAGGATAATTTATGAATATTCCCTCTTGCTCACTTGATGTTGCACTTCTGAATTATTTAAAAATTAAAGTAAAAATCGTACCCAATTTATTTAAAATATTTAAATATGAAAAATATTTTAAAAAAATCTAACATAATTTTTTTATTTTAAATGATTAAGTATTGAATTTTTTTAATAAAATAAAAAATACTTTTATTCGTTTTAAATGAATTAATTATTGGTCTTTAGATAATTATTTTCCTATACTTTTCTAACAAAAAACCGTCTTGTGATCGGCTAAAGAGGTTTTAAAGTAAAACAAACAAACAAACCACAAATGGTGGTGCCTGATTGGTTTGAGCTTGTCTTCAAAGGTCAAAAGTATCAGGAGGTCTCATGTTCAAATTCAAGGAGGAATAAAAATTCATTTGTGACCATGGAGGTTCAAATGCGTTGACTACGGGCTATCAGCAAAGCAAGTGAGATTAATTGGCTCACATAGCGGGTTAGATATCCAAGTTAATAAAAAAAATTGATCAAATGTTTTCTTTAAGTTGATTACATCATCCTCATCTTCGAGGTCCAAGAATAAAGAATTTGACATATATTCACTTGATTATCGCTTGTATCATAGCTAGAATCATCACTGCAATCATCGTTGCAATTAGATCCCATTATTTAAACAAAAATAGCAACGACTTCATCACGATTCACAAATGAAAACAAATTCTATCATATTCTAGTAAACAATTCAAAACCTCAACAACATTATTCAACACATAAATTTTTTGTTTAATCATTAAAAATGTCACCATTTTATGTAATTGATACGGCTAATTGCATATGTATACATATTTGCCCAAAATTTACTTAACTAACTGCATCTGCAATTTTGTCAGGATCTGCCCTCAAATCCCACTAGAGAAATTGGTAGAATTTGAGAATTTGTTGATGCAAATAAAAGACCAGTAGACTTCAATCATACTTGAGATATAAGTAATCAAACAAAATTGAACCAACTTGAGTAACAAACCGAAACCTGAGAAATCATGTATCATCAATATTTTACACACATCATAAACTATAATTTGTATGTATTCCTTAATTAACGATCGAATGGGCTATGACTGTAATCAAACTCGGGAAATCAATCTAACCTAAGAAATGAAACAAAACTGAACCAACCTAAGTAATGAACCGAACCTGAAAAATCAAAGCACATGACCTTGACATGTGAGAAATAGAACCACACAGTCGGCCTAGACTAGGAGTGGTAGCGACGACCTGGAATGGTGGCGATGGTAGGCTGGGCTGAGGGAGGTGGCAACAACGACGAAGGATTGGGCTGAGGGAAGCGTGACGACGATCAATGGAGAAGAGGAGTGGGGGAGTGTGAGGGGAGCGTTAATGGGGCATAAGATTCACGATTAGGATGGTTTTTAAGGTTATTCAAATTTGTAGTTTTACCTAATATACAAATTGCAAGTTGCATTTTTAAGTAATAAATAATTATTTAATATATTTAAAAAAGTCTAAAGATTTATTAACATGTTTTGAAATGTCCAAGAATTTAATCGTTCCAAACACTAAAATTGATTGACTTTTTTTTAACTTTTCCCTTATGGAATCGAAAAGCTTGACTATAGAAAATGTTAAACGATGTCGCATTAATAGATATGCATGACGCTTGAATTGCTAGTGTTTTTAATGACCATTGATCAATATGTGTTTATCTTGTTTTCAGTCTTTTTTATTAATATTTGTTTTTCCCGAGTAATAACATTTTATGACAATATCAAATCCTTAATGAACTAACCATAAGGGTGGTGGCTGATTGGTTTGAGCTTGGCTCCAAAGGTCAAAAGTACCAGGAGGTTCCAAGTTCAAATCTAAGAAGAAATAAAAATCCCTTTGTGGTCATGGAGGTTCAAATGTGGTGACTCTGAACTATCTGCAAAGTAGGTGGTCGCCCTGAGATTAGTCGGCTCGCATAATGAGTTAGATATCCAGGTTAATAAAAAAAATAATCCTTAGGGTGTGTTTGGTTTGCAGGAATGTTTCTGAGGAATTTGGATTCCCAGGAGGGATTTGGATTCCATGGGATTTGGATTGAATTGGATTTAAAATTCATTCCAGTGTTTGGTTTGCAGGATTTGGATTGGATTTGAAATCCATTCCAATGTTTGGTTTGTAGGATTTGGATTGAGATTATGATTACATAAATTGATCATGCTTACATCAATCTGAAAATTTACAAACTCTACTAGCCCATAAAATTATGATACAAATAAGTAAATATGCTTAATAAGTGGACCATTACATGGTTTTCTGCTAATTGAACTCTGTATATTTGGTTGTTCATCAAATTAAACATGTAATATAGCATCAGAACCACGCCGATGGAGGAGAAGGTTGAAGAAAAGACATGCATCTGGGAGAAAGCGACGGAGACGACGGTGGGAGAAAGCCACGGCGATGGAGACGACCTCGAGGGAAAGCGACGGAGACGACCTCGGGGGGAAGCGACGGCGACGAAGACGACCTCGGGGGGAAGCGACGGCGACGAAGACGACCGTGGTGGGAAGCGACAGCGACAGAGATGACTGTGGGAGAAAGCGACAGAGGTGAGCGATGAAAATGGAGGAGAAGATGGAGACGGGTAGGTTAGGGCAAAAAGAATCCCACAGGAATGGATTCTAAAATACCATGTCTTTCCAAAGGATTCTTAAATCCATCGTTCATGGGATTTTAAATGAATCCATGGATTTTAAATCCTACCAATCCTACAAACCAAACACAGGATTGAAATGGATTTTAAATCCAAATCCCTCCAATTCCATTCCATTTCTACAAACCAAACGCACCCTTAATGAACTTTAACACTCGGCCAGAATCAACAAGATCCAATAAATTGGGACCGACCAAACTGGGCTATATCCGACTTTTTGCACACCCCTAGTTTTCAGTTAATTAAAACTGGAGGATATTGGATATACAGAGGTGTTGCTGAAAGCACTAGCCTAACTGAAGCAACCGACATTACTTTAACTGAGAAGAACGTACAATACTTCAAAAAGACATTAACAAAAAACAAGTTAATAAATATAAACTAAGAATCTATTTGTTTTTTTACCTCATCAGTTAAAAAACAAATTGAATAATTTAAAAGTCCTATAATCATATACAAAATATAAAAGAATATTAAAGATGAAGATCTTTTTTTTACCTCATTATTGTTGACATTCAATTTTTAATCTCATGTCCACCTATGAATTGTATTTTAGAAGGGTATTGATTCGGTGTATCTCGGTATACTTCATTATTGTTGACATTCAATTAAGATTGATTCAAAGATGAAGATATTTTTACATTTATCACTATAACTCTACCCTCAAATACAAACCTAATAAATCTATACTATATTATAAAATATTTGACAAGAACTCTTAAAAACCATGTTTCATGCATGATTTACTTTTTATTGATGCATATTACTTAAAATTTTAGATTACAAGTAAGTTGTGCATAAGTACAACTTATTAAAGCTTCATGTTTGAATTTGTGTAACTAATTGCGGATAAACATAATCAAATTAAAGATAAACATCTCATTTTAAACATAAAAATCTAAAATACAATTAGGGTAGTCATTGACTTCTAACAAAATACTTAGTTATTATATTTATAAAAAAATATATTATTAAACCAAAAATAAATAAAATTAATTAAATAAATACACAAAAAAAAAGAAATTTTAAATAGTTAGTTTGATACTAATACCATTTTTTTCAATTTTTATGATATTTTCATATTTATATTTTATTCAAAAATAAAAACATTATCGCTTTCTTAAAACTACATAAAACTTATTATAACATTGACTGAGACAAATAAAAAAATAAAACGAAACAATAAAATTAAGATACATCTCACTGCATTATACGAATACTCTTCTAGTATTACAAAGTCATAAAAACGACTTTAAACTGTTTGAGTTTTTTATGCTCTTGAAAAAGATATATAAAAATAAGCAAACATGATATCATGAATTCTAAAGGGGTATAGATAAGAAATAAAGAATTGTGAAGGGGTATATAGATAAGCATTAAAGAAGTCAGGTGGCAGAGGAATCCGAGTCAGCAGGGTGGTGGGCCCTACCAAAACCCAACTCCGCCGTATAGCTAGGTCATACTCTCTCACGTACGGTCCTCACACAGTCGTTCCTTTAGAACCCTTCACCGGAAAAAAAGAAACATCCAACAGATCTCTCACCGCTAAATTCTTACTCAAATAACTCCACTTTGATCGTCGATGGCCATGGAAGACAATGAAAGTTGTGGCAGTCGAGCCGTGGAATCGCCCAAAAAGAGCCGACAACGACGTCAGAAACTCGAGGTTTATAACGATGTTCTCACTCGATTGTACGACATGAATCATGAAGATACCAAACATCCTGATTTCGAAGACCAGTTATGGATTCACTTTAATCGCCTTCCTCCGAGGTAATCTTCATCAATTCAGTGTCCAATTTGATCATAATTTTGTTAGAAATGAGGCCTGAAGTTATTGTTTGAGAGCTATGAAGAGACTAGAGAGGTTTGTAATTGACATAATGTAATATAGGAGGTATTATTGTCCCTACGTGTTTGTTGATACGCTGTTTTACTGCGTACGGAAGGGTATTAATTTTCGTTTATGTGATGTGATTGATTTTTACGATATGTTTTTTTTTGCTGGGACAGATATGCGCTGGATGTGAACGTAGAGAGAGCTGAAGATGTGATCACGCACAAGAGGGTTTTGCAGATGGCCGAAGATCCTGCCAACAGACCTGCATTTGAAGTCCGCTTAGTGCAGGTAAAAATGAACTAAAAAGTTAATATAGGGATTTGTATGGGTTCTATTTGAAAATTAACTTACTAGCAAGTAGCTCACTGCTTAGCACATTGGTTGGCATCACCAAGTAAGTTGTCTTTTTAATGGTTCTTGGCTTTGGGACTTCTCATAAGTTAGTGTCGAAATTTGTTGATTTTTTTTAAGGTTTGTCCTTACGATGCTTAGAGTTTTGAGGATGACATCTCTGTGTAATTAATGTTCTTTCATGAGAGAGGGAGAGGCAGAGGCAGAGGCAGAGGGAGAGGGAGAGGGAGAGGGAGAGGGAGAGGGAGAATCACCTTGATCAGATTGGTTATCTTCTCTTAAACTTCTTCATTATCTTTCCTGGAGACTTGCAATTTCCTTAGGGTTGTAAATTGCAATAGTCCCTTCATGCTTCAATTCCGTTTCACCTTATCTCTTTAATTGAAATTGGATCCAGAGAATGATTTCAAAGGCCTCACTGAAAAAGAAGAGAATGATTTGATTTTTGTGCGTGGTTTTAATGAATATGGTCTCATGTGACGGAAACCAATAGATTACGATAAGTGGTCGGTAAGGATTGAGGAGAAGAAATATGTTGCAATTGGGGCTGCCCTCAACATCACTTGTCAGGATCTCCCTAAAAGTTCAAAGGGATAGGAAAATACTTTAATTTGGAAAAGAGAGGTGAAAATATTCTTATCAAATGTGAAAATATCAGCATTTGAGTCAGTTAACCTTATCATTCATGAATGATATACCTTCATCATGCTACTTTATGTAATCTGAGGAGTTTGACCTTAGCTGTCACTCTTGCTTTTGAGCATGCACAAGCTAACAAGTATGAATGTGCATAATGTACACCATGGGATGAGTGTCGTACATGTCAAGATTGTAATTGCATTTAGGAGTTGCTGAGGGGCATTGTGCAATTGTTTAATAGTTAGAATGTGTGTCATTAAATGATGTAAATAATGGAAAGCACAGGAATAAGACTTCACATTCGTTGCTTTTATGTTAAAGTTGAACATGTTAACTACCTTTTGTATAAATTCCACCGTTGGATTGTGCGTACCATGATAATTACCACAATCTCTTTCTTATTCATCTAGTTTCTTTTCAATTCCTTTCATTTTACCGGAACGTAATCCTTGTAGGTTTATCTTGTTCTTTCATCAAAAGGCGTCAAAGTCAGACAATTCATTAATAGTATATTAACATTTCGATAACATGCCCAGATGTTAATTAAATCACATTCACAAGCCCAGGTGTCTCCTTTTGTTGCCCAGATGTTAAACTCACAAATGAAGTTTACAAAGAAAAAAAGGTAACTAAGAGAGAGAAGGAGGCTACAAGTGTTAGACACTTGTTAGCATCATCAGTTGGGTTCTTTAGCTGAAAATAGGGAGGGGGGGGGGGTAACAGTCACATGCACCATTCCTAGACAGGACACAGTTTAGGTAGCACAAGCAACACCAATTATAAGAACAAAACAAATGTAAAATATAACCAAACTTATAAATCGACACCTCTGCTTTACTTTGATATGTAAACAGTTAATTACATTTTTAAAGTATGGGTGTAAAGAACAAGCCACTACAAGTTGAATATTACGATACTTGCAAATCCATGTATCAAAGTAGAATTTAGGTACATCCGAACTAGAATATGGCTTCCATCTGAAACTAATCTGGTGAGCTAGAAATTAAACTGAAAGGAATTTCAAAGCTGTGCATGCAAACATAAAAGGGGAACACCCCTAGGATTCTGGGACACAAATAGCAAAGATACATGTACTCCTATCGAAGGCCAGCTCCTCATGGATACCCCACTTAGGAAATCTCTTTTCATTATTTCCCCATGCGAACCTTGGTGAACCTCCACTTCTCTGAAAGACCTCCTGTTGGTATAGTTTCTCCTAACGTGTGCATTCGATGATCTAAGTTGGGGACAATTTCTTTTTTTGAAACGGAAAGAAAATATATGGAGACCTTTGATGTGTCCCTAATACCTTCCACCACCCCCATGAAGATACTGACTTAACTGCTTTGAAGTCTCATCTCACCTCTCTGAGTTTCCGATTGTGACATCATGTATGTTTTTTTTATCTCGATGAGAAATTGGCTTAGAATCTGTGTTGGTGATAGAGCACACAAAGAGACAGTAGGATCAGTTCCGAACAGAAAAGGAACAGCGATAGCAAGTATTAACGTGCATATGGTGGCAGATGAGTCAGGAGCAGGGCGATATAGTGTCAGTGGCTCTCAAATGGTAACCGAGATAAAAGTACCCAATTTTCTGCTGATTGATGAACAGCTTAATTTTTTTGCCAAAAGAATTACACTCGATCTACTTTGATAAACTAGTATGCTGTTTCCAGCATTATTAATTCCAATGTGATCAAGGTTCTCTTTTAAACACCAACACATGATTAGTATGTTAAAAACAGGAATGGATGTTCATGACATGACATTCCAAAATAAAAGGCCGGGGAGTCAGTTTTGCATATTCAAGTATATTGGTCAACCAAAGATATATATATATATATATATATATATGCCTGTGGATGGGAGGTCCATATGTTTGTTATACTCTCTTAAGCATGCGGATAGAGGTGGACATAAAACACATTATCATGTGCTTGTGCTTTCTTATTGCTTTAGGGAATAATGTTCTTCTGCACATGTATATATACACGTATGGCAGTCTTTGTGAAACATGAATCTGTACATCCGTAACTTCCATTGTGCTCTATTCTTGGCAATATTCCTCTCCTCGAATTAAGTTGAACAATACGGGTTCATTGATTCTCCCTGGATATGAATATGTTGAAGGAACACATAAGGATTATCTGGGTATTTCTTGAAAATTTATAGGTTGCTTTCTTGATTATCTCTTGATGTTACTTCTGTCTTATGCAAGGAATATCTTATATAGGTCCATCCTACCTCAGATGGGAACACACCTGATTTGGACAACATGGAATTTTCAATGAAAGAAGATGCTCAAAGTCCTTCAACTTACAGCAGCAGAAGCGGGTATTAACATAATAACAATTATGTGTGCTATTTTCTGCTTTATCTTTGCATGCTTAAAATATTTATTTCTGTATCTGTTACTCTTATTACTTGTTGCTTGTCCAAATGCTGTTTGATATATGAAAAGACATGCCCAACTATTTTTATTTGCTAGATTTCCATTTAATTTTTTCCCTAACTTATTGTTCTTCATTGTGCTATTATCTCTCCGATGATTTATATGCTCTTTAGATTGCACCCCCCGTCTTTTGGCTCTGCACCAAATCTTGAAGCGCTTGCACTTAAAGCCAATAAACATCATGACAGTTATGCTGACAATGATGTGACTTCAACTTCAGTATTTTCTAGGTAAATCTGTTTCTAACTTGTTAATGCTGCATCCAGTAGTCAAGAAGCAATAGATCTTGTAATACCTTATTGGTGGATTGCTTAAAATATATTAAAACTATCGTGCTACAAGATGGTGCCATTCACATTTACTAACACAGCCATTAGAACTTAACTGGTGCACCCACATATAAACATCTGTATAATACTGTGTGATAAATTCTACCTTTTTTCTTTTTCTATTTTCATATTTGTCAAAGAAGTTCTTACTTAACATGCTGCCTCGTTGTTCTTTTAATTTTAACTGAACAGCTCTAGAGCCTCATACAATTTGATTTTGGAAATTATGTATGACTGCATAATAATAATATAGTATACTCTTACAAATTGTACATGTGCGGATTTATGCAGTGTTCTGCTAAAAGGTTAACAAGTTACATACATGCACCTCCATATGGCTTTCCAATTAACAAAAAATTGTTTTCACCTTCCTTCTCTTGCTGATATGTCGTCTTTTATTCAAGATGATCCTTCTGATAAAACGATCTAATGAACCGATTTTCCCAATTGAATGTCAGTTTTTTGTACCTATTCTTCTAAGGAGTCTTTCAAGTTGTGATTATAAAATAGCGTCCCACTAAATGTGCTTTCTGAATTGGGATAGTGCAGGCCTATGCATGAGATCACGTTTTCAACGATAGACAGGCCAAAGCTCCTAAGTCAGGTATTAAACAATCCCCTTTTTGTGTTCTCTTGGTGCATAATTAGCTGTTTATTTTGAAGTCTGAAGCTGCATATGCTGGGAGAAAAGGATCTTACAGAACCTCCTTACTTTCTATTATGATAATAATGTGAAAGGGAACATGCTTGCGTATTAGACAATATACAGTTCCTCAAAGCAAACAGACAGATTATTAAACCATTAGAGGCATGTGGTTCCATGCATGTAAGAATTTGGAGATAGTTCTCTCTTTAGCAACTGATTGCTACTAGCAGTGAAGCACTTGTACGGTATATCAACTATGTAAAATAAATCAAAAGAACATTTTACTTGTCTTAGAAAAAAATGTCTATGAAGCGGTGGAGGCTCTCAATGGATGCGGAGAGGTACCAAGTTAAGGAAACTTAAGATTTAGTAATTCTTATGCACTGTTATCATATTTACATGCAAAAAAGGTACTCAAATTTCAAAATTTTGGCATCTTTATCAAATCTGCCCCTGGTCTTACAATAAGGCATGGAGCATTTTATTTGCCGATGGTGGGTTTGTCCCTAGCTCAACAATTCTTTGTTGGTCTTTGATACTCATTCAGACTTGGACATTCGTCTATGTTTTTGGGTTTAGCTTACGTTAGTGAATGTTGAAACTTATGTGGAGGTGAAGGTTAGGAAGGTTTTATCCATTCCATGTAGGTAGAAAAGCAAACAACTGGTGGGTTCATATATGTTATTGCTACTGCTGTTACTAATCAATCCCGCAAACTGCATCAAATCCCTGGGTTTTAACGGCTTGAGACTTGCAATGCAAAGAGGTGTCGTATAAGTCTTTAAGAACAGAATTTTGATCTGCGTGGTTTGCTTCTTTATTTCGTGATAAAGGTTAATATCTACGTTGTGCGTTTTGTGCGTTATGTCCATGACATTAGTGGACCTCTGCTTCTACTCCCTTCTTTTGATTAAGTTGATCGTGTATGATCATCATAATTGTACAGCATAAATCCTGGTTCTAATTAATTCAATAATTTTTCAACGTTTTTAAGGGTTTAGAATTTCAGCAAATGGAATTCGGGGGCTCCTTTCATAAACTTCATGAACCAAGATTTTGCCAAGTTGGACAAATTAGACGGTTGTAACTATACGAGATGGGCTGACAAAATGAAATTCTTGTTGGTGGTTCTTAGTACCCCACTACACTCCACATGCTAAATTACCAAGTGATGGGTCCCAACATATATGAACCCACCATTTCTTTGCTTTTCTTCCAACCTTCACCTCTACGTAAGTTCCCAACAGTAGACCGCCGATGGTTCGATTTGGAGGCCTTGTCCATATGGCCCCTCTTTGACTTGTATGTACGACTCAGTTTTTGCAGTGTTCTGTTTTCACATGTATATATCTAGATATCGTTCTCTATCAAGGTAAACTGTTCCAAGTCTTGTGAAAAAAGACCATCACCATTTTGCCTTGTTTTTCTTTTGCCTTGAGGGAAAGAGTTTCACTATTGTGACAGCTTATTGCAGTTTAGTTATTTATTGTCCATACGGAAGCTGGCAGAAACCCTTTTGGTGTTCCGAAGTTGTGCTTCTCGGGCAATCGCTGAAAACTTGGCTTTATGTTTTATGTTCTGTATGATGAACTTCTTATATGTGCACGAAGGTCATAAATTGAGTGATTTCAGCCTTAATGTTATGATTGTACATCTGAAAGATGAGAAACTAGTTAATTGCAGGATTACTTCTATAGAAAGGCTGGCTCACTTTTCCTAATGTGAGATTTGTATTATTGTGAGAAATTTAGAGTAAGCTACTTATTTATCAATTCTGCAGTTGACTTCCTTGCTTTCCGAGGCTGGATTGAATATTCAAGAAGCACATGCTTTTTCCACTGCTGATGGCTTCTCCTTGGATGTCTTTGTTGTTGATGGATGGCCTCATGAGGTAGGGTCTTAGTTGTCTCTAGATGACTGAATTGAATTCCAATTAGACAAAATATTATTTTCATCGACATTGAATCTTTTCGTCGTCGTGGCATGTATGAGTATTATTTTAAATGGAAAATATGCATGCTAACACTCGTTTTATAAACTGGGTAGATTCAAATTAAAGCGTGTGCAGTAGCAGTAGATAATAAGAACAGACAATAGAACACCCAGGCTGTTATGTCAAGAACAAAGGTGCAGTCCTAGACTATGGTTGAAGTTAACGAGTTGTAATTTCTCATGTATCTCTTCTGTTGAAGGCTCCTCTTTCAGATGCTCTCCATTGCCCCCTTCTCTATTATTTCTGGTCCCATGTTAGAGAGATAGGGGTGGCTTCCAAGCAAATTACAGTTCTTGGTATACAACTCATGTGATTTTGGTCGGTTACGATTCTAATGGTACTAGGTCACATGTTTGGCATACAATTGACAAGCTGTAAGCAGAAGTCATTAGTTTCGGAAAGTATGTAGAAATCTGGGAAAACATTTGTGGACTACATTCATGAGTAGAAAATTATTTTAGAAGCAGTTTTAATCAGCAGTTGTTACTCATAAAATTTGGAACCATTTTCATGTTTGTGCTTTGTGGTTATGCTGATTGATTGAAGTCTTCTTTTGTAATATAATGCTTCATTGCTTTGTTTAACCTCCATGCTCCAGTTTATTAATTAAAAAATTCTCATACAACTTTGTATGTAACCTTCGTAGTAATGGTGTTAAACTTACGTTTGGACTAGCATGTAAATAGAATCAAGGAGGAGGATAAGTAACTCCATTACGTTTGTGTCCTAATTTTATTTCTTATATGATATTGGCTTCCTATGTCATGATCATCAATGTATACTGACTGGTTTTGGCAACTTCTAGGAAACTGCAGAGCTCAGAAATGCAATAGCAAAGGAGATTATGAAGGCTAAGGTAGTTTTTTTTGGGCACTTGGTGTTTTGCAATATTAACCTTGCAACTTCATATGCAGTTTCATCTGTTATTTTTTTTTTCAAGTATATAATATTTATATACAGGAAATACTCACGCACACTTCTTACCTTTGGTGAGGTTTGAACCATCTCCTGGGAGGCTGGGCTCTACCTGTAACCTGGGTTACCGCTGGGCCAAGGACCCTTTGGTTTCATGTGGCATTATTCCTGATGCTATACGAAGCTGGTGTTTGGTTCTTTTGTACTTGATAACAGATAATTACATGTGAAGGTGCTGGGGACTGATAAGTCATTTCTTGTTAGAGTTTGGTTGTTCTTAAGAGAGAGACATACTGAGGGAGTGTGATTTGTTATTTGCCTATAAGATTAAAGTGCATTTAATACCTTGTACGATATAATATTTTATTGGTCCTTTCTTTTCATCAAAATAATTAAGGGTCAGCTCATGGTTCTACTTACTATAGATAAACTAATGTCATAATTACTAAAAGTACCAAGTGCATTAGGTCAGGTGGGCATGGATTGGGGACTGCCTAGATGTTAGGCCCACAGCTCAAGCACATACATTGGGGCCTTAGGCTCCAAGTAAAAGGAAGGTGCACCAAAGCACATGCATTCATGAACCATATCTGAAAGGGAAAAAGTTCTATCTAGAAATTTATATACTGCTTTTCCATATGCTCTGGATATATGGAAATGGAACCTCTGCAAAAATAGCTTTCCTTATGGCATTTTATGACCTAGGGGAAGGTTTGAGATGACACCGGTGGGGAAGAAGCTCATGCAACAAGGGAAGGTTGAGATGATGCCAGTCGGGGAGAAGCTCAAGCAACATGGCCTGAAGATGGTTTGATAATATCTAATGCAGACCTTTGATGCATCATTTAGAATAAGCGACTGGGACCAAGAGGACGACATTTGAAGATATTGGGTAGGCAAAACCTAAGAAGCAACAATTAGAAAATTGAATGAGGGGAATGTAACATCTGAGTCTGCCTTTGATAAGTGTGTGTGGAAGGATGCTATATATTTTCAGGAGTCCCTGGAGGGATTTTGCATCTATAACTTTTGTCAGATTCCCAGTTTAGTGTACCCCAAGTAGTTTGGGATGAAGATTGCTGCAACTTGTTTTGATTTACTGGGACACCTGTGTAAGTGTGATCATTTACAATTTCTCTGCAGGGGGAGCCTTATCTTGAAAAGCACTCATCATCTGCTATAAGCAAACCTGTTCCAATACCAAGCGACTCTGTGTCTTTGAATGATCATGTTAAGATACCTACTGATGGAACTGATGTATGGGAACTCGATGCCAGTATGCTGAAATTTGAAAATAAAGTTGCATCTGGTACTTTTGGTGATCTGTAAGTTTTTGAACTCAAAACCTTCTTTCAGAATCTGCAAAGTCTTCATGGCTCTAATATTTATAATATCCTCAGATATAAAGGCACATATTGTAGTCAGGAAGTGGCTATTAAAGTTCTCAAGCCAGAACGAATTGATTCAGACATGCTAAAAGAATTCTCTCAAGAAGTTTTTATTATGAGGTTTGCATTTATTCTAATTTGGCTTTCTAACTTTCAAGTTTGTGCTTGTGGTGTTTGTTTACCCTCCAGCATTCTTCTACTCCATAACTTGCTATTTTTATATTCTATAAAATGGTGAGAGTATTTGAATTTGTCTTGCTGCAGCTCTCCTTTTGGGCACAAAGTAGTTCGGTACTGATTTTGTTTCTCAGATTTGTGTCATCTTTTAAACATCGTTTTGTTTTCCTTTGAACACATTAATGTCACTTCATTGATGCTGTTACCTGCAGCATACAGTGTTGGCAAACTTCTCCAATAGCTTATGGTTCTAAGCTGTTGATGAATTTGTGTGGCATTATAGCGCTTATCCCACAAGTGCATTTGAACAAGTTTCTGGATATTGCTGCACATTTTTCTGTCTCATGACTGGCAAGTTTAGTCCTGGGAACTGTTGAGTTTTATGACATTGTAGACCCGTCTTTTGTATATATTTGGTCAGAATTTTGATATTTTATTTTATTTACAGCAAAAGTTGTGTTTGTCAGATTGGTTGTCCTTCTGTAGTTCTGCTATGTAGAAACAATTTTGTTTGCTCTCAATTGCCTCCTTCAGTCACTGGAAATCTTGCACAGAATTTCTTCTGTTTTCATGTTGGGTTTGTTGGACACTTGTCTTAGACATGTCATCTAAGAATCAGTCATTTGGTTCTTCTAATTGCAGTACCATTACTAAATCAGTAATATCTTTACCAGTCAAGTAATTGCAAGTTTTTTGAGATGTGTGTTTATTATTCCTTAGCATTTTCTAGTCTTTGACATCTGGTTATGTTTTCCCTTATTTCCCCTCCCTTGGCAGGAAGATTAGACACAAGAATGTTGTCCAATTCATTGGAGCATGTACAGAACCTACGAAACTGTGCATTGTAACTGGTAATGTAATCAATATACAAAAGCTATAGCATTTTATTGGTACTTAGCTGGAGGCTATTTTTGTGATACATCACTCAACTATATTTAATTTTATATATTTGAATTACACTTGGTTTTGTCTCTGTTTCTGTAGAACAATGTGCATTGATAGATATGTTAATCGTTTTACTGAAAATTCAAAGAAATAGCGAGAGGCGTACTCAGAAGGGAGTAGAATCCTGTTCATTCATGTATTTATTTATGGGCATTGTCTTAGGGACTCGAGCACTTGCTTTTTTGCAATACTACAGTGAATTTATATATTTTTCTTTGTAACAGCTCGCCATGCAGAAGCATGGAATTATCTTTTTTGAACACGAGTAATATGTCATTACAGATCATGCATTTAGAAGCTGTGCATAATGCACCATCAGGAGGCAGATTCAGGAATATCTAGAAACCTTAAGATAAGTATACAACAAAATTAGTTGAGCTCCTTACTTATGCTTCTCTTTCTTTCCTCTCCCTTCGGTGGTAGTCAATTGGGGTAATTTTTTAAACCAGTCGAAGTGGCTTCTTTTCCTACATGCGTTTTTGAAGCCTTAGCAACACTGTCTAACGTTGAAGTCTTAAAATCACATATTTTTAATGTTGTATTATGCTCTTCCTACTTTTGCATGATCAAGCTGCCATAAGCAAATAAAGGAAGTCTTATATTAAAAGGCTCGTCCATAATGTAGAATATGTATGCATGTCAAATAGTGTGTTGCCAACAGTGTTCTGAAATATATGGAGATTTGAAGGTTCATACAATGAATAGGTTTTGTAGTGCTGATGTTTCTTTCTCTCATCAGAGTTCATGGCACGTGGAAGCATATATAACTTTCTGCACAAGCAGAATGGTTCTTTTAAGCTTCCTTTGTTACTGAAAATGGCGATTGATATATCCAAGGGCATGAGCTACCTGCACCAAAATAATATTATTCACAGGGACTTGAAAACTGCCAATCTTCTCATGGATGAACACGAAGTAAGGATTACCTAAAATTTCATATTTTCTAATTATTATGCATCATTATATATCATATATGTTCTTTCTGTATGCATTGGTATGCCAGTCTATCGATTTGTTCTTATATATTTTGTGGGTGATGGGCGCGAATCTTATGATATCATACTGAATTTCAGGAACACTAGCACTTCATAGATACTCAAAATTTTATTCCTTTACTATTTTGTTAGATCGTGTTTTGTTTAGGTGACTTCTTATTCTTGTTTATATTTTTTGTGGGTGATGGGTGCGAACCTTGTGATATCATGCAGAATTTCAGGAACACTTCATAGATACTCCTTATTTTATCCCATTACTGGTTATTTAGATTGTGCTTTGTTTAAAGTGATTTGTGCATTTGTGTCGCCCTTAATCGAATTTTATGAGCTCTAGTATATACGGATATGACTTGAGGTCTTATGGGTGGAGGATTTGTGTTGATTGATTTTATTCTTAATTTTTGATGTCATGATGGAAGATTAAAGATGAGTTTCTGTAGTGGATACATCTCATGTTTGCGGTAGTGTGGTTTGTAGATTGTACCTTGTTTGTGGATTGAAAGTTCATCCACATATATAACAAAAATAAATGTATCAGAAACATTTGATTGGCTTCAGTTTCTCTATCATCATTGTGTTTTACTTGCCATTTCACTTGAAATCAAGGGTTTTCTTTTGTGAGGTTCTACGGACAAATTATGTTTGCATATTTCCGTCTCACTTCAAAGTTTAATATTGTTGGACAGGTTGTCAAGGTTGCTGATTTTGGAGTGGCCAGGGTTCAGACTCAGTCTGGAGTAATGACTGCAGAAACTGGAACATACCGTTGGATGGCACCTGAGGTACTACTATGTTTCCATTCCCACTCACTATAGACATATCTTTGAATTTGGATGTTCAATAAGTATATCACTGTGTTTCTTTCGTCTTTTCAGGACCTTTTTATATACCTTTTTGGCATCATATTAGTGGTTAGAGTAAATTACAAAAACCATCTGCAATTGGCCAATTGCTCAATCTCCAGAGATTACCCGGTTCTCATTTTGCACATTTAATTGATTGCCAATTTCAATCCTCCCTGATAACGACTAATTGGTAGCGTTGCATCATTCATGTCCATGGCACATGAAAGAGTTATAGGAGTAAAAATGTCAAAATAAATAAAGACGTAAGATAAAAACAAACCTCTATCCGAACCGCAATTCGTCATCTTCATCTCTCCATCATCATTTAACCTTGAAAAAGCTTGAACCTCTTCCATTGGTTCATTTAGTTAGTCCTAACAAAACTAAATAAAAGAAGAATTAGGGGGTGTTTGGTTAGAGGTATTAAGCAGAAATTAATGGGATTGAAAATAAAAGAAAGTGTTTGGTTTTTTATAATATAATGGGCTCATTCCTCCAAAAGCCCAAATTTTCATTCCAGGTCAAATTGGGGGATGAAAATTCATTCCCATTTTCATTCTCTAGCCTGAACCAAACAGCCCCTCAGTGGCAATGTAGCATAGAAGAACTCATACCAGCCCCAATGAGGCATTGATTCCTTAGCATCACAAGAGCACTTTTACTTTAGGGTGTGTGTAGAGAGAGATAGAGGTAGAGAGATAGAGAGCATACACATACACATACACAAATATGCAGCAGCTCCTTAAATGTCCTCTTCATAAAGTGAACTATGATAAACACCAATTTCTTACCCAGCAATGACATTAGAACAGTTTACAAGAGCACTACAAAAAAGTAGAACTTTTTCCAAGTTCCTACTACTTAGTAGTAATAAATCACAAACAAAGCAAGTATCATTTTTCCCTTTTTTTTTTTTTGTCTCTGTGTGTGTGTGTGTGTTTTNCAGGGAGGAAGAAGTGTGGCTGTTGCCCCTGATCGTAAGCCCTTCATAATCCATATTGAGCATTTTGATTCAAAGGAAATGGGAAGTTTCTTGAAAATGTGTTTGAATTGGTGTCCTGAAATGAAGATTATAATTCCCTTTCAACACCCAACCATCAAACCCTTGTTCTTCCAAAAATGAGAACTAAAAGTTCTATATTATGGATTGCATTTGATTTATCAATGTAGAAGATTTATGTTTTTTTTTTTGTAAATATGGATATAATCGTACATTTTATTTATGAAGTTTTGGAACCTTAAAATAGTTTTAAGATTAATATTTAAAGAAAGAAAATGGATATTGATGATGATAGCAGTACATCGAAATGTGTCTTGTGCAATGCACAGGACTAACTTAACAACAGACGAACAGTTCTGTCAAGGTTGACGAAATTTGACAATAATTTACACTCGGCATAAAATTACATTTGGAGCATTGATTTTGGAGATTGACTTACAGCCCAGGTATGGTTTTTGTAATCTACTCTATTTATTAGTAATAGCCTCACTGGAAACACCTCGGTGAATTCTTGATGTATTTATCTTGTGCCCCCACTCAAGGTTAAGTAAGGTGACTGGCAAACTTATTTCGCCTGCCAAATTCATTTTTTTATTCTCTAGGAAGAATCTTGTTAGCCATTCCAACTGCAACATGTTGTAATCGTGTCAAGTAAACCAAACCAATCAAAAGTGGGTCCGGGGGAGGGGATGCACGCAGACCTGTCCTCTATTCCGAAAGGGGTCCTTTGGTCAAATGACTTCTTAACAAATTTTTTATTTTATAGATCCATAACCTTCTTACAAGTTTGAGGATGTCACTACTTAACAGAAACTGCCACTTCCATACACAAATATGCCTAGAAACATGTCAGGAGGTCATAGACTTAAAAAAAGCACCTTTCAAGAGGTCATTTTGCTATACAACCCACCCCAAAGGGTAGAGTGATTGTTTACGTGAAGATCACTCTGGCTTGTGAACTCTTGAGCCATTCTGACTGCAACAATATTGTAACTGTGACGAGTAATATCGCCATGTGGTGGTGTTCAGTAATTTTCTTATGCTCAGCCATTTGATACTCATAAGAAGCCGTCTATCAGCATCTTTTATCCTTTTATATTTTTTCCTTGCATTGGTGGGCTGGTCCAAGTAACAGTTGTTATGAAATTGAAGGTTATCGAGCACAAACCATATGATCATAAAGCAGATGTTTTCAGTTTTGGGATAGTGCTATGGGAGCTTTTAACGGGCGAAGTGAGTCGCTCTTCAAACAAGCGCGCAAAAATTTCTTATGTTTTTATTTTTTTATTTTTCTTATGTTTTAAATGTTCTTACAGGTTCCTTACTCATACTTAACCCCATTACAAGCAGCGGTTGGCGTTGTACAACAGGTAATCTCCCTTTCCTTATCTGAAATCACATATTGTTGCTCAATATTTAAAGACCATTTAGTAATTACTTTGTCCTCCCAGATATAAATGTCCACATTTATATTTTGGTTTGTCCCAATGTAAGTGTCAATTTTCAGAAATAAGTGCTTACTTTCCAATTCTACTCTTAATTATGAGATGGCGAAGTTCATTGCTCACTATATTATCAAGGGTAAAATTGTCATTTAGTTAATTAAAAAAGTGAAATAATTACACATCCCTAAGACTTTTTCATCGTGGACATTTATTTTGGGAGGGAGGGGAGTGTTGTGGATCGATATCAGTATATTGGGTAAGAAGGTATGGGGTTCGACTACACCGCCCACCTGCCCATGTGATGCTCGATTTACCTCCCCCATGATGACCATGAGGCCAGTATAGTAGGGCCGCTCGAGAGGGTAGTAAACCTTTTTTTTGCAGAACTTATTGATAAAAAGAAACGTTGCTAATTGGAAAGTTACTGAAAATGGAAAAGTAATGTGATTTATGTGAAGTAGAATGAAATAATTAATTTTGGTGGAGATTTGGGAGATTTGTGTTGCAAAGCATAACAAGCGATGGGTGTACCAGGGTTTACGACCTACAATCCCTAAGCAGACTCATCCAAAGCTCACCGAGTTGCTCGATAGCTGCTGGCAACAAAACCCGGCATCAAGACCCGATTTCACCCAAATTCTGGACAAACTAAAGCAATTAGCAAAAGAGGTCTGCCCTTGTTCTAGCCTTTCCGTTATTTTATGCTGATTTGCACTCAAAAAGTAGATTATGATGTCCTTACGAGGCTTTATCTCGTAAAGGAGGTGATCATCTTTACAGAATGGGCGTTAGAGCATCTCTAATAGATTAGAATAAAAAATCAAAATCTAAAAAAAAATGAAAAATCAACTCTATCACTTTATCTGTTTTGGAGATTACAATATTAATTATATTATTAAATTATTCAATATATCAAATTAAATATTACTTTTCTCCCCTTTAAACATTTAATTTTAAGGATTCTTATTGATGGAAATAATAAACGTTCATTTTTTTCCTCTTAATCAATCATTTTTTGGGACTTGTCCAAATTTGGAGAATTTAACTCTCTCCTACTTTCTTTATAATTTTTTTAAATATATATTTTAAGAAACTTTAGAAATATATATAATATATAAAATATATTTTGATGATATAATCAATTTCTATAAACTTTTTAGAATTTTCGTTCAACATTTTAGAGAATCGATGCTCTATTACTTGTGGCTGGTCTTACACTTTTTGTAAAAATAAAAATAAAAAATGAAGAATTATAATGTAATGATGTGAATAATAATAGGTTGGAAACGGGGGAGAAGGGCAAAAGGAGAAATCGATGGGTGGATTTTTCGCTGGTTTTAAAAAAGGGCATCATCACTGAGGCAGGCAGCAGCCAACAGTTGGTTCTTCCTTTGTAATTTGTGTAATCATCATGATGATGTTTTTCATGCACAAACTCCTCTGCTCATATTATACTGTAGAGTGTTGTTTTTATTCTAAACCCCATCTTCTTATGTTTTCATTATTATATGATTCCCATGTATTTTTATTACCCTGGGTTTGTTACTCATTCAAACTTTACGGTAGAATATTGTAAAAGTACATAAAATACAACTTTTATGGCTAACATACTGTGAAGGTCAACATATTTTACAATGTTTGATTGTGAATGCTTACTATTAATATGGTCTCCCTCATTTACCGGGTAAGACTTTCGGTCATTGCCTTATTCTTATCGGGTAAAATTCTTTGTCCTTGCCATACTCATCCGGTAGGGTACATGACTTTTTTAGTCACACATTGCATCTGATGGGATTTAACGTTCAAAGCCCTAGATGCATACTCTTTTATCTACATTTATAGATTTACCCCCATACGTGTATATACTGCACTTCGTACTTCTTCTAAAATCTTGTACAATATCGAGAGTATATTGTACTACTTGATAGATCCCTTTGTCTGTGGTTTTCTTTCGTTTCGAGGTTTCCAAGTAAATCTCCGTGTCTCCCTACTATTTACTGTTTTATGCTTATTTTATTGATTGCGTTAATGTATCTTTATACACCAAACATTTCCACAATTTGTATAATTTCATTTTATTACTGTAATTCTTTCAACAATTTTTATGATCCAGTTTTGATATCATAGGGGTGTTTGAGATTGTTTATTTGAAACCACTTATGTTTTCTATAAAAGCATTTATCAACTTATTATAAGTCTAAAGAATTTAACTTCTTTAAAAACTTCTTATTACCAGTTTGGTACCGGTATAAATTGTTTATCCAAACACTCAAAAGTGCTTATTACCGGTGTCATACCGGAATAAGTCAATAAGTTGTTTTTATAAGCAATCCCAAACACCCATGAAAGGCCATGTGGGACAAATATAACTTAACTTATTTTTTGAGCTTGTTACATAAGCCAAACCTCCTTTGAATGAACAAAAAATAGCTTATAAACCAATTTATTGAAACGCTAAACATTTCAATAAAATTTTCTTATCACTTTCTTTCAATTATTATTAGCCGGTAAGTAATATTAATTTTTATTAACTATTAACTATTAATAAATAATACTTGTAAATAGCAATTATCAATTAATTTTAATGGTAATTATTCATTAATATAAATTATTATTTTTTAATCGTTTTTCAATATAATTAGTTTTCAAAAACAAATTCAAAAATGTTTTTTACATTATATACAAGTCAAAGTTATATTTCTTTTGATTAATAAATTATTTTACTAACTTTTAATCTATTTATTATAAATATTATTTGGTTATACAAATACAAAATATAATAATTATGTGAAATGCTAAAATTGACCAACTTTTTAATATGTCATTTTTAGTCATTTTACATTTTTCAATTAGCTTATCAGCTAATTTTTATCAAACGTGGTTAGTTCATCAACTAGCTTACAAGTTATAATTAACAATTACCTTATTTGTTTAGGCTTCGTTTCGTAAATTGGCTGATAAACAAGTCATTGATAAATAAACTAGTTGATAAACAGATCATGTTTAATAAAAAATTGCTAGTAAGCTACATACAGTATAAAATGACCTATGCGTATATAAAGGACATTTATGTAAAATATAAGCGGTATAATAAAGAAAAAGATGAAAAAAAAAATACACGTAAAGCTTATAGCTTACCAAATTGATGTGAAACCGATCCAATTATTGGATGTACATAAAAGTTAATGAAAATGACTGAAAGTAAAGATATATGTAAAGATGAAGGTAGATGGAAAAGTCAACTAATCCAAAAATTCAAAAGATGCTACGTTTTTCAATTTCGACAAGTGACGAGCGTGCAACCAAACGAAACGTCTGATCTTGTCCATAAATGGATCAAGAACCATACCAGTATCATATGCTAGCTATTATATGTGCATTATATCTAATTATTTACAATCTAATATTATTCAGACTTAATTGCTTGCATAATTAATAATTCATGCTCCTAATAATCAGGACTCGATCGGAAGCCCATTTTTAGTCCACACGACATATCCACCCGCTATATCCATCACTCTCGTGAAACCTTGCACAAATGCACGAGAGTTCAATAACCTAACTGAGGCATGTATACAAAGTCATCCGATTCAGTTATAATTAGCTAATTCAATTAGAACAAACTGATAACAATTGGATTGCATCCGATCCAAAATTTCAACATCCAAAATGGATGGGACGGTTTTTGGATGGAACCGAACAAATTCAATTCAAGCCAATAATCTATCCAATTAATAAATATATATACTTAACGCTCCCTCCCTCCCAAAATAAATGCTCACAATGAAAATGACGGTTTTTAAAAATGTGTAATTATTTCACCTCTTTTAATTTATTGATGACAATTTTACCCTTAACAACCGAGAGAGTAATAAATTTATTCGTCTCATAATTAAGGGTGTAATTGGAAAGCAGACAACTACTTTAAAAAGGAACAATAATTTTTTGATAAACTAAAATAGAAATATAGACAATTATTTTAGGACGGATAGAGTAATATTTTATGATATCGTTTTTAGTTGATATTAGTATGTAGTGGTTTTTAATAAATTAGAAAAATACATGATAATTGTTTGAAAAATTGTGGATTAATCGATTTAATCAAAATCCAATCTAATCATCCACTGGATAATTTGGATTGGTTGTTCCACTGTTGATTGGATCTGATAGGATGACAAAAACCAACATTCAATAATTGGATAAGATCCACCTAAAAGACTCCGATCATTTGGCATTCAAGACTCCATTAAACATTATGCACACTTACAACAGAAAGAAGATCGGTGGCAGCCATAAACTACCTTGTACCTGATTGGCACCCATGTTCATTACATACAGATTCATATAAGCAGTTTAAAGATTGATTGCAATCTCAAAGAACTCGACCCTCAAATCAGGATTTGTAACTTACAACGATAATTCCATCATCTTTTCCGAAGTGGGACAAGACTTGCTCCACAAAATTGGGGTTTTTTTTGTCATCCCTTCTATAACATATATATCAACAAGAAATCATTACAATCCAAAATAGAATTCAGAAATACAATGAAGAAAAAATCGAGCATAAGCCAAAAACTAGCTACCCATCAACCACGTGACCATATTACTGCAGTTCCAAATCTGCCAGACACAGATCAACAAACGTCATTTGGAATCTTGACTCTTTTTATAAGCTATCTTCTAGAAAGTGATGATGGTTTGGTTAATTAGGGCAAAAATAGCCAACGTTTTAACCAATTTTTCTCGTTTGAATTTTGGTGGATCATATTTCCATGATGCCACCATACATCCCTTATACCATGTTTTTTTTTAGTCTATGATCTTAAATGATTTTTTAATTAGATTTATATTTTAAAAAAATAGATTTATATTTAAAGAAAAGTGATTTAATGAAAAGAAGAGAAATAAACCTAATCCAAGTAAGGAATTTGATTGGCCCAAATTTTTTTGTCAACATGTAAGGAATATTAATGGCCTCAATACCATGTCCACCAAAGAACTCTCCCCAAGTCTCCTACAAATACAATACACAATATACCATCAACAATTTATACCCCTAAACAATTACATAATGAATTCTAGACCCTTCAACTTCCAGTTACCTGACATCCAAATAACGGTGACCGGCTTGATGAAGCTCATGTGCCACTCGTACCAACACCGGAACTGTAGCCATCTAACTGTTTCACAGTTATCCATCACATCAACAATAACAATGGGGTTTCTGAGTTCTAATTCAATTAGGGGTTTTAATAAGGAATTTGTTAATCTGTAATAGAATTAGATTTGAATTTTGTGTCGAATCAGTAAATGAATCAACATTCAAATTCATATTGAATCGAAGATGTTTTTGATCCAGAAAAAGCCCTGAAATCCTTTGCTCAACTGAAGTTCAACTTTCTCTTACCAATGCCATTACCATTTCTACGGCTGGCATGGATTCGATAACTGAGACAAACACAATTCAAAGTTGGAATTCCTAATTACAAAAATACCATTAATTAATTCATCAAATTATTCATTTACGTTCGAATTCAAATTACAGAAAACCTTCCAAGGGGAACTGAAGAGATCAGAGAAGAAACAACAACCTATGGGGTTTTGTGTAGATCGATGGTCTTGGTGTTTAATGAACAAGATATATATGTGGTGGAGGATGGGCAGTCTATTGTGATGTAGATTTATATGAATGTGAATTATGAGCTTGCTTTGCTTTTGCTTGGTGTGGATGATTCCACAAGTTTTGGATAATTATTTGTTATCGGAGAAATATGTTAAAGACAAAAATCTTATCCAATAAAAGACAAGAATCTTACATGTTAATACAATTACTTGGTCAAGAGTTAGGGGGTTCTTTGAGACATGTATGGATGGAGATGTATGTATTGATAAAGTTGTCTGTATGTGATAACATAAATTGTAGAGGTTGAAAAAATCGGAAATCGTAGAGAATGAAGAAATTGCACAACCTTGGAAGCAGAGGTTGGAGAAATCGAAAATCGCCCAGCCGCTTGGAAGGCGGAGATTGAAGAAATATGATAAGAGATCTGGAAGAGAAGATGGACATGAACCGGGTTGAAGATGGAAGGAATCAAATTTGATAAGAGATCCGGAAGGGAAGATGGACGTGAACTGGGTTGAAGATGGAAGGAATTGCAAAACCCCTTGGAAGTGTTTCTTAAAAATAGGTTTCTTTATTGAAGGGTAGTTGGGGAATTAATGAGAAATTAAATGGCTGAGTTTAAATGAATATAAGTTACCAGCTGAGTGATTAAATCACGAGCTGACCAAATAAGCTATAATTGAACAATTATTTATGGTTGAACGAATAAACCATATAGGCTACATAACCCATTAAGCTACAACCGAACAACCCATTAGCTTGTATGAAATGTTCATAAAAAATCTATTTTATTGTTTGAGAATCTGACATGGGTGATATTTCTTGCCCATAAGCAATTACTCATCATACATTTGGTATATGACCCTTAATTATATATTTATTTTAATTTGTTTCAAAAATAAGTTTTTTTTTGAAAGAAAATATCTATTTTCAAATTTTATCTAGTCATTACATGGTATAAGAATAAAAATGGTGTTGCTATATGCACCCTATTTATGTCAGATTTAGGTCAAATAATACATTGAAAATGTAAAAACTAAGGGTCTATTTGGTTCATGCTGGTGAATGAAAATGAAAATGAGAATGAATTTTCATTCCCCCCCCCCCCAGTTTAATCTGGAATGAAAATTTGGGTTTATGGGAGAATGGACTCATTATATTATATAATACCAAACAGTTTTTTTTATTTTCATTTTCATTGATTACTGCTTAATATCTCTAACCAAACACTCCCTAAATAGGGTGTATTTAGCCGATCCCATAAAAAAATGATATAATACCATATTCACCCCTATTTTGAATAACTTCCGATTTGAACTTTTCCAAACATATTTACATTCTCATCTTTAAATGATCATTTCTCTCTAATATATATAAGGCTAGTTTCATTTATAAACTTTAAATATTTTAAAAACCTATAAACCATCTTTTTTGTGAGTAATCTTGAAGAATTAATGATGAATATTAACAATTCTTCATGAAGATCTGTTATGACATTTATCATGAATGTTTAATCATCTTATTCATCATAAATACTCATAAAAGGATGGTTTTTAGATTCCTAAAATATTTAATTTCTCTAAATAAATCTCCCTCCTGTGATCTATTTACATCTATCTGTCAGTAGCATTCTATCAGTCCTTCCCATCATCTTTAAATTTCAAAGGAAAATTTGTGTCACCTTTTATCAAAATTTGCTTAATTTGTCCCTTGTTACAAAAATATGTTTAAACTTTTTTTCTTTTTAGAATACCCTTTACATCATGTGGCAATCAAAACAAGCTAACGCATTTAAAAAGAATATGACAAAGTACGACTATACCACCTTCAGTAGTTTCCCATTGCATAGATATTTATCAGAGACATACGTTAAAAGATACGACATTCGAAAGTTTTATGATTCATTCACATATTTTCCTATAGAATACCATCAAGCATGAATCACACTTACACGTGATTGGCGATTCCATCTTTCTGATCCAAGTTTCCATTTCATCTTCCCAGTTCCAATTTAGTCCTGTCACTTCCGTTCTCAAGATAACAAAGATAAAGAGAGTGTGAGCATTGTTCGAATCTTATTATATTCCATTAGAAGAATGTATAAGCACTCATAATCTTTTTTAAACAAAGTCATCAGATTCTTCTTTCATTTTTTTAAAGTATATAATATTTATATATTACAAATTAAACTCACACACGTCTATTTTTGGTGATATTTGAACCTCTGACCTTCAAGTAGATGAAGTTATCAGGTAACGCTGGGACAAAGACCTTTACAAGAGACAAAATGGAAAACAAGAAAGGGGAGAGGGAAGGACTAAACACATCCCCATTAAAATATGAAATTCTTCCACCACAGATTAAAAAAAAAACTCGAAGTCACTACACATATTCTAAGAGACTATGAACGATAGATCTCTAAATATAGAGGTCTCCTTCCATCCATATAAAAGATTTAGGGTGTGTTTGGTTTGTAGTATTGTTTTTGAGGGATTTGGATTTTATGAAGAAATTTGCATTGGATTGGATTTATAATCCTTTGTTGTGTTTGGTTTGTAGGATTTGGAATGGATTTCAAATCCATTCATTTATAAATCATGTTTGGTTTGTAGGATTTAGATTGAGATTTAATTTTTCTTTTTTGTAATTATCTGTTTGTTTATAAGGAATTTCTTTTTATTGATAAATTACCTTTTTGGTATCAATTTGTTCAAAACTGTATATTTAGTCACCAAATCTCTTTCGTTTTTTCCAAAACTATATATTTAATCATCTAATTCATTGTTTCAAAACTACATATTTAATCATCTAATTCTTTGTTCCAAAATACATATTTAACCATTCATCCAAAATACATATTTAACCAACAAACATATTAATCCAAAATACATATTTAACCACCAAATTGTTCTTCCAAAAAACCACACATCTAGCCACCAATTTTTTTCATCATTCAAAACCCAATTCACATAAGCTTCCCTATCCTACTTCTTGCAAGTCTCAGACATGTTCACCTTTTCAGGATTGTCTCTTATCATTGAAATTACTTTAAACTTCTCCGGTCGGGCCAATGACTGCATTTTTGCGATCTTAGAAGTGATCACCGAACGTTTTTTATCAAGTTCTTCTTCTCGTTCGATACCTTTGTTAAGTTTGTTCACCATTTTCTCTAGATTTTCTCCAAATTTAGTAACCACATTATTGAATATGTCATCCATGGGATATACTCGACGTTTTCTCTTCTTACCACGCCTACTTGAAGTTTCTTCAAATTGCATATTTGCATTGCCACATTGAACGTGCCATCACGTCATCAGATTCGTCATTCATGTATTGTGTTTGATCTTCTATATGCACCTCCTCTTCCGCCTCAACAAAATCTCTTGCTCTATTTCTTTGAGCCCGATCTTTTCCAAATACAATAAAAAGATCATCATAAAAAGGATACGCTTTGTTCTTCCATTTTCTCGCCCCTTTATGGACCTATTTCATAATAGAATAACATAAATATACATATAATCATAATTATAATTATATATTATGCAAATATAAATAACAAGTTTTTTTTAGCATTGATGATACGACTCCCAAACTTGGTTTTCAGCAACCACACAATGCTTTACACTATCGTATCTGAAACCGCTAGTATATAAACCACTTATCATGTCATGCACAACAATCCAATCTTTCTTCATTATTTTTTAATTTGATTTAATGTGTGGTTCCCTAAAATATCGGAGCCCGTCAAAGATTCTTTTAACGCTTGTTCAAGATATGTTAAATAACCCGATTTAAAGTCATTATCGGCTTTAAATGCTCCCGTCTTCACCATGGTAACTAAAGCTTCAACAAGTTTTGTTTCTTCAATATTCGTTCATACTTGATAACTTCTAATTTGACTCGTCATACCTACAAACATAAATGAATCATTTGAAGTACAACAACATTTAATTATCCATGTCTAAACACCATAATTTCTATTATAAACAAACATTAGATTTAAACAAACATCAGTATGAGTTAAGCAACCATTTGAATCATGCATATTAATTGGTAGCATTCCAAGAAGCAAACATAGAATTGTGCTAAATTATGCAGTCCACTCATTTGAAGTACCAACAACCATTTATATTATTCCCGTCTTCGACTCCAAGGTCTCCGGTTCCCTCATCCACTTCACCTTCATTGTCAAGTAGATCTTCACTGTCAAGTGGATCTACTGGCATTTCTTACATTATAAAATTATGGAGAAGACAATATGCCATGATGATCCTAACCTTTAAATCAATAGGATAATATGAGTTATCTCTTAAGATTTCCCACCTTGCCTTTAACATACCGAAACATCGTTCAATAACATTTCTCACCGATAAATACTTCATATTGAAAAATTCTTTGGTAGTGGTTGGTTGGTGTCCATCACACTAATCATTTAAATGATATCTTTGACCCCTATAAGGAGCTAAGAAACCCTCTTCATTTGTGTATCCGACATCAACTAAGTAATAACCTAATAATAAATTAAGTTAATAAACCATCAAAACTTATACTTGTTAATATATAGTAAATTATCAAAAACTATACCCGGTCTTAGAACTTTTAATCCATGAAGCCTAAGAAGAGCATCTCGAAGCACTCGACCATCAGCAGCCGACCCCTCCCATCCCGGTAACACATATATAAATTGCATATCTTGTGAGCACACCACTAGCACGTTTGTTGTAATATCATTATTTCTTGTTCTATATCTAGGTTTGTTTTCTTGTAGAACTAAACATTTTATGTAGGTTCCATCTAAAGCTCCTAGACAATTATAGAACCAAGAAAAATATTTTCATAATAATTAGACTTATTTACAAATAAGTAAATTTTAAAAGAAGTGGAAATACCTTAAACCATTTCCATCTTTGATCAGTAGAGTTATCAGGAACAGCTTCGGGTTTCTTAAGCAATCGTAGATGTAACCTTATTACGACATTGCAAACTCGAGCAACAACTCAACTAATTGTTTCTCTTGAACGATGAAAACGACATATCTAACCCGATTCTTAACATTATGAGCAATAATATGAAGAAACATGGCAACTTGTTCTTCAATATTCATAAACCTAGTTGTTCTTAACCCTCCGTATGTTTCAACCATGTCACACAACTTTTTGAAACACGTTTGAGTCATTCTAATTTGCGATATAGACATAGTGTCAATCTCATAGCTATACCTATGCATTATTGAGGATCGATCGACATTTGAAGAAGAGTATCCAGTTTGTTGTTTATTCCTTTGTCTTTTAACCATAATCATCCAAAGCGACACAACAAATAATACAACAACATGGACAACTATGTTAAATCTTTTCAACAACTCTTGTCTCCTCTGCCTATGTAAACGTCTTGTTAAACTAAGTCGGTCCATTTCCTGTCCAATTACTCAAATTGTTTTAGTGGTGTGTTGGAGCAAACATGACTTCCGTTTTAGCGGTGGGTTGGAGATCCTCTAAGAGACACAATGTGGGGTGTATTTTGGGAATGGCTTTAATAAAAAGTTAAACATAGTTCTTTAGTACCGTAATAATCGAGCATATGATTGATATAGGAGTGCATATTAAGCATATAAACTCAAATTTTTGCATTTCAAAATCAAAGCAACCATCCTACGCTAGGTGAAGGATGGTGAAGAATAGTGAAGTAATTGATGGCCAAGATGGTAATTTTAGCCTTTTAAATTAGATCTTTTTTAGTTGAGCAAGAGGTGGGATGATTTTATTCAAATACAAGACATGTCTCGGTTACCACAGATAAGGTCATTCAAGAAGTAGACCCCCAGTCTGTATTGATGACCAATGTTATGCCAATGGTGACTAAGGTGCTGTTTACCAAACACTTACTCGGGTTAGTGTTTACGGACAATATTCAACACTATCACTTACTTACCAAGTAAGATTTTAGTCTACCAAAACAAAATCGTATGCAACAATTTACCCGGTAAGCGCTAACCGTGGTAAGAGTCATCGCCATCACTTACCGGATAAGATTCTTGGTCCTTCCATATTCATCCGGTAAGGTAATGTGACTTGATAAGCACTTACCTGGATAAGAGTTTGGTAAACGGCCCCTAAGTCATGGAAAAGCAGTGGTTTATGAAGCTACTAGAAGACAAGGATGCCAAAAATACAAGGCACGGGACTGGTGCAGAGAACGTTGTGGGTGGCTTCGGGGGTGCCGGAAATGCTAATGACACCAAAGAGCAAGTGGTTGGTGGTGCGAGACGAGTAGATCTTTTTTTTTCTCCGTACAAGACCTTCCTATGCAGCAAACCGTCCAAGTTCTTGGGAACTATCGATCTAGTCATGTGCATAAATTGGATCCAAGAAGTCAAACAAGCTTTTTCATTCTAGTGACTATGATGATCCATGAATTGAAAATATTTCTCAACTATTTTTGTCTTTTCGAGATATTTTGAAAACAATATCAAATAATAAGAAAGATATTGTTGAAGCGTAACTTCATCTCACTTAGGAAGTTGCATACATGAAAGAGATTGCCATCTGAAGTCCCATATTTCAAACTGACATCATACACAACTTATGTCAGTCACTTTGGGCTTGAGGTTTGTACCGGTTAGTCGCACATCGATTTAACATAAATTTTAGGACATTTAATATACACACCATGTCACTCTATACATACATATATTGCACTTGGTATTTTTTCTAAAATCTTGTAAAATATTGGGAGTATATTGTACTTGTTGATGGACCCCTTCGTATGTGGTTTCCTTGTGTTTTGGGGTTTCCAAGTAAATCTACGTGTCTCCCTACTATTTGATGTTATCTGCTTATTTGATTGATTGTGTTGGTATATCTCTATATACCCAACGTTTTCATAATTAGCGTAATCCCATTTTAGTGTTGTATTTGTTTCAACATTTTTTATGATCGAATTTTGTTTTCGTATTGGTGAAGTTTGTGGACAAAGCTATTGCTACGTCAAGATCACCTGGTATATTAGTTGGAGTTCCGTTACTAAGACACTGTTTCCCAAACTAGCTGGCAAGTAAGTTATTGGCTAATAAACTAGATGATAAACAAGTCATGTTTGATAAAAAAAACAATAGATAGGAAGCTACATAACAATATATCATGATCAAATAATAAGCCATTTACGTAAAATATAAGGGGTTAATCAGGGGCGGTCATAGAATATATGGGGTATAATCATGGGTGAACCTATGAACGCCCCCGTGGTCTTGTGCACTCAATTGACTTTCGTAAGTGAAATATTTTTTGGGCTATGAAAGACGCACCCACTATACTTTAAGGGGTACTCCAGGATATTAAAACGTCCAAGAAACACCAACCAAAAAACCGAGGGCCTTTCGAAATCAACCAAAAAACTAAAAAAATCATTAAAAACAACCAAAAACTTTAAAAGATCTCTGGAAACACTGAAACTATGCAAAAACGCATCAAATGACTTTGCAACCGTTAATCCAACTTAAAAATATATTCACTCAACAAAAATCTTAGATCCTACGTAGAATAAAAAAAAAAGCGGAAAATATATCACATAAAGTTATCTGAAATACCTTTTAAAAAATTTAAAAATCTAACTTATGACTTACCAAACGATGTGAAACTGATAATTCTTAAATAAAAGTACATGAAAACGACTGAAAGTAAAAGACAAAAGTAGATTAAAAAAATCAACTCATTCAAAGATTTAGAAGCATTCTCAACAATCCCATACCCCAAATCCGAATAAAAAACACTTCAAAATGCTATGTTTTTCAATTTTGACAAGTAACGAACGTGCAACCAAACGAAACATCACGGCAATCTTGTCCATAAATGGATCAAGAACCATACCAGTATCATCTGCTAGCTATTATATGTGCATTATATCTAACCTTCTTTCTATTTACAATCTAACATTATTCATGCTTAATTACTTGCATAAAGAACCCTTCATTTTATTTGTGCTCACAATAATCAAGACTCGATAGGAAGCCCATTTTTATTCCACGCAGCATATCCGCCCGCTATGTCCATCACTCCCGTGAAACCCTGCACAAATGCACAAGAGGAGTTCAATAACCAGAGCTGAGGCACGTATACAAAGTCATCCGATCCGGTTATATCTGACTAAACCAATTAGAACCGACTGACAATAATTGGATCGGATTAGATCCAAATTTTCAACATTCAAATTGGATCACTCGATTTTTGGATGGAACTGAACCAAATCAATTCAATGACGGTTTTACGATATTGTTTTTCATTGATATTTGTGTATTGTTTTTCTAAGAAATTACAAAAATGAATGAATAAATGGTTGAAAATTGTATCAAGATATTGAATAAATCCACTTCGGTCTGATGGATAACCAATAGTAACATCCAATTGATGAAACTGATCCCATCAGATTGATTGTCCAATGATAATTGGATCAAATACAATGGCAAAATCTACATCCAATAAATAATTGGACAGCATCAAATCCACCTAAATCATTTAGATTTCAACCGATAAACAACAAGACTCCGACCATTTGGTATTCATGATTCGATTAAACGTTATGCACACTTACAGCAGAAAGAAGATCCATGGCAGCCATAAGCGACCTTTTACCCAATTGGCATCCCTGTTCATTACATACAGATTCATATAAGTGATTGAAAGATTGATTGCAATTGAGACCTCGAGCCGCAGGTTAGCGTTTATAACTTACAACGATAATTTCATCATCTTTTCCAAAGTGGGACAAGACTTCCTCCACAAAATCGGGGTTTTTCGTCATCCCTGTTTTATCATATATACCAACAAGAAATCGTTATAGAACCGAAAGTTGAGTTTCAGAAATACCATGAAGAAAAAGTCGAGCATAAGCCAAAAACTAGCTACCAATCAACCATGCAATACTGGTAACGTATCATTGCAGTTCCAGATCGGCTAGACACATACTCTTTTTATAATTAATTTTTATATAAATAATCATTTTATTTTATTTTTCATATGTGGGTCCTATTTGCATTCCGATAAGATTTACTGTGTTCGTTTGGTTTTCACCACACAACGACCATTACATTTACCTCAATTACCTTTTTTTTATTAGTCTAGATATCCAACCCGCTATGCGAGCCGACTAATCCTAGGTCGACCACCTGTTTTGCAGATAGCCCGAGTCACCGCATTTGAACCTCTACGGCTACAAAGGGATTTTTATTCCTCCTTGGATTTGAACCTAGAACCTCTAGGTACTTTTGACCTTTGAAGCCAAACTCAAACCAACCAGGCTCCACCCTTATCTTTCTCAATTACCTTCTTCCCCATTACTGTATTTCCAAATCCTTCATAAACTGGTTTTTCAATCAAGGGATTTAAGGTTTATTTAGAAAAAAGGAGAAAGAAACCTGATCCAAGTCTGAACATGTAAGGAATATTAATGGCCCCAACAGCATGTCCAGCAGAGAACTCTTCAGGTGTTCTACAGTACACAAAACATTATTAACAATTTATACCCCTAAACAATTACATAATGAATTCTAGACCCCTCCAACTTTCAGTTACCTCACATCCAAATAACGGTGACCGGCTTGATGAAGCTCATGTGCCACTCGAACCGGCACCGACGTAGGTGTCACCGGCGTGGCGGGCTTCACATTCTCTCCCACCGTAGCCATCCAACTGTTTCACAATTATCCATCAATAATCGGGTTTCTGAATTCTAATCTGATATCAGTTCAATTAGGTTTTTCAACAAGGAATTTGGTAATCTGTAATGGAATTAGATTTGGATTTTATGTCAAATTTGTAATTTAGTCAATATCGATTTGGAACTTGAACTTGAATTTGAAATTGAAACGAAGATGTTTTTGATCCAGAAAAACCCTAAAATTCTCGCCTCACCTGAAATTCAACTTTCTCTTGCCAATGCCATTGCCATTGCCATTTCTACGGCTGCGTTGATTCGATAACTGAGCCTTCGTCGTCGAAATCGACGAACGCAGTTCGAGTCTGGAACACCCAATTACAAACACGATTATTTCATCAAATCATTCATTTACTATCGAATTCAATGTGTTGAAATTACATTAAAAGTAAAATAAAACCTTCGATCGGCGACGCATTTCGAGGGAGACAAACGAGGAACTGAAGAGATCAGAGAAGAAACAGCAATCTGTGTAGCCATCGTCATAATACCCTTAAAATCAAAATCTAGGGTTTTTGTGTAGATCGATGATGTTGGTGTTTGATGAAGAAGATGTATGGGTTTTTGTATGGTTTGTAATGGTGGAGTATGGGCAGTTGTATGGTGATGTAAGATTTGTAAATTGTATATATAGAGAGGAATGATGGGACGCCATGAATGCGAATTATGAGGTTGGTGTGGATGATTCAGAAGTTTTGGATAATTTGCGTGAGTCATCGTGATGATCGCACAAGATAAGTTCAAAAAACGACCATTTCCCACTTCTGCTCCTTGACACGTGTCTTCTAACAAAATTGGAATGCTCCTCTATCCGTTTACTCCTTTTGTTAAATTTTTTAGAATCACATAAACTAATTTATTAAAATGCTATTTAAAACACACTTGCTTTTTTTCAATTACATCACTTATTGATTTATTATTTATTATTATTGAAATATTACTCATTTAATATAACGAGATATATTTTGATTTTATTATTTTATTTTATTTTTTCATCACAATCGATATTATAATATAGTTTTTATGTGATATTGAGAAAATGATAATATTTTTTATTTTTGAACAAAATATAAATACAAAGATATTATAAAATATTTAAAAAAATACCAAACTAACTATTTAATTTTTTTTATGTATTTTTGTAATGTATTTTTTTTTATTTTTGGTTTAATAATATATTTTTATAAGAATAATAATTAATTATTTTATTAGAACTCGATAATTATCTTAATTATATTTTAGATTTTTTATATTTTAAAATAAGATGTTTATTTTTTATTTGATTAAGTTTATACACAGTTAGTTATACGATTTCAAACATCTATCTTTAACAAGTTGTACTTATACATAATTACTTGTAATCTTGAATTTTAAGTAATATACATTAATACACAATATTTCATGCATAAAAAATAGTTTTTAAAAGTTTTTGTCAAATGCTTTATAATATACTATAGATTATTAATAAATAAAACAATAGATTTTCTATAAATATAATAATTAATTTAAAATTCTTTTAATCAATATTTATATTATTTATTTTTTTTATCATTTTTTAGTATTTTTTTAACCTATGATCATCTATTTTACGAATATTCATGACGAAAGATCTGTCACGAGAATTATTATGAATATCTTTATCATATTATACATCGTAAATATTTACAAAAAGATAATGAATTTATTCAATATAAATATTTGTTACAACATTTATGATGAATATTTTATCATATTATCCGTCATAAATACTTACAAAACGACGATTCCTAAGTATCAAACTCCTACATAAACCATCTTTAAATTTCGAAGGGAAATCTTTGTCACCTTATATTGAAATATGCTTAACGTGTCCCCTGTTACAAAATTATGTTCGATTTTTTTTAAATACTCCTTACATCACCTGACAATAAAAAACAAGCTGATGCATTTAAAAAACAATGGTGAAATTTCGGCAAAATAGTACGGCTAAACCACCTTCGGTAGTTTGTCGTTGCCTAGATATTTATCAGAGGTATGACTTAAAAGATGCGACATTCCAATAGAACGCTATCGAGCATCAACCACCTCTCGTGTTCATGAATCAAAATTTCTATATAAAACCAAATCGAACATGAATTATTTACACGTGATCGGCGATCCCATTTTTCTAGTCCAAGTTTCTATTTTGTCTTCTTAGTTTCAATTTAGTCTTGTTACACTCGTTATCAAGACAACAAAGATCAAGAGAGTGTAAGCATTGTTCGAATCTGATTATATGCCAGGAGAAGAACGTATAAACATCGATAATTTTTTCTGAACGAAGTCATGGGATTCTTGTTCCATTTAATTTTTAAAAGTATATAATATTTATATATGACAAATTAAACTCAAACACATTTCACATCTTTCGTGAAATTTAAACCTTTGACCTTCAATTAAGTGGGGTTGCCAAGGACTGCTGGGACCAAGGATCCTTACAAAGAGAGAAAACGAAAAAGACGAGAGAGGGGAGAGGGAAAGACTAAGGGGTCGTTTGTTAAACGCTTACTTCGTAAGTGTTTACTGGATAAATTTCCTCATTGGATAAATATGACAAGGGCCAAGAATCTTACCGGGTAAGAGTAATGAAAAGATGAAGAGTCTTACTCCGTAAGTGAAGATAACGACTCTTACCCAGGTAAGTGCTTACCCGGTAAATTGTTGCTTTCGATACGTTTTGATGTACTAAAATCTTACGTATCAAAGTAAATTATAGTGTTGACTTATATAGATAAGCACTTACTGGATAAGCATTTGGGTAAACATCCCTTAAGCCCGTCCACTTTAAAATACAAAACTCTTCCACCCACACACTAAAACACAAAACTTTAAAATCCACTGCAGGTATCTTTTAGAGACCATGAACAATAGACCTCTAAATATAGAGATCTCCTTCAATTTACACAAAAAGTTTAGCGTTTTAATGGTGGGTTGGAGCAAACATGACTTTTATTTTAGTATTTTAATGGTTAGGTTGGAGATACTGTAAGAGACACGATATGAGGGGTATTTTGGGAATGGTTTGAAGAAAGAGAAACATATTTTTCTAATATCGTAATAATAGAGCATATGATTGATATATGAGTGCCCATTAAGCATATAAACTCAAATTTTTGCATTTCAACATCAAGGGTCTCTTGAAAACAAAGCAACCATCCTATGGTAGGTGAAGGATAATGAAGTAATAGATGGCCAAGATGGTAATTTTAACCTATGAAAATTATATTTTTTGTTTTATAATTCTTTTAATTTAGAATTGTAATAGGTTATGATAACTGGATGTCAATAGACTTAAAATCATATGCGACCAGACTGTTTTCATGAGAACTATGAAACTACATAAACAATATTGAATCTTCAAAGTAAAGCACCATGATGGTGGTAAACCTTCACCACATTTTTGTTGTCAAGGTTCGGTGTTTTTTCATACCTTCATGATATTTTGATGTAAAATTTCAATGTTATTTTATAATCTTACGGATCTCATAAAAACAGATTGGTCTCACATTAACCCAACCGGTGTCAATATATTCAAATATCAAAATTGTTAATATATGTATCTGAATATTCCTAATTAATGATATTATTATAATTTGAATTTTATTATTAAATTATTTTGATAAAACTTGTTAATTCTTTTGAAATTAAGTGTTATCTACCAACGTATAACCCACAAGTACATAAAACAAGATTTCATGTAGTTCATTGCAAGTTTTTTATTTATTTTTTATTAACCTGAATATACAACCTGCTATGCGAGCCGACTAATCGCAGGGCGACTACCTGCTTTGCAGATAGCCCGGAGTCACCGCATTTGAACCTCTGTGGCCACAAGGGAATTTTTATTCCTCCTTGGATTTGAACCTGAGACCTTCTGGTACTTTTGACCTTTGGAGCCAAGCTTAAACCAATCAGGCACCACCCTTGTGGTTTCATTGCAAGTTTTTCATGTTTAAAGTAACACAATTAGCCTACATTTGCACACAATCGCACAAACATATAAATCAATCTTAAACAATTTGTATCCAATTTCGAAACTCACAAACTCATTGGTTAGCGTGACCAGTTCAAAGTCTTACCTACACAAGCTATAACGTGTTTTTTTTTATTTGTCATTATCGGTAATCAATGGATCCACAAACTCGTAACCAATAATTCAAAACCTAGGCCGAACCGGTGAACCCCTAGGTCGGCCAAATTCTAGAACCTATATTTCCATTCATCTCATATTATTATATATACGTTGTTTTGACATGTATGGTTATATAGATATACAGGGAAATGTTCATTTGAGAAATGATAAATATTTAAGAAGTAAATAAGTGATTCTAACCCTTCATCTGATCAACATTTGCGGCTTTAATTGTGAATCATCGGATAATTCCTCGCATAAATATGTAGAAGATAGAGGGGTATTTTTGTAACTTTTATAAATAGGCGGCAAACGGTTTCATATGTGAACCCATGTGATTCACATATGAAGTATATGTTCATATGTGAACCCGTTAATTAGCTCACATGTGAACTATTTAACTGATTCACATATGAACCCACAGATTTACATGTAAATCAATTAATTAGTTCATATGTGAATCAGTTAAAATAGTTCATATGTGAATTACACATGTTTACATATAAAATATAGTTCATATGTGAATTAAACGGATTTACATATAAATATATAATTCATATGTGAATCACACAGGTTCACATATGCATCCGTTTGCCGCCTATTTGTAAAATTTACGAAACTAACCCCTCTATTTTTCGTATAGCCGTAAATTTTGAACATTCAAAGCCACAATTCTTGAACAATCAAACATGATTTTGACCGTATAAAGGGTTAAGATCACTTCGTTACTCCTCAAAATAACCTGACTAGATTTACATTTATACATGTATACATATTTTCTCAGAAAGTTTTAATATAACTTAAATGCTTATTTTATTTCAAAAATATTAACTAAATATGTTTCACATACATACTCGTTTGTAAAAATTTCGAACCAGATAGTAATCATAATCTCTAGTTCAAAACAATATTTTAAATATCAGTTTTATGATATTAGGGACTCATTGAAGCTTTTAAAATATTCAACATCAATTATCGAAATAAGATACTTCAGAGTTATTTTAGAGATATCTGAAATTAAATTAAAATATTCAAAGCCACCCATTGTTTATTATCCTAATAGGCATTGTGGAAAAATTTACTAGAACCCAAGTTAACTAAAAATTATAAAACTTGTGTTTTAAAAGAGCTGTTTATCAAATGCTTACCTGATAAGTGTTTACCGGGCTCATGTATAAAAACCAAGAATTTTACCTGGTAAGAGGCATAGCAAGATCATGAATCTTACCTGCTAAGTGAGGGAAGAAGACTTTTACCCATCAAGTGCTTAGGAGGTAAAAGAGACTTACCACCAATTCATTTATGATGACTGAGAATGTTACCTGATGAGGTAAGTGATGGTGCTGACTCTTCCTTGTAAGCACTTGCCTGGTAAGTGTTTGGTAAATGACTACTTAGTTAGACTGAGGAACCAAGTCGTCACAAACGTGCAAACGACAAGTCCAATTCCGTAATACTGAAGTTTAGAGATAATTTCGTAGAAACTAACAAACTACAAGGACTAAGATCGTTTACCAAACGTTTACCCGGGTAAGCGCTTACCAAGTCATTTTACTTTACCGGATAAATATGACAATGGCTAATAATCTTACCTGGTAAGAGCGAAGGCAAGAATCGAGAGTCTTATCCGGTAAGTAAGGGCGATGACTCTTACCATGGTTAACACTTACCAGGATAAATTGTTGCATACGAGACGTTTTAGTGAATAAAATCTTACCTGATAAGTAAGCGATAATGTTGAGTATTACCGGTAAGTGTTTAGGTAAACGGCCCCTAAATCTGCAATTAAATTTAATAAAGTAATTAGATAATAATAAATAATTAATTACCAATATTTGTAGTCAAATAAATATATTCAATTAAGACCATGAAACCAATTTCTTAAATAAGGATCATGGTCAATTGGTCATGTACACATGGGCCTAGAGCTAGGGCCCATTCAATATACCATTTATTTGTACACATTAGACATGTTTATGGCTAAAAACCGGTCTCGAGTCAGACCCAATCGGTTCTGGACTGAAACACTAACAATTCGGATCGGCTTCGTCGAAAATATTAAGGCACAGTTAAGAGGACTTGTAACCGGTCCTGGACCGGGCCCAAACCGGTTCTATACTAAAAAAACATTTTCTTTTTATATTTTTTTAAAATTTCTTTTTGATAAATATTTAAAAGTAATTTAATGTTATTTTAATACACTTTAAAATATCTAATTAGGTCAATCAAATACACTATTGTATTTTTATATAGTTATCAATCAAATACACTTAAAAAATTACGTTTTATTATAGTTTTATAATTGGTTTTCAATCAAATACACTTAAAAAAATATGTTTTATTGTAAATTTGTAATTTGATTTTCAATCAAATACACTTACAAAACTTGAAATACATTTAAAAATCCATTCTTTTGAAAAAAATTTGGGCAGTCCCTGACCGAGCCTTGTTTTTGGATGAAAACCATAACGAGCGGTCCCAAACCGGTCCCGGTCCTCCGTCGGTCCCGAGCGAGGCCGAATCCATTTGGCCGTACAAATGCAAATTGTGAAAGTAGCCCCATAAAAGAAGTTAGTGGCCCATTTTGGCCTCACACTTCCAACCCAAGTTGGGTCTGAACCGGTTAAGAAAAACTCGATGCCAACGATAACTGATTATAACTGATCGGTTATGTACCACTTTAGGATTTCTATAATGACCCATGAAAGTCGGATTAAAAACGAGAGGAGACGGGTACGTGTATGCGTCTCGTTTTTTAATCTGATTGGTTAATGACATTGAGAATAAAAACTTGAAGAATGGAAAAAAGACAGATTAAAAAACGAGACAAAAATACAAATAAGACAGTTTTAAAAACACAATGATACTAGAAGATGAAAGACCATTTTAACAAAACAAAGCCAGAATGGCATGGACGATTGGAGACTCGATTTGAGATACGAAATTGTAGAAAATTTCAAAAACAAGACTTGAAGAGACCAAATTTTTCAACGTATTCCAATAGCTCAATTGAAAATACGAAGTTGCCAAAATTTGTAGAAAATAAATATTAAATTTTAAAACTCGATCCATGTTACTATCGGTTACAGTTTTTTGACTGATGACATGCACCGGCTTAACCGATCAAGGCCCATTTCTTAATCATGTCTACTCTCGATGTCATGGACATGAACACAATAGTTTTGGCTCATCTTTGTAGCATTTTTCACCGTTAGTTTTTGAATTAAATGATAAACATCTCAAGCAAGAAAGTTATATATATATATATATATATATATATATATATCGAGAAACGTTCAAATAAAAACCACTCAATTTGTAAACCCGTGAAAACCTTATTCAACCAATCATAATTTTTCATTTTGTTCATTTTTTTGTAATTATGAGAGGTTGATTAACCATTTTTATTGTGAAAAGTGTTAATCATGGATATTATTATCTTCATTATTTTAATTTAGGAGAAATACATGAAACAGTTTCATTAAAAATTCATTAAATATTATATGAAACGATTTCATAACCATATATGAAACAAATTCATAAAAAAAAGTTATTATATGAAACAATTTCACAAGATTAAACAATTCCATGAAAAAATTTCATAAGATTAAACAATGAAATCGACGTATGAGAGTGGTTTGTACGGTTTTTACAAATGAGGGTGGTTTTCATTTGATCGCTCATCTCTCTCTCTCTCTCTCTCTCTCTCTCTATATATATATATATATATATATATATCTATACTATTTTATTAAACAAATTTAGTAAAAGTCTTAAAGTCTTAAAATTCTAAATGACCAAGATACCCTTTGTCACTTTTTCATTTTTTCACCCTCTTCTCTCCTCACATACACTTACTCTCTCACATACACTCTACACTCACCCTCTAACATTGAATCATTTTTTTTAAATTATAATTTTAAATTTACACTTTATACCTCTATAATTAGCTAATTAATTTACTTTACGTTCTTTACTTTTAAATGTCTCATTTTAAACTTTTATCAAATTAACACACATAATTGTATATCAATTAAAATATGTTTAAAAAATACATTTTTATTTTAACAAGTTACACCATTATAATCGTCTCGTTAATACCTTCGAAATGAGTTCAATATGAAATAGATTTTGACATAATTATATTATTATATATTATATATACTGTGAAAAAATATTTTTAATATTTACGATTGATACTTTTATAGTTATTTATTTATATATATATTATATATTTTGGGGTTAGGTTGTCCAAATTGCATTGTATAATATGTTCTTGGGTTTTTTTGAAATATATATATATATATATATATATATATATATATGTATATATATATATATATATATGTATGTATTAATTCAACCTTAATCTGAGTTTCTGGACAAGAAAGAGGGTAAACAGTTGAAATTTCATTCTAAAACTCATCTTTTTTTGGTTTTTTCATGGCTTATAATTTGTCAAATTTGTAGTTTTTCTTTATTGGTTTTGAGTATTTATCTTAAAACTCAAGTTTCTTGGTTCTTTGCTATTGGTGTAAATCGAACACATTTGTGGAGTCGTTTAAATATGTTGGATTTTAAATATATTGAATTTTAAACAGCATGCAATTTTTTCCATCGATAGTCTGTAATTGGAATCATAACTCTTATTTATTCAAATTGTATTAATATGTAAAGACCAAGTGTAACTATATCATCATTAAATTTTATTTTATAAAACCAATGAAACTTCAAAATCGTTAAAATTCTTGGCTCCCGCCGCATTGCGCGGGTACACAACTAGTATATATATAAAGCAGATTTGATAAAAGTCTTAAAAACAACCTTAAATGCATAAGGTACTACTTCTTTATGCATAAAGTCTTAAAAGTCTTAATTACAAGTCATTTATGCATATGGTACGACTCAACAATGCTTCACCTTTACAATTCATACTTTTAAGTTTTATCTTTCTCATATTTAGTTTTGGTTCCCAATAGACATTGAAAATTTAAACCATCTACCCTTTCAAATTTTGATCTTTTACGTTCCCAAGATTTTCATCTTACCATCAAAAACTCTCTTACCATTTCAAATTTCAAATGTAAACCTCAGATTGATTGATTTTTCCCAATCACCTCCATTGCCCCAGCTACAATCTTCCTCGCCTCTACTGTTCCTCGCCGTCTTTCCTCCGACGCATCGACACCCTTACAACTTCCACACGTTTTTATACTTGTATAAAGATCTTCATTTGGCTTTCCAATTTATTACTAGGGTTTGAGCTAACTACTTATTTTAAAGGTCGGTATTTCGGAGCTCTGGATCAGTATTTAAGGAATTTGATATCTCAAAATTGAATGATCTTAATGAGCTTTTTACATTCCGTTGCATTGCATGGGTAGTCAACTAGTATATATATATATATATATATATATATATATATATATATATATATAT
>NC_037532.1:28827138-28850528 GCF_001531365.2 Cynara cardunculus var. scolymus | reverse complement strand
ATATATATATATATATATATATCAAGCATAATTTCTTGTTTACAAGATTATAATACGTTTCAATTTTTGTTCGTAAAGTCAATATATGTTTTCTTAATTCCTACAACGACATAATACCATCCCTTAATTACATCATAATAAGTTTCTCACAATGGAGACTCTAAAAGTAGTTTTTTTTTATAAAAAAGCCCGTTTACCCAACTTTTACCTGGTAGACATTCACTTACCTTACCGGGTAATATTTTAATATATTAAAATGACGTTGTGTGCAACATTTTTATCCGGTAAACGTTTACCCAGCAAGAGTTGTCAGTCTCACTTACCGGATAAGACTCTCGGTTCTTGTTATTGCTCTTACAGGGTAAGATTCTCAACTCTTGTCATATTCATCTGATAAGATAAAATGACTTGATAAACATTTACTGGATAAACATTTAATAAACGACCCCTAAAATACGTTATATATTGATGTAATTTGGGTGAAAGTCAACTATTTGATCACATAACAGAGAAAGAAAAACATTTTAAAATTTAAGCAAGATAAATTCATTTATTACTTCTATAGTTAACACTCAAATGTTGAACCAGAGGATCATTGGCTCAATGGTACTGAGATACATGTAAAGCCTCAATCTTGTAGGAGGTCAAAGATTTAAATCTCACATAATATAAAAAGTATGTGGAAGTAGTTGCCGTATATAAATATTATATACTTCCAAAACATTGTATTATTGAACTGTTTTTGTATTACTAGCTTAAAAATGTCGAGTCCTCGGATCATCGGTTTTAAACAAGTGTTTCCTTTGGTTCAACATATATTCATCTTCTTACCCAATAAACAATCCATCAGATAAATAAGAATTTATATTAGATCGAGTTTTTAAACACCGAGTAATATATATATATATATATATATATATAAAATGTGTCTTAGACAATGTGTGTGGTGTCATATTTTTCATATATTTTTTTGGTAACTATAGAATTTTCAAGACTGGAATTCGAAAAGTAACATCAAACACAAACACGCACACAAAAATGATGCAATAAAGTGCCACATAATTGCGGTTGGGGGATGTTATGGAGCGACACCTACAAGACGGTTGGAGGTGGTCGTAGTCGTTAACTGCTCTCAAAGTTAAACCGGTTTTGAGCCAAAATCACCTAAAAATGGATTCAAACACTACAAATTAAGTATGAAATCATTAAGTTGACGCGTTAAATGGACGGAATATGTACTTAATCATTAAGCAAGCAATAACTAACGTTATGCAAGTCTATCATTATATACACTTATTTTAAATTTATTTGGTATCAATAATCTTGATATTTATTTATACACAAGTATTTATTTAGTGGCTGTTTGACAGTTGCTGAATGGTTTGGTGCAAAATTATTAAGTGATCAGAATGATTAAGAGGCTCTTATGATATAGTGCAAAATAGAGTATAATTGTTCGATGATTGTTTACAATGAAATTAAGATGCTGAATGGTTAAGGGAGACCAAAGATACAAAATCATTCAGAGAGTTTTAGAACCATTCAGAGACAGACTTTTTTTTTAGCCAAACAAGATTCACCTCTTAACGATTCAGAGACTGCCTCTTAATGTAACTATTAAGAAGTAAACAAACAACACTTACTTTTCTTCATGTGAAAAAGAATATAATATGTTTAATTAAAACATAAATTTTTTATTATGTTATATGACAAAATATTATAACATTTATAAAAGTGGTGGTGGATTTGGTATGATACCAAGTTTTTTTTTTCTTTAATACTGTGTATTAACCAATTACAATTGTATATAAAATTTTATACTAACCAACTTGTAACTTTTTTTCGATTGGTACATGTTGGTACTGCTTTGTACCAATTTCAAGTTACAAATATGAAAAACTTGTCATTTTGATTAAAATTTGAGAGACATTTTGAGTAATCAAGATAGTCAACGAGAGATCAACGAATGAGAAGATTATTAAGGTTTTCTAGACTAGTAAAGAAATGAGTATCAAAGATGATTCATTGAGATGCAATCACAATAGATAATGAATAAGACTTATAATGTCCAAGCTCAATGAATGGTTACTTGAAAAAGTATCTTTTGGTGTGTAGTGGAAATTGCAATGAAAAATGAAGAAGTCAAACAATTGATGCAAATATTTGGATTCCCATTTTTGCTTCTTTTCTTACTCTACTTAAAAAAAAGATGTTAAGATTAAAAGTTTATGAAACATGACATATATAAAATGCATTATTGAATACATTTAGTACATAAAATTTATTAATTAATCACAAAACCATGACACACGACATAACTCATGACATAACTCATTACCAACAATAGATAGATCGTCAAACAATAGTACAATACATTATGTAGAAGTAAAAATAGATAACGATAGCCAACAAAAACAATTTCACAAACACATAAAAAATAACAATAATCAACAGAAGCAGAAATATATAAAGAAATGTGCAACAAAAACATATAGCAATAACAAACTCATGAGCTTAAAGTTGTTATCTGTTGAACTCTTGAACAACGAAAACAGTCAAATATATAGAGATGCAATAGCCAATGGTATTAGACTTTGGTATTAGATAAAAAAATATTAGAGAAGCCATAAGCAATAGCATATAACGCACGACCAATTTTTTTTTTTTAATTTCTTCATATTATTAGTTATTATATTTTTTGGGGCCTTATTATCTCTTAAATTTTTTGTCACTTATTATATGTTACAAATTTTTGTGTCTCTAAATGTATTATTTTACCATAACTATACACTAAGTAAAAAATTTGGGCCCCTAATATTTTTAGGCCCTGGGCATGCGCCTGTGCCGTCCCCAGGATGGCGTTGCCCGGGTTAGAATCCAAGCGATGTCAAAGGCCATGTGAAGATATATGTTCACCTGCGATGACTTCAGGTCATTCGTAGTCACTCGAAGATTAGTTGTTGCGTGTAAATTGACCTCAAAACCCACAATTATTTAAAAAATTATTATATTGAAATTGGTTAAATATACAGATCAATTTCGTTTCAAGATCAAGGCGGCTTTTTACTTGATTTGGAAATAATTATCTGGTCGTTTTTAATCAGGGAAATCTTGATCATGATCGTCTATTTGAGCTCTAACTCTTTATGTTTTATTAGATTTCTAAAATAGCCAATAGTTTTAACATTTCTTGGTTGGATTGGTATGAAGGTCAAGATCTCAGTGGGTAGTTGTGGTTCGATTTGGCAACATTGACCACAATTTTTTGCGCTACTCAGAACTAGTTTTGGACTACGTGTTTTTGCTGTTGAGTTTTAGCTTTCGTTTCCATTTTTAGGGCATGCTTGTTATTAGCTTAATAAGTTTAATGAGACTCCCAACTTATTCGATCAAATTGTTTGGTAATGACTTAGGGGCTGTTTGGCAGTTGCTGAATGGTTTGGTGCAGAATGATTAAGTGGTCAGAATGATTAAGAGGCTCTCATGATATAGTACATGGGACGGGACATGACAGGACAGGACAAAACTCACTGTTCCATGTTTGGTGCAACATGGGACAGAACAAGAACCCACTATCCCACGTTTGGCGCGACATGGGACAGAGACAAGAACTGTGACAAGGTGGGACAACATGAGACAAAAGAGGGTTTTTCTTGTTCCACCAAAATAGGTGGAACAAGATGAGACAAGAATAGGACATAAACTAAAATATTACTAATCTACCTTAGTTATTAATATGATATTTGTTTTAATGGTCATCACCACTAGTTTCGGCCGCCGCCTTCACTACCGGCGGCCACCTTCACCTCCACCTCCTCTTCCACTATAACGTCCTCCACCGTCTCCACAACTACCGTCCACCAAGTCCATTGCCACCTCTATCATAGTCAACCATCGACCACCACCGTCCATTGCCATCACCACTACTGCCGTTCGCCACCTTCAACTCCTCCTCTACTGCAACAACCTCCTCCACGACCACCATCGGCCACCCCCATTCATTGCCATCTCACCTCCACCATAACCATAACCACCACCACCACCACTATCTTCACTACATCAACCACAACTACCTCCATCACCATTGTCAGCCGCCACCACCCACCACCACCACAATCTACCATCTTCATGTCCTTTATAACCACCGTTGTCCACCAAACACCACTGCCTCTACCTCCATAACCACTGTCGGCCACCGACCATCACCGCCCGTTGTTACTACTACCGTCGGCCACCACCATCTCCACCATAACCAAAACCACCTCCACCACCACTACTACTACCATCAATTATATCAAATTTTTCTTTCAAATTTGGTACAAATATGAAAACTATGTACAAATATTTATAAATTAAATTATTAAATTATTTATTTTATTTGTGTTAATTATAACTATTATATAATATTTAAAATCATCAAATAACTTTTGGGGTAGCTTGTCTAGTTCTGTCCTGTCCAATCCTAGTCGTACAAAACACCAGACATACTCCTGTTATGTCCAATCTTGTCCTACCCTCTTGTCCTGTCCTGTCATGTCTTATCCTACTCTCTTGTCCTATCCTGTCTAGTTCTGTCCTGTTCAGTCTTGTTCAATTATGTCTGCGTACCAAACGCTACCTTAATGATATAATAAGTGGCTTATTAATTAAGTAAACTTTAAGGGGGATCTTCATGCAGAGAGTCGAAAGTCGAGTTTTTTCCAAACCTACCTTTCCCAATTAGGGATGTAAATGATGTGAGTCGAGTACGAATAGTATAATCGACTCGTAAGTTCACGAGTAGTAAAAACTAAACTCAGATCGAACTCAATAGCAATTTTCTAAACTCGAAGTCAATTCAAGCTCGAAACAAGCTTACCCGTTTAAATTTTGAGATTTAGAATCTTCTCATATAAATTACAAAATTTAAAGATGTACTCTTAAAATTTATATCTACACTATATTATAAAACATTTGACAAAAACTTTAAAAACCATTTTTTATACATAAAGTATTGTATATTGATGCATATTAATTAAAACTCAAGATTACAAGTAAATTATGCATAAATACATTTTATTAAAGCTTGATTTTGAATTCGTATAACTAACTGCAGATAAACATAATCAAATAGAGGATAAACATCTCATTTTAAAATATAAAAAATTTAAAATATATAAAATATAATTTGGATGATTATCGAGTTCTAACAAAATAATTAATTATTATTTTTATAAGAAAATTATATTATTAAACCAAATATAAATTACTTCGTTAATGTATCTAAATTAAATTATAATGAAAAAAATTGAATTAAAAAATTACACAAAAAATGAGAAATTTTAAATAGTTAATTTGATACTAATATCAATATATTTTCATCAAATTTTTATAAAATTTTTAAATTTATATTTTATTTAAAAATAAAAACATTATTATTTTCTTAAAATCACAAAATACCATATTACAGTATCAATGGAGTAAAGAATAAACCGCGTCTTTTACAGTGGAATAATTCGTTTATCATAAACCGACGACAACTATCGGCCAATACTATATTTGTTTTTTAAAATTACCAAAAAGTACAATTAAATAAGAGTATTTTTTGTAATAAGTGGAATAATTCGTTTATAGGAAACCGACGATAACTATCGGCCAATGAAACAAAACACGAACCGTCAATCACGCCCAATCCTAACCAACGGTCCAGATTTCATAATCAAACAAACGGCCTAAACTCCAAACTCCGATTCCAATTCCACATCACAACCGTCCAAATATTCGAATATTCCTCCGGCATATCCACCACCACCAGCAGCACCATCACCGGTGGTTATCATCTTTTCTTTTCATTTTCTTCTCTGGCTCCAATTATTTTATCCCCAAATCATCTTCACTTTTCCCACTTTTCCCACTTTTTCTATTCGAATCCTCTTTTTAAGATATAAATAATCATCGATTCTTATCTCCATCACCATCTTATCTGAATCAATTTTGTCAAGATTCTCCATAAATATCGTTATCTAACCATAAATCTCGTTATCTAACCATAATTTTCTCCTTATGACGGCGATCATGGCGGAGGAACTGTCATCCGAGCAAGAAAAACTCATCGACAAACTCAACCTCTTCAAAATCAAAGGCAAGGACAAACGCGGCCGTAAAATCCTTCGTATTATCGGAAAATACTTTCCAGGTAAAGTTTTCCTCTGATTGATTGATTGATCGATCATTGAAGTTGAATCAGACGATTTTAAAACTTGTTACTCGTTGTTGTTCCTGCAGCCAGGAGTTTGAGTATTGATTTGTTGAACAAGTATCTGGAAAAAAAGGTGTTCCCCAGGCTTGAGGAGAGGCCTTTTGCGATCGTTTACATCCACACCGAGGTTCGGAAAAGCGATAATTTCCCCGGGTTCTCTGTCCTCCGATCTGTTTACGATTCGATTCCGATCAACGTCAAACGGAATCTGGAGGCCGTTTACTTCGTTCATCCAGATCTACAATCGAGACTTTTTCTGGCCACCTTCGGCCGGTTCATCTTCACCGGAGGGTAACTCTACTTGTACTGTACAAGTTATTGTTGCATAATTCCGTCAAGCGGATGGATTTATAATCGTGTGTGCGCGGGTGTATATGCAGGTTATATGGGAAGCTAAAGTACGTGAGTCGATTAGATTATCTATGGGATCAAATCAGGAGAAACGCGATCGAGATTCCGGAATTTGTGCGTGATCACGATGAAGATCTTGAGTACCGGCCGATGATGGATTATGGTTTGGAGAGTGACCATCCCAGAGTGTATGGTGCGCCCGCAGTTGATTCCCCAGTGGCGATGTACTCAATGAGGTGTATCTCGTAGGGAATATGGAAATATAACAAAACGACGCCGTCCATGAAAAATCTAAAGGCACTGAGCGTTTTCCCTTTGTTGAAACCGTATTTCTTTTATTTATGGGTCTTTTATGTGAATATTAGAATGGCTTGGTGTGTGCTGGGATGAGTTGTATACTATGCATGAGTGATTGTACCTCATCTGGGATTTACAATGTGTTTTTTTAACCATAGATGTTCGGGTTAGCTCGATTAATCCTAGCGGCCTTTGAGGATCAAGATGGTCAGGAAAATCCCTCGGTGGCCTTGTAATGACTTGAACCGTATGTGAGGAGTCTAGGGATCCAAGTCTTATTGCCGGTTGAGCTGACTCTCGAGGTTTTAAAGAATGTTTGTTTATGGTTTAATGGTCTGGAAGCCTTATTTGTTAAATCGTATCTAAATGTTTGTATGTGGCTTATTGATTAAGCTAATCGCTTGATCACTAGCCATCTGGGGCTTGCTGTTTTTGTTAAGCCGTGAAAAAGACTTTTTCAGCCCCTCTCTCAAATAAACTCCGATTTCATCAACTCTTTCTTCAAATCCAGTCGTAAAATCCAACATCCTCTTTCTTGTCGTTCACTACCTCGTCTACAATCAACGCCCCTTCCATTGACTCTCTGTCCTAGCCACCGTTTGTTGCTGTCTTGCATACTGCCTATCAGAGGTATAAATTTTTGAACTCGTATTTTCTGTTCTTGATGCTTATTATACGTAGGTTGGGTCTTACGCTTTTGAATGAAGCGGTTGGTTAATTAGGATTTGAACGACAAAGATAATTACGTTTGAGTCGGGAGCTCAAACGTGAAATAAATTACGATTATCTGTTATAAACATATTACTGCCCACAAAACAGACTTTATTGCTTTTGAATTATGAATAAAAACAAAGTTTTGTTTTGAAATCCTATCTGTTTCAATCAATTAGTGGGTTGGGCGATACAAATCACGACAAGAAACAAGGCTTATAAACACGACAAAAGTCATTGCTAGGGACTATTGTCGTTGCTAAAAGGTGTGGTTTATACAATTTTGCAACCTTTAAACAAACAGTGCAACGTGTCGTCGAAAAGGTTTTTTTTTTCAAATTTACTGAAAGGGTATCAAATAGTATACCAATAATATTTGACAACATATCGATAAAAAGGTACCTTTTGTTTAATTTGATGAAATGACATCAAATAGCGACAACACTTCATCAAATGTCGTTGTTAAAAGTACTTTTTCTTTAATTTGAAATAATGGTCCCTAAAACTAACTTATTTTTGAAAATGGCTTCTAGAATTGGATAAGTCATGACAAATATATATATATTTTTTTTTTGCAATTTTTTATATATACAACTTAAAATTAATTGTAAAACAGATCAAGAATTAAAAACATATAACAACCATATACACAAATTAAGTTAAGTGCATAAAATGAAGTGATAAAAATGTAAAATACAACTAATAAATAAGTTGTTAGTTCCTTAACTGCTCATCGTCATTATCAATATTTTTATTTTGTTGGGTTCGTGATGGTGGTTATACTATTGGACGATAGTGAACACTATAGTATTTGGGAGCGAGCAATTACGGTTTACACTTCTAAATGCATCCAACAGAACGTATTGGAGGTGTTATTGTGAATAATAAATCAACACATTGAAGTTTGTAACTATATCTTATATTTAGTCATCAATATGCGATCACTGTTGTGGCAATTCATTAAACGTAGAAGATCAAGGAAGCAACACCCTTCTGCTTGCGTCTTCGGTCCTGGTTCTTTATTTATTAAATTGTCTTAAGAGTAATTACCATATTTTAATTATTAAAAAACATTTTTTTTCATTAAATACCTATATTCATGACTTGTTGTCGTTATAAGTAATATAATATTTTAGAAACCCTCCTGTAGAATATTTTCTTTTAGAAAAAAAATTACATTAATTGTTAGCTTGACGTACTTGTCATCGATACATATTGGTTTTAGTGACTAACCATTGTTTGTCACTGTAAGCGTCGTTGCCAAAGCTTTATTTTCTCATAGTGAATCCTTCGATAACCAGCAAATAAGGTATCTGATTGTCGGTTTATATATGAAACTAGTTTTATGCATAAAAATATAGAAAACCTTTTTGGATTCTCGATAGTTAGATAGTGGAGCAAGACGACATATGATTGGAAACAAAAGTTTGTTTTCGACTCTTATGAAAATTAACAATGGGCAAGTTACATAGGAGATGCCAAGACCTACAAATTCGAAGTATTGAACAAAATCTAGAACAAAAAATGTTAAAGTTGAAAAGATGTCAGAGGTATTTTATGTGCAAAGATAAGTTGATATTAGTTTTGCTCATAATCTTTGCACCATGAAGAAGAAAATCAATTTGTTGCAAATCAACAATAATTCGAGTGAATAACTTGTTTCCTCTCAAGGTTAATGTGCTAAATGCTAACGCTGCTTATCAAGAAATGTAATAGTTAGATGATATAGAGAGAACTGCAACTGAAATCGAAGAGAAAATCAAATAGTCTTTCTCGCGGCTTGGGTTGCGCACCAAGCCGCGCAACTCACTGGAGCATCGGACAGTGAGTCCTGCGACCATCCCCGTGGCTTAGGCCGTGTAGAAATCTGCACATGTCTGGCCTGGATACTATGCGGCATTTCCTTAATTTCCTCCTTATCTTTATTTAGTCTAGATGATTACTAAGCTTTTTATTTCCTAATCTAATTAGTTTACTTTGCTATTTAAAGAACTCAAAGTATTAGTTTGTTTTCATACTTTTTGAATTATTAATATATGTTTCCATTGAGAATTTCTCATAGTTTTCAAGTAATTACATTTGTAAGCTTGTTATTTTCTAGGGTTTAGACGTCCATCAAAACTTTTTCGTAATTTCCGCTGCATTCTGACCTTTTACTAAACATGACCGATCAACAACTCGCTACCAAAGCAAATATAGCCTAGTTGATTGTGGCCTTTTCTAGCATTTGCTAATCTGACAGCAGCTGTTAATCAGCTTCGAACCAATCTTGACAACAACAATCGCCGGAGGAGGGATAAACATGAAGAACCAAACCAAATCTTACGAGGATGTCACAAAAAAATGAACTTCTAATTCTAGTTCTGAATCTAAAGTCGAGGAAGATGAACCACCAACCCCACAAAACAATGAACACGACTACCAAATGAAGGCATATATTCCATTCTATTGGAACTATGGAACTATGGGAGCTGAAGAGTTCTTTTAGACTGGCAAATCAAAGTGGATCACTTCTTCGAAGTTATGGAGGGCCATAAAAAACAAATAAAGATAGCAGATTTCTGTATAAAAAGCACCACTACCGTATGGTGGTATAAACTAGTGGTCTGACGACAACGCTAGCATAGAGGACCAGTATGATCTTGGAGATGGATGAAATGACTAATGATATAACGATTTTTACTAGAAGAATATGAGCAAATCCTCTGTAAGATGTAGATTGGGTGCAACTAAGGGACGCGAACGGTAACCAACTACACAACCGAGTTTCTTCATCTTTCTAAACACAATAAAATCAATGAGACGGAAGGAAAACATGTTGCACGTTACATTAGTGAGCTTAAAAGATCTATTCAAGAAAAGATCAGTTTTTTAAACCCGTATGGATTGTGATGGAAGCATCTAGTTTGGTCCTGAGGGTCGATTTAAAAGAGAAGTTCGCCTGTGTATCATCCTATCTCCGTTATACACCATAAGGTCCAGCTGGAAACGCCAACACAACCATTAATAGAGGTAAAAGTGCAACGGAAAGCTTAACTCCCCAAAACAATATCACTAACATCCAAAATTCAACAACAAACCTAATGATAGGCAACTTGTATGCTAGACCAACATGTATTAAATACTATCAATGAGGCTAATCGGGACATAGGTCCAACAAATTCCCAAACCATCGAACAGTGGGACTAGCGGATGGTGAGGAAGAAAAAGAGGGCGACGAATATGAAAGAGCCAAATTTGCAAAAGAAAACCTAGAGGAAATTTCAACATCATGCTCCAACGAGTCTTACTAATGCCAAAAGAAGGAGGTCAACGAAAGAACATCTTTCGATCCCATTGCTCGTTCAACAAAAAAGTATGTTATCTAATTATTGATAATGGTAGTAATAAAAACTTGGTGCCCCAAAAGTTGGCTGATCACTTGGGTCTCCCAAATCAATCCCACAATTCCCTCTATGCTCTAGGTTGGTAAAAAGGGTCCTTAATTCAAAGTTACACAAATTTGAAAAGTCTTATATCCATCAGAAAGCACTACAAAGAAGAAGTCATTTGTGATGTTCTTGACATGGATTCATGTCATGTACTACTGGGCTGACCTTGGCAATATGATAATGATGTTACCTACAAAGGGCGAGATAACATGATACGATTCCTTTAGGGTACCCATAAATTCGCATGGCCCCAGTCTCTCACTTTGAGAAGGGACCCAAAAACAAAAAACAATAACTTTCTAATCATGAATACTAATGAACAAGTGCTAGAAGCTGGCGTCAAAGAAGCTCAAGCTTTCTATTCCATGGTGGTCAAAGGCTTATTGAATACTTAAAAAGCCGAAAATGAAATCTCAACGAAAATTAAGGAGTTGCTAGAGGAGTTCAAAGAAATAGTCGCAGATGATATACCTCCCAAACTGCCTCCTATGAGGGACATCCAACATCAAATCAATTTGATTCCCGACGCTAGTCTACCAAATTTACCACATTACTATATGATTCCAAAAGAAAATGAGATCCTAACGGAACAAGTGGATGACTTGCTGGAAAAAGGTTCATCCGGGAATGCCTAAGTTCTTGTGTCATTCTCGTCCTACTAGTGCCTAAAAAGGAAATAAATGGCGAATGTGCATTGGCATATGTGCTATCAACAAAATCATCATCAAGTACCGTGTTTCCCATTCCATGATTGGAAGACATGCACGATGAACTATCCATATCTACCATCTTTTTAAAGATCAAACTTTGCAGTGGTTATCATCAAATTCAAATCTATCCCGGTGATGAATGGAAGATGTCATTCAAAAGGCCTTTTGAACTTTATGAATGGTTGGCAATGTCCTTCGGAACATCAAATGCGCCAAGCACTTTCATGGGGATGATGAATCAAGTCAATTCCTTTGTGATAGTTTATTTCCATGATATTCTTATTTATAGTTAAAATAAAAAGGAGCACTTAGACCACCTACAACAAATCTTAACAGTTCTATAAGTGAACAAGTTGTATATAAATACAAAGAAGTGTAGTTTCTACACCAATAGGCTCCTTTTCCTTGGTTTCATTGTTGGAGAGAAAGAATATCAGGTCGGCTAGCTGTGAGATACAACAAGGATCCGATCATTCCTCTATAAACAGTAACATTTACAGGCTTTCCATTTGGATCCTTGTTCAATGAGAGAGGAGGAGTGATTGGAGTCTTCATTGATGAACTGTTGGTTAAGTCGAATTTCTTCAAAATATGCCTGACATACTTACTCTGATTGATAAAGATGCCTTTATCAGATTGTTTGATCTGAAGACCTAGAAAGTAAGCCAGTTCTCCCATCATGCTCATATGATATTCTTTCTTCATGCGTTCAACGAACCGAAAACACAAAGAGGGATTAATGGAATTAAATATAATATCATCGACATAAACTTGGACTAGAATGATATGACCCTTGACTTTACTAAGAAATAGAGTCTGGTCAATCTTTCCATGGACAAATTTCTTAGAGATGAGAAATGAAGAAAGGGTGTCATACCGGGCACGAGTGACCTGTTTTAACCCATAAAGAGCTTTATCCAATTGATAGACATGATTAGGATATTTTGGGTCAAGAAACCCTGGAGGTTGTTCAACATAAACTTCCTCCTGAAGTTTTCCATTCATAAAAACGCTCTTTACATCCATTTGGTAGACTTTAAAGTCCTTATGGGCAGCATAAGCTAGAAAGAGTCGAATAGTTTCGAGTCTAGCCACTGGTGCGAAGTTTTCGTCATAATCGATTCCTTCTTCTTTCTTGTATCCATGAGCAACAAGACGAGCTTTGTTACAGGTTACAACTCCTTGTTCATCTAACTTATTGCGATAAACTCATTTGGTGCCTATTATAGTTTTGTCAGATGGACGCAGGGCAAGGTACCAAACTTTGTTCCTATCAAACTCATTAAGTTCTTCTTACATATCAGTGACCTAGCTTAGGTCAGTGATAGGCTCATTGATTTTCTTGGGCTCAATTGGAGAAAGAAAGTTGACGAAGAGACATATTACCTAGACCGCGATGAATCTGAATACCTGCCCTTGGATCACCAAGAATTTGATGGATGGGGTGGTCTTTCATCCATCGTTGAGCTAGTTGAAGATAACCTTCTGATACCAGATGCTCATGGATAGAAGATCAGGATTCAGGAACAATCTAAATTTTCAAAGAAGCCTCATAGAGTGATTCATTTACTGATAAAGGTCCAGTGACTGAACGAGATTCAACGACTGAAAGGTCAGTATTTGAAGTAGAAGGCGGGCAAGTGACTAATGGGAACGAAAACAATCCCTGAAGAGGATTCAACTCCGTTATTAGTCATATATGGAATGACGAATGAATCATCATCAGCTTCAGGAAGGTGATCGCTCGGTTGATTGCTGAACAAAGCTTTAGGTTCTCCATGGTGAGATGTCATATGGTTGTCCAACTCTTCATCATCTTCAGAGATGGGTTTAGAGTTAGCTGATTGAGATTCATGAAAGGTGACATGAATAGATTCTTCTATTGTTTGTCGTCTTTTGTTGAATACTCTAAAGGCTTTGGACATTGAAGAATATCCAAAAAAGATTCATTCATCAGTTTTGGATCGAACTTTCCAAGTTGATCTCTGTTGTTTAATATATAGCATGTACATCCAACGATATGAAGAAAGTTGAGAGAAGACTTTTTGCTATGGAAGAGTTCGTAAGCTTCTTCTTGAATCTCTTTATGACCAGTGACCTGTTCTGAGTAAAACAAACAGTGCTAATAGCTTCTACCCAGAGTTGAGTAGGGATACGAGATTCGCTGAGCATTGATCAAGCGGCTTCAATAATCGTTCAATTTCTCCTTTCAGCGACCCCATTTTGTTGTGGATTTCTCACAGCTAAGAAGTTGTGTGAGATTCCCTTGTTCACAAAGAAGTCATCAATGGTACTGTTTTTGAATTCAGTGCCATGATCACTCCTGTTAGATCTATTGTTCAATACTTCTATGCATTTGGCGAACGAGATGATTACTTCAGGTGCATCACTCTTGGATCTGAGAAAGAAAATCCAAGTGTACCTGGAAAACTCATCAACGATATCGAGCGCATATTTCTTTCCATCTATGGATTTCACGTTGACAGGACCAAATAAATCCATGTACAATAGCTGAAGTGGAGAAGTCACTGAAGAGACTTGCTTCGATTTAAAGCTAGTCTTTGTCTGCTTTCTCTTTCACACGCTAAGCAAAGAGATTCCTTTTGACAAGAGTGCTGAGGAAGGCCCGTGACAAGATCTTTTCGAGACAACTCATTAAGCGTCTTGAAGTTGAGATGATAAAGACGTTTGTGCCATAACCAGTTGATATCTGATGAGGATTTAGAAATGAAACAACTATTCTCAGTGAAGGGAGAATCCATGTTGATGACGTACACGTTCTCTAGATGGGAACCTCTAAGAGCAAGGTTGTCATCTTTGTCATAGACATAACTTGAGTTCTTCAGAAATTTAACTATGAAATCTTTATCACACAGTTGACTGATGCTGAGAAGAGTATGCTTCAGTCCTTTAACATATGCAACACGTCTGAAGGTGGTTGCACTATTGGTTAATACACCAAATCCCTTGGTATATCCTTTTCCGTTTCCTCCAAAGGTCACGGACATGCCTCTTTCCTCTTTGTAGTCAGATAGCAGAGATTTGCCTCCAGTCATGCATCTTGAACATCCACTATCAAGATACCAGAAGCCTTTAACTTTCTGCAATAGAAAACATATTTAGATTGCTTTGGTACCCATTTCTCAATGGGTCCAATGGAGCTAGAGGCGACATCTTCCTTTACTGAGCCTGAAGAAGAGGCTTCAACGTCAGGAAAAGTCTTCACTGAGCCTGAAGAAGAGGCTTCTGTGGCTTTCTTCACCTTAGTTGTTTTCATAACTTTACTGGAGGATTTCAGCTTGGCTGATTTGTCAGCCTTAGCTACATTCTTTACCTTATCTGGTAGACCAGCTTTGGTAGCTGAAGAACACTTACTGGCGATATGAGAAGTTTCACTACAGTGACAACACTTCCTAAAACTGAAAGAAGCTTTAGGGCCAGTAGAGTCAGAAAGAGAAGAGGGACAAGCTCCAAGAATACCTTTCTCATTTGTTCGATGACAAACAACTGAGGGTTTAGATACATTGGGTGAAAGATTCACTTTCAGCTTAGGCTTAGATCTGTGAGGGCGTTCAAAGATCTTGGTTCCTGAGGAATAAGGTTTACAAGTTGAAGGAATAAAATTGGGTCTATTAGACTTGCGGTCCTTCTTGGGAACAGAAGGAATGTTGACAATTGATTTACCTTTGTCTTTGCATCCTAAACTTAAAGTAGTTCCTTCAAGATGAGTTTCAGTAGAAGAATACTGAGAGAGAGAGAAGTATCAAGAATAGAAGAGACAAAGGTACCAAACTTAAGCATGGACTTGTCAGTGATACAATCTTCCTGATCATATGAGAATCTTAGACTACTCTTTATCTTGGCAGGGATCTGAGCATTGATGATCTTAGTGGTCTTGATAGAGACTTTGCACCATCCTTCATTGGACCTTCTCAGGCTTGAGTTCAACAATTTCTTGATCACGCTCAGCTACTCGCGTTTGATGCTAATGGTCTGATTTACAATGACCTGATCCTTAAGATTTTCCTCAATTTTGGTCAGCTCTTTAATCTTTGAATGACATCTCTCTAATTGTTCTTGAAGATCAAGATTAAGCTTTTCAACTTTGAATTTTCCATTCAGGGCATTGTAAAGGTCAACCGTCAGCATATCTAGCGCAAATAGACTATCAAAAGAAGAAGAAGAATGTTCTTTCAGGTAACATACCTAAGTAGAAGTTGATGGCGAGGGATCACTGGAGGATGATGTCTCAGATGGTTCATCTTTAACATCCTTGGCTATGAGACAAAGATAAGCCGTATCTTCTTCGTCCGAGAATGATTCATCAGAAGAATCAGCCCAGTCACGCTCTTCAGCGACAAGACCATTGCTTTTACGTTGAAGATTCTTCATCTTCTTGTACTTCTCCTTTAGTTTTAGGTATTTGTTCTTTTGACGCCTGAAGGAGGATAGGAGGTTTTCAGATGGCATCACAACTTTTTTCAACCTGCATTCACTAGCAAAGTGACATTTTCATTGACAATTGTAGCAGCTGAAAGAGTTAGTTGAAGAGAGCCAATGACTCGTCAAACTCTGAAAGATCAGCATCTTTCAACTCCTTAGAGTTAGAATGATCTAACTCAATGATAGAAATAAAAGAGGATGGAGTTAAAGAAATAGAAGGGTCAGCTGAAGGGCTATCAGAGACCAAAGCTAACAAAGAGCTTTTCATTTCCCTGGAGTCTTATAGAAGATTCTTCTTCAGCTGACAGTATTGCTCATGATTAAGCAATATTCCATAAAGAGAACTGAGAGAAAGGGAGAACATGTCCTTGGACATCTTAAGACACATGGTATAATTATCCCATGATTCTAGAAAACATTCAAGAAATTTTGTTAGCGTCTTTGAGTTGGAATATTCTCTTCTAATTGTTCTCAAATCAATAAGAAGACAACTAAATTTTTGATGTACTTCAGACAAAGATTCAGATTTTCCACAAAGAAAACATTCATATTGTCTTACTAGATTAATCTTCCTCGATTCTTGACTTCAAAAGTACCTTCATATTGAACACAAAGAGTGTCCCACATGGTTTTCGAGGTTTTTAGCTTCATTAAAGAGTGATAGACTTCGTCAGTAAGAGCCATGACTATTATAGATCTCACACGAGTATCTAAAGCCATCTTCTTCTTGTCTTTGTCACTCCATTGACGAGGGAGCTTCAGAATCTGCTGTTTAGGAATCATGGTAGTCGTAGCAGTAGCAGTTACTGTTGGAGAGATTGTGAATGGAACATAAGGTTCATTCTTAATGTAGTATGGAATCTCAAGATCCACATATTCCAAGAAGAGATACATTCGGTTCTTCCAGAGATTGAAGTTGTCTCTGATAAACCAGGGACGTTTGGCAAGAGAGCATTGTCGTGAAAGTTTGTGCTAATGTTTTGTAAAGCCATTTGAAAGGAATAAATTATCTAGAAAAAAAGAGATAATAAAATAACAATACAACACAAAAAAAACACTGCTTTGATACCACTTGTTGGTCCTAGCCGGATCTACAAGAGCTTATAGGTAACAATTTGTAGAAAGGGGGGGGGGGAAATGAATACAAATACAACAACTTTTACTTTAAAACAAATTATATTGATAAAGAGGATCAATACAGATTTTTACAGATTGTTTGCAGAAGAGATAAGATATAGAACTCATCTAAACAATCAAAGATAACATAGGTTACAAATAGCAATAAAGAAAATGCTTGCTATAGGAAATAGGTTAAGAAATATTGTGCTCTTCACTTGTTTAGGTGGAAGTATTTTTCTTAGATAGAAAGTTAGAGGGAGGAGTATCTTCTTGGGTAAGATCTTCAAAGACTAGGATACTTTGATATAGGTTGGATGAAATAATCGAGAAAAAAGAATTACTCAGCTATTTATACCTATTGCATTAAATGCAATTCAGAAGGTACAGAGCACGTGACAAGCTTTAAGAAGTTAACTTGTCATTTTGTTGCAGGTATACAGTCTTTTGACCATGTATGAACAGTCTTCTTTCATAAAATAGGTAAGCACGCTTGGAGACAATAGAGTGACACCGTACTGTACTTTAGTTTAGAAAGATATGAGTTTGTCCTTTATGTGGAGAAGGACAAGACAAAAACTAATCTTATTCAACAAGATTCATTTGATCGCTGACACTAGAATGACGCTGGACTCATTAATGTTCGCTGAATCTTGCGTAGATTTCACATTTGTGTAGACGAGCTTGTTATAACTGAAAACCTATTCAGATAACGAACTTGCTAGTCTCTATCTTCAACTTCTATCTTCGATATCGTTGAAGGATATGTGGTGTGAGTTTTGTATTCTTAAAAGATACTTGTCTCTGAACGAATTACAATACATGTTCAACGATCACTGAACAGACTCAGTGATGATCGCTGAAACTGAATACACAGATAATAAACTTCGTAAGGTAAAAAGGATCATCATCAAATCACTGAGAGACATGATCAACATCTATTGATAATCAATAATCACAGTGTATGCAACGACTGATCCGTGCCATTCTTGGCCCACATTGACCCTTGTTGGGGCCACTAATAGAACATTCATCTGTAGTTTGACTGAAAGAACATTCATCAATGTCATTAAAACTGATGATTATATAACTATTAATTGAAATCCACGTGACACTAATATAATAATTATTGTTAATTCTCTTAATTTCCTTTAGGTTTTGGGCATTGTCCCCCATCCCATAAGGTAGGCCCCCCTTGACTCTGCTCGCTGATCGGACCACTGTGCACCGCATAGGGCGCAACCCATTGTCTCTCGCCATATGTCGACATCTAGCTATCCCAGGTTCAAATATAGCTTATACGAGTTTACTCCATAACTCGTAACTTGTATATTGGTTGCACTATCAACCCCTTCATTATCTTGTCAATTTACACCAAATGACTCGATAATTTACTAAAATAACCAACATGTAAGGGGAATGCTAAATTCAAAAAGCAAGAAACAAATTGCCCAGTTTGAAGCAAGATATTGTCTAAAAAGTTCGATCCCACAAATTCATTAGTATACGTTATAGCAATCTATTTTCACATTAGTTTTGTTCCCGATGATTTGTATTTTGATTATCAGGAGAATTTGGTCTAACTTTCATATAAGGAGCTAGTAAAATATTTCGGAGTTCCATTAGAATTATTGAACAAGTTTATGTTTTGATCCATGGATGGATACATTATGATAAACAATCTTGCCACCCGTTTTTATTATCCTCACCAATGGTTGTTTAACCTAAGAAAACTAGTGAAGTTATTTACCGAGTTGAATGATCACGCGTCAACCGATCCATCCCTTCACCGAGCATCAAACGGCCGGGCTATTTACGGGTAAGTGAAAACGTTGGCCAAACTGCTGAAATTCATCGGCGTCACAAACTCCGGTCCTTCAGCGTAAGCCAGCGTAAGAGCTGCCTGTCGGGAAGCAGCCTGAGTTGGGTGAAACTCATCCCAGAACAAGTACTCGTCACGATTTACGCAAAGCTTTGATCCTCGTTCGCACTTCTTTTCCGCGTTAAACGTCCCATTTCCGCAACAAGCTGTTTCTACTACTCGGAACCCTAAAATTTTTTCACCAGATTCTTGAATATGAATCTCGATATTGTCAAGATGATGTTATCGAAGATGAAAAAGTGATCAGGAAAGGTAGTAGTACCATTAGCACGAGGATTGTCGATGAAATTCAAGATGGTGTTATAGGTGTTCCCGAGTGAGTAAACGACTCCTTGGTTTGTTGAGCTGAAATTTTGCAAGAGGGACTCAGTTGATGCGTGGAAAGCTTGTGCAAGATCATTCATGGCCATCACACAACCACCATCACCTTGCAATAACGTTAGATTGATGAAGCGTTCTATCGGACAACAACCAAGGGGCGGAATGCCTATCAATGCAAATTTTCTAGCTCCAAGATCATACAAGCTCTGCCAATATTTACATAAGAGAAGAAAATGGAAGTGAGTAGTTCATGAATCATGGGAGATATATGATGGTAACTCAATCAAGTTCTTTTCTTTCTTTACAGAATTAAGCAAACAACCTGTAAATGGATGGAATAGGTGGCTGTGAGATTGGCAATGAGTTGCTCGGGTTCGGTTTGATTTAGAGAAAGAGCATGTTGGTGCTCGAAGAAGTCATTGCTGCCGACACTGATGATGTAAGTAGACATCGCTAGGAAGATATTAGCGGCCGACTTCCCTAAACTTTCCGAGATATTCCCACGAATGGTCGAAAATTGTTGGATTTGCTCCCCTAGAGACACAACCCGTCCCTGTTTCATTAAACAAGTTTAATTGCAACAGATTCAAGACACAACCACGATATATTTCGAAAGTATCTAAGGTTAAAAACTTGTGTTTCTCGATCCGTGCATGTGATCAACAGGAAATTAAGAGAGACTTGCGTATTTTTCATGCCCGGTGTCGATTAAAATGCCAGATCCTGCAGAAGCAAAGTTTGCGCCTTCGAGTATTTCTTGCAGGAAAGTGGCGCCCGAACGATCAACGAGTGAGAGAAAAGGTGGCGGACTATAAGTATAGTCAGCTATATACCGAGCTGCGCACATCAATAAACCAGTTAAGGTACCATTTTTGAGTCGATGAAATCGAGTTTGAAGCTAGGCACAAGAATATATCATTTCCTGATATCGAGTTCATCGCTATGTCTATATATACGCAGCGGAACTCCGTTGCACAATCCTTGTCGCTGAAATTGTTTATCGATGAGAATTCCGTTGCTACATCACTCTACAGATCAATGTTTCGCTACAACATTAGGTTTATACGATTCCTAAAATGTCCAAGCATTCTAATAGGATACTTTATAGGACTAAAGAAATAACCCATCATATCCAAAAGTGCAAGCTTTTGGGTGTCTTAACAAGATTTTTTTTTTGAACATTTTTAAAATAAAGTGTCATATTAGTGTTTATATGATACTATTTGAAAAATTGTTCATAGTATCCTATAAAATGGTTTATAGGATAGTCATCAAATGTGTGCTATAAAATAGTTAATACGATACTTTATATAAAAAATGTCATATAAAACGTCCTTTAAACCTATTGTGACACTTTTAGGTACGACATTTTTTGTTTGGTTCTAGAAATTTAAGTCCTACAAAATATACTATTAGGACGTTTAAACGTCTTATAAACCCGACTTTGTTGTAGCGTACAATCACAAAATTAAAAAGAACAAAAGAGGAAGTTGATGGGAAACTCCATATCAGGTTATCAGCTATTGTAGCAGGCCAGGGCTTTTTACGTACCAAGTAAGTCGGCACTGTTGTAGCCATTACTAAACCTTCCTGTTGCTACAGAATCAGGGTAATCGACGCCATAGTATTGGTGATCAGCCCTTGCAGTGCTATCGTTGAAGTGATTATTAGTTCCGACGTCCAGTATCGAATCTCCAAAGATGAAAAGAGCTCCATAGATCCCCTTTCCCATGGTGATCTTCATCATGGTTGTAACCATTACTGCACATAGAAAAACGATGGTATTTCCAACCTTCATGGCTGAAAATTCAACACGATCCATTGTCGATTGATGATCACTTACGAGCTTGAAGGTTTATATAGTAAGAACAAGAAGAGATGATGGTAATATGTTAAAAGGTCACTGTCCAGATTACATGGAAATTGTGGTCCAGTTTCAGCAATATTTTGGGTCATTATCTTCATATATAATTAATACTAGTTTTTGTTAGGTTTCATGGAACATAATCATGCTAAAAATATGCTTCGTTCATGCTAATGGATGGCAAAGAGGTGAATTTGTGTAAGAATGTGGAGGCAAGAACTAAGGCATCTTCATGAATCTGTTTAAAACCGTTCAGATCCCTTAGAAGATACTTAGTGGTTTAAAAAATGTAGATATTTGATTTGATGACGAATTTGATAAATATATTTAATTACTATTAGTTTACGATAGATCAAAATAAAATTAGTAAAGTTTCTATTTAGGGGCCGTTTACTAAATGTTTACTTGGTAAGTGCTAACCGGATAAATTTCTTTATCAGATGAACATGACGAGGGCCAAGAATCTTACCGGGTAAGAGCGATGAGAAGGATGAAGAGTCTTACCCAGTAAGTGAAGATGACGGCTCTTACCCAGGTAAGCGCTTACCCGGTAAATTGTTGCATTCGATACGTCTTGATGTATTAAATCTTACGCATCAAAATAAATTATAGAGTTGACTCGTATCGGTAAGCACTTATCGGGTAAACATTTGAGTAAACAACCCCTTAGTGTTTTTTCCATAGTTAGCGGAACAAACATTCAATTCTTTATATTTCATATTAGAGATAATCAAAATGGTTAACAATAACCTTGCCCATAGAAGTAAGGATTATGACAAGTTAGCTTGAAATAGGTGGTCTTGTAACCCGGACATGGTGTAGCTGTTTCTTGTTCTCGTCGGTCTAGCCGCTGGCTAGTCTTGTTTTTATAAATTGGCCGTTCAAAAAAAAAAAAAAAAAAAACTTGCCCATAACCAGTTAAAGAAGGGCTAGCTCGTCGAATTTTCAGATCTTTGGTTAAAAATACCCGATTATGAGGGACGGGTTAGTAAAGTAGACCCTATCTAGGCATGGTGAAGAAGTACTAACTGATATCCTGTGGCTAGCTTTATGATCGTGTTTTGCATCTTTTGGCCTTTTTATCCGTAACTAGTATAAATAAATGATATGGAAAAACTACCAAACCCTCAAACACAAAAAAACCACTGTAGGATTGTCCCATGAAATACCTCAAAATCACTACGAACGCCCATCAAATTTTTTACCAAACGTTGTTTTTCTCTTCCAGCAACATAGGCTTGAAAGGAGTGCACCATGGTTTAAATAGATCGATTTTGTTGGAAAGTGCAGGTTATATGCTTCTGATTCCGTTAAGCCTAACCGGTCCCATTATGCAGACATGGAGCGCAATGGCATATATAGTAAAAATCCAAAATTCTCATATCCTTTTGTTGAAGTGCACGAATATTTGTCTCCAATTGATATTGTTTGGCAAATTTAGATTGTGTGTACAATCTAGCCAAATGATCCTAGACCTCTTTAGTATTGTCATATTTAGTGAATTGAGAGCCAATAGACTGAGTGACAGAATTATTGATTCATGTAATCATCTTCGAATTATCAGTATCCCAAGCATCAACTGCAGTTGCATAATTTGCAACATTTTCATCTGTAGATTTCGTTCGTCTGCATACAAAAAATGTAACTCGACAATTAATTTCCACCCAGGAAATGCTTCATAACATAGCTCCAACATGAATAATTTTTACCATCCAATTGAACACTAAACAATTGAAGTGAATCATCTTTTAGTCCGACCATGTGTACAAATGTAATGACCACAATCTCTAGACAACCAAAGAACAACAGAGTTCGAAAGCAATATCAAACAAGATGACATTAACGTTTCTTCAACACATAAATCAAACAAGGCCCAACCCCAAGTTTATGACTATCTTTTGCACTGTTATAAGGTCTGTATGTAATATGTTCATATATATATATATAGGGGAGCGATCAAATGCAAACCACTCAATTTGTACAAACCGTGCAAACCGCATTCAACCAATCATAATTTTTCATTTTG
>NC_037532.1:28821793-28826648 GCF_001531365.2 Cynara cardunculus var. scolymus | reverse complement strand
AACCCTTGAATTAGATCTACAATCTCAACATTCATAATCACAAAATTGCCACGAGACTTCTCAATAATTACAAAATTGACATTGTGCAATTTAGACCATTAGATCATTAACTTATAAAGTTGATCAATGAATATAAATTGGTCTCACGGGTCTCACGTAAAACACTTGGTCTCACGTGAACCCAACCCTATATATATATATATATATATATATATATATATATGCGTGTATATCTAGTGTATTGCCTAATATTTCTACTACCAAATTGTTGCTATGAAACTCAAATGATATTCTCTTCATGATCCTACGTTTGTTTATGATATGAGTTGCAGTTTTTTTTTTCTTCCAGAAACCATCTTCTATTTTAGCTTATAGGATGCTATGCTACGTGTTTACGATATGCTTTTTGTATGATTTTCTTTTACATTCATATATCCAACATAGTTGAAACGGTTCACTCAAAACTTCACTCTCCAACTTGAGCACCACTTTTCCATTCAAAAAAGTATATCATCTCCTTCTTCAATTCGCTATTAAATCTTGATGTCGATCACGTTGCCGAATCTGTTAATGTTGATAACATCCCTTAAATAACCCTTCATTTTTTTTCGATCTCCAGATTCTATTTAATTTACTTAAGTTTCAAATCTTACATATTACTTTTGTGTAAACGAATTAACGTCCTGCAGCTTATTAATTCTTCCTTAATCATCGACCGAAATTTGGCTTCTTGTAAATCAAGAAGCATAGAATTATAGGAATGGAAATTTTCTCTTGTTAAAGAAAACTTAGTATCTGGAACTATGAACATACTAAAATGAGACTAACCTACAAAAATGGAGCTTTCATCATGTCGTACCAGTCCCTTCCATTAGGAACCTTACAAAGGTTCAGCATTGCTATACGTCAAGTATAATGTCATATTCATCAAACTCCGAAATGAATGAATAATATTTCAAGCTATTTAAGCCATCGTTCTTAAGCTCCAACAACAAAATACAAAAGCCATCAAATCTTCCCTTTATTGTTTATAATTTCTCGAGCTCAATGTAGCAACGTGATGCAACCAAAAGGTCCAAAATCATGATGAAAGTTGTTTACAACCTGTCACGCAAGTTTTTATTTAAGGTTCATCGTTCGTAATAGCAACCAATTACAGCAGAAGAGTATAATATTATTCTTTGGAGAGCATCAAGTATTATGCTTAAAACATGTAAATGATATGTTATTTATACTATATTAAGAAACATCTGACAAAAACTATTAAAAACCATATTTTATACATGAAGTATTGTTTATTAATGCATATATATAACTTAAAATTCAAGGTTACAAGTAATTTTGCATAAATACAACTTATTAAGCTTTATATTTGAATTCGGGTAACTAACTGTCGATAAATATAATCAAATACAAGATAAAATTCTCATTTTAAATATATCTAAAATATAATTAGGATAATTATTGAGTTTTAACAGAATAGTTAGTTATTATCTTTATATAAATTATATATTAAACTAAAAACAAATTACTTCGTCAATAAACTTAAATTAAATTATAATAAAAAAACGAATTAAAGAAATTACACAAAAAATAAGAACTTTTATATCTATATATATTTTTTAATTTTTATGTCATCTTCAAATTTATATTTAAAAAAATCTTTATTGCTTGCTTAAAACCATATAAATCCATATTATAATATCGACAAAAACCAAAACAATAAAACAAAATATTAAAATCGATATATATATATATATATATATATATATCAATCAAAAGGGTGGTGTCTGATTGGTTTGAGCTTGGCTCCAAAGGTTAAAAGTACCAGGAGGTCTCAGGTTCAAATCCAAGGAGGAATAAAAATCCCCTTGTGACTACAGATGTTCAAATGCGGTGACTCCAGGCTATCTGCGAAGCAGGTGATCGTCATGAGATTAGTCGGCTCGTATAAATTTAAAACAATCGATATATATATATATATATATACACACACACCAGAGTTACTTCTCCTTATTAATTATAACTTGTATTAAAATGGAATCTTAATAAGAAGTTGTCCACCGTTTGTTTAACACGTCAAAATAAAATAATAAAGAATCAATAAGACAATAAGCAAGTACATACGTAGGACATTGGTAATTGTGTGTGCGTCTAGATATCATGGACGGATTTATTATTGAAAAATCTATGTTCCGATATTAAACAAAACCTTGGTTTTTTTTTAAAGGATATTGAAGTTTGAAGTCTTATTTCACTTTTAATTAATAAGAGATAGTGCTGAAATATGAATTAATAAGACTGTTTGTTTTAATAAAATAATAAACGTTTGAAGTCTCAAATCTTAATCAATAGTTTGTTGTTATAAAATGAGGTGCAAACATTTTGCAAAATTCTCTTGATTTTCATAAAATTTCCATTGCCGAAGTTCATATCAACAATTGCTTAACAGATGGAACACAGTAAGAATTTTTTGGATACTTTCAAACTTCCGATGATATTGGGAATACCGTAGGTGAGTTTGTTTGCGGAAAGATGATACTTTTGATAGATGATAGATCGTCGATGAAAGTTCTTGTTTCACATGGATGATGAAAGGACAATGACGTCCCTGGTGGAGAAAGAAGCAATAATCAAGGAGAATCAAAGAAAATGGGAGAAATATGAATTAAGATATTAGTTTACCTCTTATTTATTCAGACCCTATTAGAAGATAAAAAAAACTCTAAAAATAGTAAAAAAAAAAAAAACAAACAATCTAAATTACAAAATATCAAAATGAATCAAACATAAGTGATAATTAAAAACTGAAAATGAAAAAAACAAACAATTAAGTATGGGTTATCATTAATATCTATTTTTCGGATCGATATGGGTTCGTTTTTTAATTGCGTTATTATACATGAGGGGTGTTGCATTTCTGACCTTGAAGCGACTATATTCATGTACAAACATCGACCTCTAAGTAAATTAAGTAGCCAACGTTGGGGATAAACCTTATTACCCTAACCCTACTACATACCTCTTAAAGAACACTACCATGATATAAGCTATATGTCGAATTTACAGCTATCATCAATCAAATTTACCAAAATTTCTGCTTATAGAAATCATCTTTACATTCTATTTCTTTTAGATGATGAGTTGGTCATATCTTAATAAGGCTTAAAACAAGAAGCCAATTTCAAAGACATAAAACAAGTTAAATAAACCATTTATAGATTCTTCGACTTTGGCACTAGTCTAGATCCTAAGCACGCTACGATGAGTGAGCTGGAAAGTGGTGGTACTGCTGGGAGATGGTATGCCGCTGGTTTGATACCGGGGGTATGTTCAATTTTTTTCTTCAAACAGTCGCACCATTTGGCTATAAGAAACAAACATAGAGATGCTTTTAACAGCATCGTAATGGCCTTGGTTTGTTGTTTAGTTCATTGTTTTTCATATGTGAGGTTCTGTGTTCTTGTATTGCAAAAAAGTATCAGAAATATAATGAATTTGAAATTAAAAGCTAAAAAAGAAAAAAGAAAATGACACTAACGAGATTCAAACTAAGGTATAGGATAGAAGAAAAGTCTTGAAACGTGTGTTTGTTGTAGTTTCAAAATATATATAGTGGCACATAACAAATTGATATGTTGATACGTGTCACCGTAACCACTATAATAGGTCCATCCCAGAACACCCGGAGCTGAGATGGAGGCCCGGTGCTAGCGAGCAGCACAGATTGAGCTGCAACCCAAGTAGAGGTGAAGTGGGTTGTGCGTGCAGTCCACGTGCACCCGACACTACAAAAAGAAGGGCTTGCCTGCGAGTGTGAGAAATTGTACATTTTATCGGTGACTTTGGTTCCCATTTTCACCGACAATTTTAATCAACCTTTACAAGTGACTTTACCTAGTGGTAAAGGCTTGGGCATGACATAGTCATGAACCCAAGTTCGAGCCTTGGGAGGGGAGTGTTGGCGACATTTAAGTGGGACCATGTTTAGCCTCCAAATTTGCCGGGGATTAATCGGGCTTTGGCCCGGACACCCTTAAAAAAAAAAAAACTGTTTTTGCCAACGCTTTTGCCAAACTCATAGGAAAATATAATTTTATTTTATTTTATTTTATTAATTATATTTTATTTAACCATTTCTTGTCAAGGTTGAGCGGCAAAACGCAGCCCATTCCCACGTTTCTACAACCTTTTCAAGCTCTTTCTTTCGACTCAACCGATTAATCTCGCTTCTGCTGCTTCTCAAACACCCTCTACACTTTCAAAGCCGTTCTCCGACCCTCTCCCCGTTGTCTCTCATAGTCGCTCCTCAACCTCTTCAAACCCTCATCGTCATTGTCCTCTCACCATGCATCATCGTCCTCTAGCCATTGTCGTCATTGCACTACTAAAAAAAGGGTATCACCGACATAATTTTCTGGCGGAATTTTCGTCGGAAATATTCCCGACGAATCCCAAAAAAGTAAAAAAAAAGTCAACTTTTATCCACGTCCGCCACAAATCCCCACTGAATTTTTGAAAAAAAAATTAAAATTATTTAAAACGGTTTTTCAACGGATTTTTTACTTATTTAAAACCGTCACAAATCCGTCGGAAATCCGTCGCAAAATTTGTCTAATTTATTTAAATAAATTAATTAGTGTTAATCAATAAAATTTTCGACGGATTTCCGACAGAAATTAATTTTTTATATTAAAAATTAAATTCCGTCGGAAATTTTAACCTTTATATATATATATTTGGTTGGTAGGAAAAAATAAAAACAAAACATTTTTTTTCTTTTAAAATTACCGACTGAATATAAATTTTAATAAAAAATTTAAATTCCGTTGAAAATATTTAACCTTTTATATAT
>NC_037532.1:28789090-28821748 GCF_001531365.2 Cynara cardunculus var. scolymus | reverse complement strand
ATATATTTGGTAGAAAAAAATAAAAATAAAACATTTTTTCATTTAAAATTACTGACGGATTTCTGACGGAATATAATTTTTAATAAAAAAAAATAAATTCCGTTGAAAATTTTTAACATCTTTATATATATATTTTTGGTAGAAAAAAAATAAAAATAAAACATTTTTTCTTTTATGACCAAATTTAATTTTTAATAAAAAAAATTTAATTCCGTCGAAAATGTTTAACCTTTATAATATAGTGTATATATATATTTGGTAGGAAAAAAATATAAATAAAACATTTTTTCTTTCAAAATTACCGACGGAATATAATTTTTAGTTAAAAAAATTTATATTCCGTCGGTAATTTTAAACTTGGAAAAATGGTTTATTTTTAATTTTTTTCAAGTTTAAGTTATTAAAAACTTTTTTCTTAAACATTACCAACGAAATAGTCGTATGTTCAGTTACATTTAATGGATCTATTGGCTTTATTCGGTTCAATTGGGCTTTTATATGTATTATTGGGTTTTATTGGATTTTGGTGGAATGTAATGGATCTTAGTGGATTTTATTCGGTTCAAATAGGCTTTAATGGAGCTATTGGTTCTTATTCGGTTCAATTTGGCATTAACGGGTACTAATTGGAACTTATTTGGTTCAATTGAGCTTTAATGAATTCATTGGGCTTTAATAGATCTATTAAGTCTTATTTCGTTCAATTGGGCTTTAACGAGTACTATCGGACTTTATTCGGTTCAACTAGACTTTAATGGATCTTAGTGTATTTTAACAGGTACTATTCAGTTAAACTAGGCTTTAATGGAGCCAATAGGTCTTAATCGGTTCAATTGGGCATTAACAGATATTATTGGGTTTTAACGAGTATTATTGGGTTTTATTCGGTTCAACTAGGCTTTAAATGATATTACTAGGATTTAATGGATCTTAGTGAACTTTAATAGATCTATTAGGCTTTAATGCAGCTATTGGGTCTTATTCAGTTGAATTGGGTATGAACGGGTTCAATTGGGCTTTAACAGGTACTACTGGGCTTTATTCGGCTCAATTGCGTATTAACGGGTATTATTGGGCTCTATTTGGTTCAATTGAGCTTTAACGAGTATTATTGTGCTTTATTCGGTTCAATTGAGCTTTAAAGGGTACTACTAGGCTTTAATAGATCATAGTGGACTTTAATGGATTACTGGACTTTAACGGGTACTATTTGGTCTTTAATGGATCAATTAGTTTTTCATTGATCTTAGTGCACTTAAATAGATCTATTGAGCTTTATTCGGTTCAATTGGGCTTTTACAAGTATTATTGGGTTTTAATGGATATTGGTGGAACTTAATGGATCTTAGTGGACTTTATTGGTTCAACTAGTTTTTAATGGAGCTATTGGGCCTTATTAGGTTTAATTGGTATTTAATGAATCTCTTGGGTCTTATTCGGTTCAATTGGGCTTTAACGGGTACTATTGGGCTCTATTCGGTTCAATTGAGCTTTAACGGTATTATTGTGCTTTATTCGGTTCAATTGGGCTTTAAAGGGTACTACTAGGCTTTAATGTATCTTAGTGGACTTTAAATGGATCTATTGGATTTTACTCGGTTCAACTAGGCTTTAATGGAATTATTGAGTCTTATTCGGTTCAATTGAGTTTTAGCGGATACTATTGAGTTTTCGTAGATGTTAATTAGTGGCCGTATTCAGTTCAATTGGATTTTAACATATACTATTGGCTTTAATTTTTTATTTTAAATATAAAAATCCATTGAAATTTTATAAAAAAGTTTTTTCCTTGCAAAAGTTAATTTTAAAGAAAAACATAATTTTTAAATTCGTCCCGACGGATTTCAGACGGATTTACTTATTTATTTTAATAATTTTTTTTCCGACAGAACACCAAAGGAAATTTCCGTCGGAAATTTAATTTTTTTTTCAAATGGATCCCAAAGTCCAAATTTTTTAAGTTGGAGCCCAAATTATAAAACTCTTATGGCGCGTTTGGTTTGACGGATTTGGATTTGAAATCCATTCCAATCCTACGTTTGGTTTGTAGAAATGGTCGGATTTAAAATCCCACCAACACTGGATTTGAGAATCCTTCGCCCTTACACGGGATTTGAAATCCGTCTCCTTCTCATCGTCTCCTTGTCATCATCGTCTCCTTCTCATCATCGTCTCCTTCTCATCATCGTCTCCTTCTCATCGTTGTCTCCTTCTCATCGTCTCCGTTGCCACCGTCTCCGTCGCCCTTCGTCTCCGTCGCCACCGTCGCCGTCGTCCTTTGTCTCCGTCGCCACCGTCGCCCTTCGTCTCCGTTGCCACCGCCGTTGCCCTTCGTCTTCGTCGCCCTTCGTCAACAGTCCCATCGACTATCGTCAACATGTAAATCATTTTCCTCTTTTGGATTTCTCTCTAAACTATGAACACATATTAGGTTAATCCTTCAATTTTGACAGATTAAGTTGAATATACATGAACACAGATTTGGTTAAATCTTTCAATTTTGACAGATTAGGTTGAAATCTCATGAACACAGATTAGGTTAAAAAAATTATACAAAGTATTAGAAACCAAATCCTACAAACCAAACAGAGGAATGGATTTCAAATCCAATGGATTTCAAATCCAATCCAATCCAAATCCCATGGAATCCAAATCCCTCAAGGGAATCCAAATCCCTCAAAAACATTCCCGCAAACCAAACGCACCCTTAGTCCCTTTCCCTCAACTGTCGAGCGATTTTAACTACGTACGCTCCCGACCTCCCTCTCTCATATTCGGACGATTGACAAAAACGATTGACGAAACCATTTCTTCTTCTTTGTTCGAACTGCCTGACGAAAACGATTCCTTATTCTTTGATCGAACTGCTTGACGGAAACGATTCCATTTTCTTCTTTGATCGAACTGCTTGACGAAAATGAGTGCTTCAATTGCTTCCATCTTCTTTTCAATCGAACACAGGTTTGAACTTTGAACACTGTATTTTAGTTATTTATCATCGATTTCACCTATTTTCTTCCATGGGTCCACTACAATTTTATTACCCAAAGAAAGATACAGATGGATGCTAGCATATTTTATTATCCAAAGGAAGATACATATTTTAGAGCTAAATGTGATGTTAGTCTTTAGTATGTTTATTGCTTTTTTGACTGTGGTTCATTTTTAGATTTTGGTCTTTGGGTGATGGGAAAGCCGTAGGTTACAAGTCTTGTTGATGGTTCATTTTTAGATTTTGGTCCTTGGGAATCTGACTTTGGTCCATACAACTGTAAGTAATCTAGTATTACTTATTAGTTATTAGCCCTTTAGTAACAATTGCAAGTTATTATTGACACCGACTTTGGTCCATACAACTCCGTTAGACTGCTGCTACTCCAGCATTTTATTTATCATGTCTGTTCTGGTCAACACTGGTAATGCAAGTCGTAGTAGTGTTTATCAACTTGAGCTTTTATTGCTTATTTATAGAATTATAGTTGTTATTATATGGATATGTTAGTAGCAGGTCAAAATAGTAGTCTGTTTTGGTCTTCTGTCACCAGAAACTTTGTGCAGACATCTTGAATCATGAACTGTAATTTCGTCAAGAAATGACTGATTTACCTTTAAGGAAACATCATGGATGAGGCCAAAACTAGAAATGCTATTAAAATTTACTTATTCTTTAGGAAATAAACAACTGCATATTAGTGATTGCTACTCATTTACTTGATTCTCAGTAAGATTTGCATCTGTTTCCAGCTGGATTCTTTGGCTGATCCAGAAGAAAATTGTTGCTGTTATGCTTAAGATGGTTATGGATATACCAATTTATATATTTCTTAACCAGAAACAAATGCATCAAATCTTCTTTCCTTGCATTTCATTTGTCCAATGTCTATTACCATTCTCTCTTATGTTCTTAATTTTGTTATCTAAAAGAAAATATTGGGTGATGAATGTTGTAATTAGCGTATGAAAATATTTCATTTGTTAAATGTTGTTGATTTGATTTTTAATTTTAATGAAACAGTTGTGATGTGATGCTAAAACTGAAAGGGTGGAGGGTAGTAAGGGAAATAAATATAGGATTCCTTCTGTCTCTAATTCTACCCTTCCCACACTTGATAAGTTGCCTTTTGGTTCATTGAGAAGCTTATGCACAAGGAATCTTTCACCTAAATTTAACTTGCATTTCTTTAATTTTTATAACTACAATTTACTTTAAATCAAATGGCAGTGATTTAATCTATAATTATAAAGATGTATATTTTTTTATAGACTTTAATGATATTAAGTTTGATGTTATTTATTGACCATTGGATCTTTCCGATGAAAAGGGTAAAAACTAATGAGATACATTTGTCTTATTCTTTTTCTCCTTCGTCTGGATATATATCCACTAGTATGTTGTGTATACATTTTCTGTCTAGATTTGTATATCAATTTCATTATTTATATATCGAAATTAAATGTTTGTTTGTCATTTTAATATTGTCTTGGTTTTTCTACTCAAGTTCTTTCTTGCTATATTTGTAGCTATGTCGACTAATACCAATAGAGGATGGATGTATAAACGATTAGATAGGAATGAGAACTTAAGTTCAATTTTCAATGTCGAAGTAGTCGGATTTTTGGATTTTGCTTTCTCCAATGAACAATTAGTGGCAAGATGTCTTTGTAAGAAATGTCAACTTCAAAAGTATAAAAAGAGAGAGGACATTCATTTAGACTTGTTAAGAAAGGGATTCATGCTTTCTTATAGTCATTGGTTTGCACATGGTGAAATAGAACCCGAACTTCAACAACCACAACAAGCGATAGTTGACGATGATTATAATAAATTCGATGGTGTTCAGCAAATGGTGATGGACCAAAATGTTCCTGGTACGTCAAGTACGAGGGACGAGCAAGAACAAATGAACATGCACGACGTTTCTATGATATGTTAGAAGCTGTAGACCAACCATTGTGGGAGGGATGCCAGAGATTTTCAAAGTTATAGGCAGCGACAAAGTTTTTGAATTGGAAGGCAGATTGCAACATACCAGAGACAACCTACAATCCCTAAGGAGGTGAAGACACGGATGTGGGAGTGTTTCCAGGTTTGTAGTTTTCTTTTAACTTGTTATATTTTTGCTAGTTTTATTTTGAACTCAACAAGCAACTAATCATTTATGTATAGGGGTACTATTGTTGGGATCCAGCACTGGACGCCAAAATGCTGCAAATATGGGAGACCTGGGGTGCCAAAAACTACAATGATGGCATGAATTCTGCTAGGAAAGGGTAGGAGAAAAAGCCAGAAGTCAATCAATGCTCTATGTAGAAAACGACCCTAATAGGGATATGAATATGTTGAAGGGCTTCCACCCTAAGTGGCTCGATCCTCGTATCTGGTGCGAGATGATTGATCGCTGGAACACGCCCCATTGGAAAGGTGTAGTTTCCAAGGCAGCGCATGATAACCGAATGACTATGGTGGAAGGTGATATAGCAAAACACACCGGCAGATCGATCACATTCGCCATGCATGGTGCTCGCCTGGTAGGTCCTTAAAATAGATTACTTTAGTAGCTTGATTTTTAATATGATACAATTAACACATGTTTTTATTACTTGCAACTATGTAGACGAAAGCAAAAAATGGCGTGCCACCGTCCGCTGTGGAACTCTTCGATCATACCCATAAGAAGAGGTCGAGTACAGAGTCATCTTCGGGTTGCGGGTCACGAGGGGAGTACGTGACTTTGAGGTGTAGCCGGGTTGCGGTAAGTTTACAATACCTATATATAACTTTAAACTCTATATTGGGTTGTCGTATGATGGAGAAACATTAGGATTATTTAAGTTAAAATGTTAGTGTATGTGTGTGTGTGTGATATATATTTCTCTCTAGTTTGGGTTGCCATTTGTTGGGCAAACGTTAGGATTGTTTAAGTTAGAATGTTAATATATATATATATATATATATCTAGTTTTGGTTGCCATTTGTTGGGCAAACGTTAGGATTGTTTTAGTTGGAAACGTTCCATTTACAGTCGTTACGCTGTCGAAATTGACTAGTAGTATTTTTTAAACCACAGGGTACCTATTCAAACAATCTCACCGAAAAGTACGGTGATGATCCCTCGGCCTATCCCCTAGTTAATACTGACTTGTGGAATGAGGCGGTTGGAGGGTCCAAGAAAGGCCGTCTATTTGGGTTCGGGTACAATGAAGATCCCAATTTGGTCTTGACCGGGACATCCTCACAAGCAAACTCGAGTGGATCGTCTAATGTAGATAGTCAGGTGTGTACCTTTTTATCCTTTGATGTTTATTTMTTTCATTTATACTTCTTATTGGAAATTTTAACGTTTTATTGTATTTGTAGTTAATTAACAACTTACGGTCCCAAATTCAAGAAATGCGCACTCGAGATGAGATCCTACAGAAGGAGGTTGAGGAACTTCTTCGTCGAGAAGAGATCCGAAACAGGGAGGACGAGATCCAGAAGAAAGAGCATGCAGACATGATGGACATGATGAATATGATGAAGAGGTTTACACAATTTCAACAGTTTTCGCCGACCCCGCCGCAATAGATTTGATATGGTGTATTTATGAACTAGTGTTATCAATCGAATTTATATATGTATATTATTTCGTCCGGATAATCATATTAGGTATTTATGACATATTTGTGCATTGTATATTGGTATTTAATTTACAGGATCTTTATATTTTAGGATTTTAGATTAAGAAGTTTTTTGGGTTTTTTTCGTGTACCAGCAAAATTTCCGACGGATTTCTGGCGGAGAATCGGTCGGTAAATAATTAGATATAAGTTTTATTAAAAAAAATTCTGGCGAATTATCCGACGTAAATCTGTTGATAAATATTTTCCGTTCATTAAAAATAAAAAGCATTTTCATATTTTAAATTAGGAAAAAAGTTTTGAAATAAAAACTGGTTATTGTTTTGGAAGAAAATAGAAAAAGTTTACCTACAGATTTCCGACGAAAATTCCGTCAGTAACTCTAATCACATTTTATATGCCTTCTAATTAACCCGGGAAAAGGATAACATATTATAAAATTGTTCGACGAATTTCTGGTGGATTTTTTCGTCGGAAAATACAAATCTGTCAGAAATTTCATCGGAAATTGCATTTAGCGGCGGGGGTTTTTCCGACGGATAAATCCGTCGGAAAGTTGTTTTTGCCGTCGGAAAAACTAGATTTTTTAGTAGTGTCGGCTAAGGTAAATGTTGATAATCTAATTTGAAATAAGGGTTGTTTCAAACATTTCCCTAGTTTATCTACTTAACACCCATGTTCTCAAAGTCAGTAATGATCTAAATTTAGGAACATGATCCGTCTCGAAATTGCTTTCTTTAAATAGATATGAATACAGACACTGCTTCAAATGCAATTATTTGGGAGACTCTTTTGCACTAGTTTCAAACATAATGCTGTCGCGTTATTCTCCTTCAAAATAACCTCAAGAATGCTATCCGAAAGATGTAAATTAACGAAATTGTGAGGATGCCATCAATTCCTTAGGGGGTGTTTGGTTCACAGAATGAAATTTGATGGAATTGGAATCCATCAAAGGAATTTGACTTTGAAGGAATTGGAATGGAATTTGATGGAATTTGACCATGTGTTTGGTTGGTAGGAATTGAAATGAAATCTCTCAATAGAATTGGAACAATCATCTTTGTATGGACTATCCCATCCATCGCCCCGCCACACACCCTACCAACCACCATGTCACTAATGTCGTCGTCACAACTATCACCCGCCCTTCCCCCACCACTTCTGCCCTGCCCTGCTCCATAGGTGATGATTGTTGGGGGCAGGCAGGGGTGGGGCGAGGCAGTGGGTTTGAAGCCAGAGTGGGGCAATAGGTGGCAGTGTGATAGTTGTGATGACTGCAGTGGTAGGATGGTGGTTAGTGATGGGTTAGAGTAGGGTAAGGTAGGGTGGGGGCCAGGTAGGGGGTAGGTATGACGACAATAATAGTGGCATGGTGTTTAGTGATGGGTTGGGGTAGGGTGGGGTGCGGGTGAATGGCGGTTGTGAAGGCGACAATAGTAGTATGGGGTGGAGGGTTAGGTTAAGGGCGGGGAGGTGGGGATCAGTGACAGTTGTGACGATGATAGTGGTGGGATGATGGTCAGGGTGATTGGGAGTGGGTGGGTATGATGACGATAGTAGTGACATATTGGCTGGTGGTGGTTAGGGTAGGGTGCGGTAGGGTGAGTGGCAGTTGTGACGACGACAATAATGTTGTGGTGGTGGTGGTTAGGTTGGGGGGTGACACTAACATTAGTAACATAGTCGTAGTAGGGATGTGTAATGAGTGACCGAAGGGTGGGTGGGTGTGATGACAACAATAGTGGCATAGTGGTTAGGGTGGGGTAAGGTGGGTGGCAACGACATCAGTGGTGGGGGTTAAGGGTGGGGCATCATGAACAATAGTAGCATGATCGTGGTGGATGGTGATGGAATTCAATTCCTTCCATTATGCCAAGGAATGATGAATTCATTAACTTGTGGAATTCAATGGAATTTGAAGGATTCCATCCATTCAAGAGAAACCCAAAATATATACATGTCAAAAGCCGAAACAACTTCGATACTGCTTGTTTTAAATCAATGTAATCAACTTCTAATCCTAATTTCAATGTCTAATCAAAAGTCAAACTAGGCAGAAAGTCAACATCATGTGTATGATCAAAATCAAAGGAATCCAAGAAAAAAAGTCTAAATGTGGAAGATGAACCAAGTCATCGTTCAATCATCAATAACAATTAGAAATCTATAAACTTTGAACAACAAATATGACACATTAAAACGGATAAACGATATTACGCCAAAACTTACTGTGGAAACCAGAAATGGGAGAAAACCATGAGTAGGGGAGGCCATCGAGAGAAATCCACTAGTAATGATTAAATTAAAGTTGTGCTCAAGGGCTTCTATGTTGTATATTGAGAGAAAAATGTATATTATATGTGATAACTAACAATTTGGCCTAGAAAGGGTAATAAACCCATTTGGTCCTTTTAACCGACATGTAACCGACTTAGAAATGACTTATGATGTCGCCAACTCGCCATGTTTTCCATACGCAATACTTTTAAGGGCTCTGTAAATCGCATAGATGTCACACACTTTGAGTTGGGGGACTATACACTTCATGTGAAAATCATGGAACATTACTCAAAGTTTCTTCCTTGCGCTGCCCAACTAGCCTAAGTTGCATACACCGGCTGAGAATTTGGTAATCACATTTAACAAATGCATAAATAAAAACATCTGAAAATAATCAACTTCACACACACACACACACATATTTAAAATCCTGATCTGTCATTTCTCATCAACAACTAAAAATGTACACCAGGGTATATACAGAAGGTGACTTTACCATGATCTATGTTACGATCTGCATCCATATTCAGGAACTTCAATGTGCTCAAAACACGAGGGCTAAAACTTAGCCACAATGGTCTTTAGGTGATTGCGGTTATATACTCCAGCCTAGTCCCACATTTGATAAATTTAATCAAATTTATATCTTCGTTTCCACATGAGAGATTTTTCTACCCACTAGTTTAGAACTGCTGGCACATACTAAACATCAGCGTCATCTTGTGAAGGTATATGTTGTTGAATAACTAAAACTGAACCACCCTTATCGAATTCTGAAGAAGACAAAAAATCACCTACTATACCAAGCTCAAGACACTCTTCCCAATCACTCATTCCAGTAGTTAGAGGGGAGTCTACTCTTCCACTACCTTTCCCTACAATGAACATTGAGTACATCTCGACCATGTCTCTCAAGACCATTGCTGTCTGTGCCCCGTTGTCCACGTACTTCTCTACAAATCCTGCTTTGCCGGATGTCACATAGCTGAAGTTATAGAACATGAAAAATAGAATCATTAGAGATCTACTTTTTGTTGTTGTAGGACCAAATTATGCAAAATCCAACCATATAGTTGCATGAATACTTGCTTTGTTCAAACTTCTCCTTTACCTATTTTACAGGCCTCATCTCATTCTTCTTTATCTATTTCACATTGAAACCAAGGTGAATTCGGAAATCATGAACTATCATAACATTGCCTTGTACTATTTGGTCAAGGATCTTGGTAAAACAATTTCATATATAACGACACCTTGCATGAGACGACTTTCATATATGGCACTTTCAGTACCAAAGGTGATAAACTTTTCGAGCTATTGTGGTTGGTTATTCATTGCAAATAGATCATCATTCTTGCAAACGAAATACTGGAACTGTAGTCTCTTCTTTGACATTTTCAAGATGATTATGGTCCATTAATTTGCAATAAAAAGCCATATAGGATAATGGTTTGGAAAGTCGATAATCCCATATATAAGATGAGATTTCATCTTTCAATGGCATAAATATATACCATCAAGTATGTAAGAAGTTTAGAACTACCTGTGATAAAAATTGTTCAAGGCCGTGCGGTCTGCTCCCTCAATTTCTGTTCCATTATTTACTGCAGCCACTAAAACGTCATCTCCCTTGTGGGAAACAGTCAAACCCTTATTAACTTCTTTTGTTGATGTTGGGAGAAACCTGATGATGGTCAGGATCATATGATCATGTGTGCTAAGACGTTTACTAAGTCCTAATGCCTCACGATCATCAGGCCCACCAAAAAACAAAGTTGCAACACGCTGTAGAGGTTCAGATCCCGCAACCTGTGAAGCAATGGCATTATGTCCACGGTCTATGAGAACAGCCACTGAACATTGAGCATGGCGTAATACTTTCTGATTTGTTATCCTTATAGCCTCTTTATCTTTCTCCAATTTTCCATCAATTCGTTGATGTTTGTGGAAAGGAAGAATTATGATTGATGCACATATATCGTTTGCCAATTCACAAACATCTTGAAACATGCTCAAATAAGGTGATACATTTTTAACTTGATGAAAGACCGTCTTTGTATCTGCGGTGAAAACATCAACTGCCTCATTTATTTCCACTGCATCATCAGCACCATGGTCTTCATCATCGCTAAATTCATCTTCTTGATGCTTATGGTATGGTGAACCATCTTCTGGTTTCTCAGGAAGTTCAACCAAGTGCATCAAGTAAGGGGTAATTGGAACATCTTGAGACCCTCTAAGTGATACAACAAGTTGAACCATAGTAGGGACAGGGTGTGGACTATGCACACATGCGAGTACGATTAGCTCCTTCATAGGGCTAAGATATTCCAATGGTATGTGCTTGACACCAATGGTTTCACTTTCTCTTTTCACCAAGAAACTGACTAGCATGGATGACACCAAGGAACTAATAACGATAGCTATAAGCATCAAATTGTAGAATACCAAACTTGTCAGCTCCTGCATTGAGACAATAGATCAACTATGTTTTTAAAAATAATCAATAAACCGATAAACTCGTGTCTATAAAGATACTTGAACTTACAAACTTAACTTAATGATTTAATAGATCTACCGATATCATTCAACAAATGACACTTGGTATATTGTATCATAGTTTACAACAAGAAAGCACTTACGTTATTTAGCATAGCTGATGTCAACGTCAAAAGATCTACATGCCCCTTCATGTTCAAGAGAAAAGCAAGGAGGATGCCCTCTTTTAGGGGTGTCTTTAAGTAATGACAAGCCACAAGCGTGCCGATGATCTTGCCACCAATGCTCGACAAGATTACCATAAGAACAATGCCAACGTTTTTGAGTTTATTGAGATAAGTTATATCTGCTCTAAACCCGGTGTAGCCAAAGTAAATGGGGAAAATAAAGTTGTGAACCATGTATGTTAGGACGGTCAACAATGTCCGACCTGATTTTCCTCCCCTTGGAAACATCGAACCCATAATGAAACAAGCTATTATGCTGCTAAATCCCATAGTTTCGAGAGTCATAGCAGCAAAAATAATGACTGCACAAATCAACATTACTTCGACAGCTTTGAGATTCTTTTGGTTTCTATTTCGGTGATTAAGCCAATTAGCCAAGTATGTGGTGAAAACAACAACGCCCGCAAGAAGCAGGACTGAACAAAAACCCTTCAATACCCAAGTAAGAAATGTTTCTTTGTATTTTGCACCCGTGATTATAATTAAGATAAACATAGCATACATGTCAACAATCAAAGAAGAACAGATGGCTAGACGTCCAAAATCAGTGGTTGCAAACTTTAGATCAGCTACCAATCGGAACACTATAGGAGATGCAGCATTAGCTAAAATCACTGTGAGGACTAAGGCCAACATGACTCGTGACCCACGAGATCCAGTCTCCTCATATACAAAGAAGGCAATAGCTGTGGCCAACACTGAACATATCAAACAACCACAACAAGCAACGATGCTAGTTGGACCCCAGTGACGCAATATATAAGATACATCCGTCTCAAGGCCTATGAGAAACATGATAATGATTCTACTGAACAATGCCAAACTTTCATAGAAGTCAACAACAAAATTCTCAAAGAAAAAGCTATATATTTGTGGTGATCTCGATAAGACTGATGGACCAAGAATGAACCCCGCCTAGAAAAGATAGGAGTAGACTAAATGAGAAGAGATACATGAATCAAACCCATAAAGTTAAGGATAAGTCTTACAATTTTTAATGTGAAACATGTGATCATCCTTCCTGTATCCAAATTTTCAATAATATTATAATGAACGATTGAACCACAAAGCTTGGGTAATGGCATCTAGAATTGTATATAGTGCAACAAATCACATTTCTACAACCACAGCCAAATAGAAATCTTAGCCACAAATCACAACATTTCTACAAATTAGGTCAAATTTCTCTAGAAAAATTCATATAATACGTAAATTTTGTGATGAAATAAGTAAATGTCATAAAAACGTTTAACTATTGTTGAAATACAGAACTCGCAATCTTCCAACAACAAATGGCTTTGATCAAATAATTCATAGTTCTACTTAAAACATATTTTTCCCACAAATATGATACCAAATACATGCAATCCGATAAAAGGAACGACATTCGACTCCTCCTATTCTGGATTCCTCACACTAGGATGCAATTGAACAGAAGAATTCTAAACAAGATCATAAATTATTGAAGAATGTGCATGGGAGCATGTGACATACTTACGAGGATCTGAGCAACGGGGGCATGTTGTCCCAAGGGCTTGAGGAAAATCTGAAAAACGTGAGAAAGAATCAAAATGGAAGAGACCTGTGTAGTCAATGACAGGGCTGGGTTCACGTTATCTCTGCAAAAAACCTCATCCATTTTTTGCTGTCAGGAGGTTTTGGTTTCTCCAAGAAAATGAAGAGAAGAGAGAAAATAGCTGGGTGATAGAGAAAAACAGGTATTTCTTTCTGCAATGAAGCAAGTGAAGAGGAGAAAAGTTTATCCACCCTCCCAAAATTTGTTGCTTTTTCGATAATGGAGATTTCTAGTTTGTGTGAATGGAGATTGGAGGGAGAGAGAAGGAGAAATGCATGGGTTCCAAGAACGCCTTCCATCTTTGCATTTATTTCATAATTTTTTTTTGCCTTTCATATTAATAAGAGTAAATTACAATTTTCGTCATTGTGTTTCATGAATACTATGAAGAAGGTCCCTAACTCTAAGAAACTATGACTAAAGTCCTCGTAGTTTTATACTTCCATTTTTGATGGATAAGCTTTCTTGTCATAACTCTACTAACCTTAACTTTGTTAAGTTATGGGTATTTTGGTTCACTCATTATTTTCTTTCATTTTTATTAATAAATAGAGTAATTTATGTAATATTATATTATATTATAATATATATATATACACACACACGTAGACTAGGAGAGGCGGATTCAAACGAGAAAACGATCAACTTAAAACAAATGTGAGAATGAAAAATCAAAATGTGATTCTATAGTAATTCACATTTGTTTTGCAACACGTACGTCTAGAAGAGTTGCATTAACCAACCATTGCACGACGACTTTTCATGTGAGCTGAGCTTGGTGACATTGACCCTAACCACATGCTAAACATCACGAACCATTGGTCATTGCTCTTCATCTTCCCCAATAGCTTCACCACCACTGGTCGTAGCCCTTTGTCTTTATTGTCGTTTGAGATTTGTTTTTCTTGGGAATATATTTAGATTTCATAGGAAAATACATTAGTTTCCTGTTTTTGGTTTATTTTCTTTTTCTTTGTTTGGATATTTAAAGAGCTTGTCCTATACGGTTGGGACAGACGAGGACTAATACAATAAAGATTTCTTTGGAGTTCATCATGGACTGTGGTTTAAGATCCTGATTTTTTTCTTCTCTTTCAAGTCGATGCCCTGTTGAGTTCTTCCTCGTTGATTATCCAATTACTATCTGTGCAATGATCAGTCTTCAAAACTAGGTGTCTGCCTAACCATTAATCCTCGACACCAGTCGTTGATATATCTGTGCCTTTCTGATGTATTCTATATCACCATGGCAGGTAATAACACTAGCAATGGTAAAAAGATTCAATTAATTCATGACACAACCACCATTTATTATTTACATCCCTCTAAAGGTCCTAGCAATCTCCTTACCAAATACTTATTAACCTGTGAAAGTTATGATGTATGGGCAAAGGCTGTCCTAAATGCACTTGAAGGTCCCAACAAATTTTGTTTTGTTGATGGTGATGAGAAAAGTCCCGAATTTGCTGCTTGGAAATCCAATAACTCGGTTCTCTGTTCTTGGATTGATACAGGGGGAGTTTGGGTGTGTCATTACTATGCTGATAAGAAGATCATCTGTATGATGCATTGATACAGGGGGAGTTTATAATATGTCTCATATGGTTTCTGAATAAAACAGTTCAGGACCCGCGCTGAATGATAATGGTTTCTTAACAACTCAGTTCAGGACCCGAACCAAAATGTTCCATTTTTTTTTTGGTTTTTGAGCTGAAAAGAATTATTACTCAAATCTAATTTCTAGGGGGAGTCTCTGGAAAATTTTTGGATAAATGTTTTTTGGAAATTAAATTGATTTCTGAAACGAGTATTTTTTCTGAGCATATATTTCTTGATATTTTACTTGTGTAATTTCTCGTCGTACATAATTCAAATACTTGTTTCAGCTATTTTTCAAACCGTAATTATCACGTCTCTTAAATGATAATCATTTTCGGTGATAATACACTCGTTTGTACTCAAAGTTGTTTTTCTGATATTTTTTTTACTTAGATTGATACAAATTCATTATTCTTTGATTGTATGAATCAGTAAACTTGTAATTACAAATCTTCATTCATTTCTTCCACATATGTTGAATAATTTGTTTGATATATCACTCCTTGCTTGTTGTTTGTGCTTAAACGCTATATTTTTTTCTTAATCAATTTTTATCTGATCACTTGTGCTTCATAGCAATAATATTTTGATCAAACCATTTGTGATCAATTGAACATACTGTCATTTTAGGAGGTATTGAGTGCTTTACAGAAATACCTCAATGGAATGTTAGAATTGACATACCTACCCATGAGGACAACCATATCTGAGTGAGCTTTAACACAAAATGGGTTTGTGTGTAGAGCTTACAATGAAATGAGAGGGGTAGTTGTGATGAGCTAAAAGAATTGCCGAGAGTTGTGTCAGGATTAAAAGATAAAAAGAATCCTGTTCTAACCTCTATAATCCGGGCAAACCACGAAAATTATTAGTTCTCGATTCTTTGGAGACTAATATTGAAAAAGACAAAACTTGGGCCAGTTCTTGTCACAACCCCATCAGCTACTCATTTATCTCTTAAAAGAAGTGTTTCAATAACACTTGGGTCATGCAACTCACATTCTATCAGTTTCTCATTCGGAGAAAATTGATATTGAAACAGAAGGATATATGTCCCCTCTTCAAGTCTTTTTGATCACGAATCGAGTTTGATAAATTTTGTATAGTCCACGGTTTATCTTTTTGACCCTAAACAGAAGCATTAGTTGCTTTATTTTTTCTACACTACACAAATTTTGCAATTTATATGTTATTTTGCCGTAACATTTATAGATATACCTTTTATAAGATATTGATGATTAAATGGAAGTCCTAGTGAGATGAACCTTAAAAAGTCTCATATATATGAAGTACATTTGTTGTACTGAATATATTTGTTATATTCATAGGCCAATCTTTTTATAAGATTGAAAACAATTTCATAAGTTGAAATTGGTTATTTCCCATTTTCATAATATGAAAAAACTATACAAGTGGATTTGAAAAGATCTACTTACAATTTTACGAATTGACGGCATACATTGAAGATTTCATTCATTCTGGTGTATGATGCAAATGCTTCTCATTTCATCATAAGGGGGAGTATGATATAATGAATGAAATAATCAATTCTGAAGATCAGGAATCGGCAAAAGAATCATGGAGTGTGAATGCAACGACTGAAAATTATTTTTTGAAGATTATTTTGTGCTACAATGTTTGAGGGAAGTTAAATGTGAAGATCTCATCTTAACAAGAGTTTACTGAAAGAGATTTCTCAATAAGGAGAATGTTTGTAATGGAGAGAATGTTAGTGATTGTTATTAGGAAAAAGTTTTTTGAAGATCATATTTTGAAGATTATTTCTGAAGACTGTTGATGTTACAGTTCTTCTTTGTAAAAAGAGAAGATTGTTTTTGATCTACATTCGAGGGAGAGAATGTTTGGAAGATTTTGTCAAAAGAAGATCATTTGAAGATCATAAAGAGGAGAATGTTAAAAGTTTATCTTAAAGATTTTAAGAAGTCATAAAGAGCTTAAAGCGTCAAAGTTTCAAAAGAGATTCAAAGAGTACAAATTCTTTCAAGCCTGAATACAAAGGGAGAGAATGTTGGGATTGAATTTTAGAGTTAAATTGTATTCATCTTGAAAGTTTATAATTGTATTTTTAGATGGTTTGACTTTGTAAATCATGTTTGACTTTGACTTGTGCTTTTATAGTTTGATCTATAAATAGGTCTTGTAAGGAATTTTAGAGTGTAAGAATTGGTGAGGAGCTTTATTGTAATATTACTTATACTAGAGAGGATTTATAAACATTGACTAATTGACTTTTTCTCTCAAAGTGTTCTTATTGTTCTTATGAAAGATGGTCATTGTTCTTCAAGATTATGAAGATTGATCATTCCAACGAAGATTATAAGAAAATTAACTAAATATCGAATACAAACTAAATGCAAACAATTAATCTAAAAAATGCAAAATGCAACTATAAATTAACAAAGTTAGGTGCATAATATGCACTTAACACACATATCAAACACTATCAAGCACCATAAAAACACGTAATAAAGTTAATTAAAGAATGAAGAAACTGTAATTGGGAAACGACTAGATAAGGAGAACATAAAACCTATAGTAGGGAGAGGAACAAAAGTAGATTTAAGTATGTCGATGAGATGCAAATAGAATTGAAGAGGTTTCAATGGAAGGGTTTGGGAGTTCCAACTTTTGGAGTGAAAAACAAAAGAGAAGGAGAAGGGAAGTCGTTAGGAAGTGGGGTTATATAGAAGGAGAACAAAATGATTATGATAGTAATAAAATTGAACCAATACTACGAGCGTACATTGAACACTTCGAAAAACTATGGAGTTGTCGAGTAGAAAAATTAATGTAGAACTTCAAGGTTGGCACCTATTTGTAGATATATACAAACATCAAGTACCTATTGAGATTCTATTAGGAAAATCAGTAGATTGTTAACTCAAACCAAAAATCATTCCTTCAAATTTCACCATCTGAAATCTCATTCTAAGATTGACTTGTTGGAAACTCTCAATTTCTTTGTCCTTGTGGAACAATATCTTGTATTCTTACCATTATTACTTGTTTTCGGACGATATGGGATGAGTATGTATACTTGCATGTTATTCCATTAGTCCAAAACTTTTTGGGGTTGTCTTCACACAACAACAAGGGGCGCGTCCCATAACCTCTACGAATTTTAGGAAGATATGTACTTAGAGAAAATGAGCTTCTGAATGTATGAGTTTGCTTCAGAAGCCTCTAAATCTTGTTCAAAAGCTTGTGATTCTGAACTGGTTTCGACTCAGAGGCTTATGACTTTGAGGATTCGGAGCTTCTGGCTCTGAAGCCTTCTAATCCATGTGGGCAGTTTGTAATTCTTGTGCACTTAACCACCAACTAATTACTCTAGAAATCATTTCCATCTTTAATTTGGAGATATTATTGCATTTCATATAAGAGTAGTTATGATTCTCTAAGTTTAAAAAGAGAATGATTTCTACCAAAAACGAGAGTGGAAATTTGAGATTATCTTCCAGTTAATTTCGTAATACTTTGGAAGAACTGGGTCGATATATAATTTAAGGAAAATGAGCTATCACACGCTCTCAGTTTTCATCCAAGCTATTTCATTCACTGTTTATCTTTATTCTCATGATATCCTCCAACATCTTTCACTGATGGCATAAAACCAAGATGGACATAAATGCTTGTGGAAATTAGTACATTTCTCCGACGGATATCTTCTTGATGGAGGTTAGATCATTTCCTTGTACACTTCTATGGTGGATAGCTTTTCGACGACAACGAGCAGTAGCAGATTTTAGATTTTTTTCCTAGTGGGGGCACCTTTAAGGTATATTAAAGGCCTACAACATTGTCTGGTGTATTTTTAGCCTATTTCCATTTTTTTCAAGGGATTTTTAAAGCTTTTTGGTTGATTTCAAGGTATTTTAAGTTTTTTTTGTCGATTTCGAGGGACTTTTTCTGTTTTTGTTGTTGATTTTGAGATATTTTTTTGGTTGATTTCAAAGTAATTTTTTGGTTGGTAGGGACCTGTTCCATAAATTACTTGGTTTTTTTGGCGGGGGGGGGGGGGGGGCTGTGGTAGAAAATTAAAGAAAAAATTGTTTTTAACCTAATTAGTAATTGAGAATTCCTTTTTTTAATGTGGGCCCAACTCCCACCATTTGTATGCTACATCCGCCCTAGACAGTGAGATGATTTGAACATGTCTTCAGTGACTGCATGTAGTCAACCATAGAGCAGTTCAAACAACTAGGTTTGGGCGAGGATGTCCCACACCTCTTTAGTGGTAGTGGCTTGTGAGAGAAGAGGGAAAGAGTAGGAGAGAATGTAGCAATCGAAGCGAAGAGTAGTTTATGTTGCCGAACCCATGTATGGTATGTTGGGTTAGGAGTGTCAACTTTGTTGATAAGAAGAGTCTTTTGGTGGAAAAGATTTTGAGCCATCAAAGCAAGTTTGGAGATCATGGCCAATGAAGATGGCCTCGTTTCCAAGAGAGGTAATTTGTTAGTATGAGTTCAACGGAGTTGATGATGTTGATAAATGTGAAAGGTTTAGTGGGTTAAGAGAGTTGCTTTGATTTGCTATTTGAGAATGCTAGGAGGAAAATATCATGGCCCGGAAGAAGAGGAAAAAAATGTAGGTCTAAGCTCTCATACCATTTAGAAGATTGATAGTTGTAGGAAGTTGTGAGTATTATTAAATGTTAACAAATAACGAGTATTGATATATATATATATATATATATATATATAGAGGTGAGTTATTATACAACATTTTACATTTGTATAACCAATACAACTCAATCTCAACCGTCCATTTAATTTGATGAATATGTAATTTCATAAAAGTTTTAATTGTTTCCTAATATAAAATATTGATCATAATTAATAAACTTTATTCATCTTCTATAAATATTTAAATCATAATAAATGAACTCTTATCATTTCCATAAATATTTTAATTTATTGGGTTGCATTGGTTGTACAAATGTAATGAGTTGTATTTGAAACAAACTCTCTATCTTTATATATATATATATATATATATATATATATATATAATTTTTGAGACTAATTCTAGAATAGAATAACTATTCTAAGATAATATCACAATCATAAAAGAAGGGAGGCTAATGGCACCCCTATTCATTGCCATTGACACCCATAAAACTATTTTAGTCATTATTGTTTTTATGGTTTTTAGTGTTTTTTTTGTCTTTTTCTTATTATTATGTTTTTATCTTATTGTTATTTTAATTTATTTTTAAAGAAATTTTAATTTAATATAAATTTTTTATTTTGTTTTTTTATGTTTATTTATATTATATTTTGATTAATACAGGTTATTAATAAATATATATTTTTTATTGTATATATGTTATATTTTAATATGTATTTTATAATATTTAACCATATTATTTCAATTAATATAAATATCAATAATAAATAATATGTTAGGTTTTTTTCCTTAACTTTTTTACTTTTATATAGACATTATTATTTTTTCTAATAAACATTGAGATTTAAAATATAAGTAAAAACATAAAAAGCAAAAAATATATATACAAATAAAACGTAAATAATTTATATTATATTTCACTTATTCTAAAAAAAACCGTCTCGCTAGTTCCTAATAACTCATTTCATCTAAGTCAATAAATATTGATGCGTTCGAACAACTACGTCTAAGGGGTCTTCCTATTTTTATCTGTTTTTGTCTTTCGATTCTCTCTTTTATACAACAATATAATGAAACATATATAACTAGATCAAAAAAATATCAAAAAGAAGGACATCAATGGCAAGGCCCCAAAAAAATGATCAAAAAAATATATTTTGATTCTTCCTCTTCTACAACAATATGTAGCATTTTTTTGGGTTTAAATGATCCAAGTAAACAATTTTTAAAAGTTTGATGATTTATTAATTAAAAAATATATGTAAGGATGATTTTTTTATAAATAACTATAACTTTGTGAATTGCATGATATTGATTTTTTTATTATTTTATTCATAATCTTTTAATTACATTATTTTAAGAATATTAAAATAAACCAAAAAATTTGAAATACTGCTTTTTATAAAAGTGATTACATTTTTCAAGTCATTTTATAAAAATAACTTTTAAATTATACTATTAAAAAAAAGTTAAAATAATTTAAGTAATCAATTTTCAAAAAAAACTCAATCATTTAATTATTCAAAAAAAATGCAACAACTTAATCATTTAACATAAAAAGAGTTCAACAACTTATTCAATAAAAAAAAGTTAAAGAACTTAATAATTCAAAATAGAATAATTTCTTTAATTTTTTGAACTTTTTTCTTAATTAAATTCAATACAGATGGTTTTTATAAATATCTCATCCATTAAAGTAACTAATTATTTATAAAAATTAACTTTTGGGTTAAATTATTTTAGGTCTTTTAAAATAATTATAATGAAACTTTAATACTAATACATATATGTAATATAATATATATATATATATATAGGATATATTTCTTTTACAACCTTGTGCATTTGTACAACCTTTGCAACCCAATTAATTGAGATATTTATAGAAATGATTGGAGTTCATTTATTATGATTTGAATATTTATGGAATATGAATAGAGTTTATTAAGTGAAGATAATAAAATTATAAATAAAAAATATTATATATATATATGTAAAATATACGTAAAGTATATATATATATATATATATAAAACATAACTTAATTAACATATATATATATATGTATTAAATAATAATGATAATTAAATAAAATATATTATTAAATCGATTTGATGTTTTAGAATTACACAACTTTTAAGCAATCAACATCCCCTATTAAAAGGTGTCGTTAGCACTCTCAAAAAAAAAGATGCAAGAATCACTAAAGATTAGGTCATCGGAAATTGTGATTCATAATTGATGATGATGATTGTGTCTTGATCTTATTAGTTGTAGTGTAAAATTAATCTAAAACTGCTAACAGGTTTGAACATTTGTGAGCCAGCAAGATTCAATTTTGAGGTGATTAAATATGATGCAACAGTTTTTAAAATAAAATATTTCACAACATTATCGAAATTAGGTGAAGATTAGCAGATTCTCATTTAGGAGGATTCCCATATCTTAGACAACAACCATTAATTAGTTGTAACTTTATAAAATAATACTCAACTTATATGATAAATTGCATCAAAATGTAACGTACTTTAATCTAATTTTTATTTTAAGTAACACGTTTTCTTTACTTTTAGCACTTCAGTTGTAAAATATTAAACTTTCAAGTACTATCTTTACCTAATGACCTGTAAATACTAATTAGGATTAGGCTTTTGATGATGTGTTTTTTTTTTATTAATCTGGATATCCAACCCGCTATGCGAGTCGACTAATTTCAGGACGACCACCTACTTTGTAAATAGTTAGGAGTCACCGCGTTTGAACCTCCGTGGCCACTGGGGGATTTTTATTCCTCCTTGGATTTGAACCTGTGACCTTCTGCTACTTTTGACCTTTGGAGGCATGCTCAAACCAATCAGGCACCACCATTATGGTTGATTTAATTATTTTTTAATGTCAACTGAACAAAAAATACTCGACATCATTATTTTAAAATATGTATTTTTTTTAATTAAGCAAAAAAATTGCATATCTATTTACCTTTACATGTAAAAAATGTGTTAAAAAGTATAAATCTATATTTTTTAAATGTAATATTTATAATTTCTTTAATATAATTGAGGGTAAATAAATTAAATTTCAAAACAAATCCACCTGCACCTGTTAAATTGAAGAAAGTAAAATAATAATACTTTTATATTAATTTTACATAGTATAAATATCCACATCATCGTTCACGTCAACAACTAATAGTGAATTGGATATCACTTCGTTTGTCATGTCAGCATGATAACCTGTAAAACCGATCACTCAGGTACTTAAAAGTTCATTATTTTTCAACTTAGGTACCAAAATCAAGATTTACCTAAAATAAGAACTAAAACAAGGTATGTTGCATTTCATACAATTTCCCCCATTTTATACTAAAAGATCAATACTTAGGGTTGTTTAAAATATGAGAAATTACATCAATATGAATTAAACTTACTTTGTTCTGGTTCTTATTTTGAAAAATCAACTTTCAAAAGTTACATTTGAGAACGCACAAATTCTTTGATACACTTGGAAGTAGGGGTGCTCATGGGTTGAGTTGATCGGGTTGAAGACATTTGAACAACCTAACCTAATGCTTGCGGTTTGAAAAATCTTAACCCAGCCCAACCCGAAGCAAAGTGCAACCCAACCCAACCCGTACGGGTTGGTCGGGTTAGTTAGGTTGATACTTTGGTACATTATAATATCCTTCTAACCTGAAATATGTTATTTATCTACTCATAATTTCTTTTTCATCATCAACTTTGATACAACTTATTCATACTTCTTACGTATATCACATTCAGTTAATTTTCTCAATTTACATATATATGTTCACACTTACTAAACATATATACGAATGAGTTATATAAAGATATGAATAGATTAAAAATATGTGTATATGAAGAGCATACATGATAGTGTAATTGTCTAATGTACATATTAATATAAATTCAACAATCATATTAAATCCAAGAAATAAAATGATATCATGTTTATCGGGTTGGGTTGGGTTCAAATAATAGTAACCCAATATCAACCAAATACCTACGGTTTGACAATTTTACAACTCGATTAGACATCGGGTTGTTTCGGATTGAGTTATTTCGTGTTGGGTTCGGTTGAGTTGGTCGGGTTTTTAAGCACCCCTACTTGGATCCAAGTATTAACTTGGAGATATCTTGTGATAAACACCAAAATGGAACTTTTGAAAGAAAAGTTCCAAGAAAACGATTAGGAACGAACTCCATATTTTTTTCTTGGGAAGAGAGGAGAGTATCTCTTTGCATTATGAAGTTTCACTCCGATATGATTTGGAGATTCGTGTAATTAACGTGTATTATAATTGCAGAAATCGTATTATATTCGTTCACGTACGTGTAACCATTAAACTAAGAAACGTCTACGCGGTATCTTCAGGTAGCCTTAATAACGAGACAAGCCATACGTGTGCTTGCATTAATTAAATAGTCTTGTTTGTCACGTTAGTTTCTTTGCTTCAGTGTTACCAAATGCCACCGATGAGATCAGAAATATGTAGGCTGATTCGGATGCAAGTTCAGCGGTTTGAAAGGATTGCACATGCGGTTTCACATGCTCCTCACAATTTCATGATTAATCTACGCCAACTTGGGTTTGTATAAATAGAAAGGAAAAGAAAATTTAGTTATCATCCCAAAAAATATTTCGGAAATTGGCCAAATTCGTCTTAACGAAAAGAATGGCTTTCTCGTCATCTTCTTCTTTATCCAGGAATCATCATGCCATTCGATCGATTAGTTTACCAACCAGATCGCACCCCAGCACACTTCAAGCCGAAGAGGAGCTGACCAATCTCAGACGGTGGGAGACTGCTGTTCCATGTATTCCTGATGCAGAAACTGTTTGCAGTGGTGTAGCAAGTCTGGAAAGATTGTACACATGTGTTGACAGTTTATTCAGTTTGCCACTTACCCGACAAGCCCTTTCCCAGCATCAACATGAGAAGTTGGTTGATGAGTTGCTGGATCGATCAATGAGGCATTTGGACGTCTGTGGCTCTGTTAGAGACGTAGTTTCACAAGTCAAGGAACATGTAAGAGATGTTCAATCTGCTCTAAGGAGGAGAAAGGGGGATTTCATCATAGATGCTTCTTTCCTTAAGAAACTGAAGAAGGATGCCAAAAGAGGTGTTGCAGATTTGAAGCAAATTGATCACCTTTACGCCTCAAAACCCATGAATCTTGAGCCGCATCTCTGTTCGGTGATCAGAGTAATGAGAGACGTTAGCGAAGTCAGCATCTCTATCTTTGGATTGCTCTTGTCGTATTTGTCTCTGTCTATTTGCAAGCCCAAGTCAACAACTAAATGGTCCATAGTCTCAAAATTTATTCAGAAAGGAACAGCAGGAAGTAAAGATCAACCTCAAATTTGTGTTGAGGCTTTAGAATGCAACATTGAAGCCATAGAGAATGGTTTGGAGTGCATGTTTAGGAGGTTGATCAGAACAAGGGCCTCCCTCCTAAATATTCTATCTCACTAGTGGGATTAATTCTTGCCAGATGTAGAACATTAATTAGTGATGTACAGTTCTATAGCCATGTATATTTCAGTACATAGCAGATATAGAAGATATACAATGATACATTTTTGACGATTATAAAGTGACTCGCCTTTCTATTTGTGTTCGAATATGTTCTGAATTGGATTTTCGTGGTTAACTTGAAAACACAGCACAGTTGTAAAGTTTTATATGACGAGACGACTTCCAAGCCTGTTGGTCCCTTCGACCATGGATTCTTTCCATCCCGAGTAAAATGAAAACTTAATCTAGATCTTTACAGCAAATTTTGATACATGGACAAATAGGTTTCAACCCGTTAGGCCATGGGTCATCATCTGATTCGCATAGTGAATATTTGATCCTAACTCAATAAGGTTCCATCCAGGGGCATGAGCTATTTTAAATTCCTTTCAGGAGAAAAGGCAAAAATGTATGGATAAGAAAAACAAAGGATAGAAAGTATACAAAAAGAAAAGCAAACAAAGACTTCTCCCCCCATAACATAAACACGAACAAAGCCTTGGAACAACAACCTGGATATCAATTCCATTGAAGGAAATCAACTCCACATATGATATATCCATCAATCTGCATATGCGATCAAGCTGATAGATTTATAAAAGCTCCATCCTCCACATTCAGAACGTTTTCATTGAACCGCAACAATTTTAGTTATCTTTGAATTGAAGACTAACTAGGTCGAAGACAATTTTTTTGCTCCAGATAACTAATTGCCCACATATAGGTTTATGCATAATCATCCATGGCCATAGCTTATGCTTAGATACTTCCATGTTTCCCGACCTTCATCGTATTTGTCTTAACCATCCATCTGCCTCATCTAAATGCTCCCAACATTTTCATTTCTTCATTATTTTAGGTGTTCAACAACAAGCATAACAGGGAGAGATCTCGCAACTCCATCTCCACGTCCTAAATCCATATTACGCCACTTACAACTATATCAGAATCAAACATGGTTATAGCTGTTAACATATAAGATTTTAGAGCAATTACAACTGCATCAGAATCAAAAGAAACGTCTAGAACTCTAGTTCCACGGTCCAAACGTCTGGTTCCACAGTTCAGAGCTCTGACTCTATGGTCCAGAGGCTCTGATTGCTCTATCTCTGATCTAGACTTGTCAAATTTCTACCAATTTCGCAACAATTTCAACCTTCTGAAATTCGTCCAGATCATCCCGAAACTAATATTTTTTAAATTTATTTCTTCTTAAAATCCATAAACCTCGGGACCACCGTCAAGGGCTCTACCTCTTGGCCTCCTTACCCCCTCCTTATAGAGATCTAAGGTGATAAAGACAATATTTGTGAGTGTGCACTCTCCACCTCCTAACTCACTTATGTTTGCCTTTTATCACCTATCAATCTCATGTCAATCACAATAACACTAAAATCACCAGCATCTAGAAATTATATTATTCTACAGCTGCCTAGCTTTCACCAATAACTATAAAAGGGATAAGTGATAAAAACTTAAAAGAGCTTAATGAACTACAAAATCGCCCATTTTATCTTCTAGCGAAAGCATGTAATGGCAGTACATATCGAACAAAGTGTAGGTGATTTCAACATATATTGAACAGGACAACATGTAGTCTTAGGAGTAGAACTAAGCATGCATTGCTTGTAATTCTAGAAATTATCCTCTTCTAAGCATGATGCATTGCCTCAGACTAGCAACCTTGCTCAAAATGCAAATATATGCATATGAAGACTAATAATATTTGTAATTCCTGATTTAGTTCCAGTGCCAGTTGTCTTTTTGTAATTTTTTTTGCAGGTTCTATTTTATGTCATCTCTTAAGATCAGATAAAATACTAGTTCTTGTCATGGTAATTTGCCACTTCGAACAAGGATGACCTCAAGACCTTCATATATGATTTGTAAAAAAGAAATAACCTTATGCAATTGTTTAGTATAGATTGCGAGCTACTGATATGTGTATTAATTCTCACTTTCAGGATCTAACTTTGCAATATGCATGTGAACGATGTTTACAGATCATGGTAGCACATGAATGGATCATGTGGTGATATATTTTAATTTAGTTAAAAGCACAGACTCATGGTTTTTCATGAAAGACAGGATCTAAACAGGTAGGCCACATGGATGGGGTCTCAAAACCAAGAAACCAGATATATCTCTGCTGCATGCCCTTAGAGATGAAAGAAGGGGTGGCTGGGGAACAATTCAAGACACGTGAGAGAAGGAATCTCACTTGCTCCTTAACCAATGGCAATAAATAACACCACAGCTATGTTTGCTCACCAGGAAACAATGTCAGCGAAATCTGAAATTGCACACGCTTCTTCATTATTGTGATTGATTCTTACCATCTTAACTTTGCATATATATACATTGAGCATAGAGCCTCTTATATCATCACAAACACTTGAAATCTTTCTTTTAGAAATATCAAAATGGATGCTTCAGCCTCTTTCTCTTCATCATCCACCAGTGTTCGCCATGTTCGATCCATTAGTTTGCCTAACCAATCACATCCTAGCACTCTTCAAGTTGAAGAGGAGCTCACTTATCTCAAAACATGGGAGACATCTTCGTCTTCTATTGCTACTGTAGATACAGTTTGTGGCTCTCTAGCGGCACTGGAAAGATTGTACACATCTGTTAATGATCTTCTCAATTTGCCACTGACCCAACAAGCCCTTTTCACCAAGGATGAGAAATTGGTCGATGAATTGTTGGATCGATCAATGAGGCTCTTGGATGTCTGTGGCTCTATAAAAGATGCCATGGAGCAAGTAAGGGAACATGTCAAAAATGTTCAATCCGCTCTTAGAAGGAAAAAAGCATATCTGACCATGGATGCTTCCTCGCTCAGGAAATTAATGAAGGATGCCAACAGAGCTATTTTAGCACTAAAGAAAATTGATAACAAAATTGGGGACAACATTGCACTCTTAAATCTAGATGACCATCTCTCAGCTGTGATTAGATCACTAAGAGATGCTAGTGCAGTGAGTGTTTCCGTATTTGGATCCGTCCTCTCGCTTGAATCCATATTTTTGTCAAAACCAAAGTCTACCAAATGGTCTGTCGTTTCAAATTTGATCAGGAAAGGAAATAGAGTGAGTGTAAATCATCCTCAAATCTCAGATGAGGCTCTAGAATCCCACATTGAAGTCATTCAGAACCGTTTGGAGTGCATGTTTAGGACCTTGATGAAAACAAGGGTCTCTCTCCTCAATATTCGCTCTCACTAGCTTCATCAAGTTATTTTAATGGCATTCAAGTTTTAGTGGAAATGCCTGTGTTTTTATAAATGTAAGAATAGGAAGATATACAAAAATTGATGTTTACTTATCAAATGAATTGTCGTGTTATGTATTGAAAAACCTTGATTTTGAGATGCTGTACAAATCAACAAGCACAAGGTATACAAGTGATGATGCAGGAAGTTGAAACAAATTGAGAGCCACATGATTTGGCGGCTACAACTTCGCATCACCAACTTGTCTTCAATTTACCAACTTGAAAACATGCTTGAGAAAAGGGGCTGCCGCCCACTTTGTTATCTATATATATGCATGCATATGGACGCTACAATTCCAACAAAGGATTTCTTTCCTTTTTAGTTTTCCTCTCGTCAAACTTTATATATATATATATAGTTTTAAGGAAACTTTAGGTAGCTGATTCGTGTATACAAGGATCTCGTAAACACGTTGTAACTATTCCCAGTTGGTAACATATCAAGCGCTCTCTCTCTTTGTTGGACGTACACTATCACACCGATAGTGGAACACGTTAAATTCTAGTGTTGTTATTTTGTGAACTTGTCATACATGTAGATTCTAAATATGGTTATTATCTATATTTGGGGTTGTTTATTTCAATAGAGTCATTGTGCAACATATAAATCACTGTTATCCGCATTTGTTGTTGGGTTTGTTGTGTCCTTGGATTTCTTTTTGTTCTGGGGCCTTAGAAATCATTTGCTAGCATTTGTTATTGCGGCACACATTCCCAACATTATGTTTATTCTCAATGAGCATATATTCATTCTTTGTTTCATAGATGGGAACTGCATGACATAGATCAATTTATCACTGGGCACCAAAAAAAATTATTTTAATGTAGGGGATAGCTCAACGGGTAAGGCTTTGGATTTGCTCCCTAGTGGTCACCAATTCGAGTCCCCTCAAGGCCACTAGAAGTTTTCCAGGCTCCATGGTCGGGATTAGTCGAGGTGTGCACCAAACTACCACAGTTACCAAAAGTTCCATTTTGGGTTATTATATAGAACTAATAGCTACTAACAATCGATTGCTCAATACTAAGAATGTCAACTGTTCTTATTTGATCCAGCAGCCGACAAAAACAACAAAACAAGCAATTCAATCAATGAATTAATGGCCGAGAAGTAACATAATAACAAAATGAAACTAGTCATGAACAGGCAACAGCACACCAACACAAGATTATTACAACATATTTTTGGCCAAGACAAGCATAGTTCAACTACAACTATTATTAGTTAGAAACCAATGGGGATGTTGTCTTTGGTACAAATTTGATAACTTCTCTTGAAAGTAAAATCACAAAAACAATTGCAAAAATATGAAAATATATAGGGTTACAGATATGAAACCAAGATTTAGCAAGATTTCACCAAACATGGCTCGTCTTCTTTCCCGGAGACCCCCTCTTGAGACACCAATATGCTTTTGTGTTTCCCTTATGGTAGAGCACAAACCTTCAAGAATGGTAAGACACTAGCTAGAAATTTGTGGATCTTACACAACTAAGGAAATCACGAGCTAGATGAATATCAAATGTACGTATACAAGTAATTCCTCAATCAAATGTTTCTTGAATGAGTATACTTGATGTTGAAATATTGAGGAAAAAAAGCTTGAGATCCCATAAATATTGTTCAAATAATGTCTAAAGATATTAATTCAAATAAGCCATCAATCCAAGCCTTTAAAAGAGTGACATTCTATTTGAATGGACATGGACGTCCCTGATGACATCATGTTATTGTTCATGAAACTACTTGTTTAGAAAAGTCAGAAATTAGCCTTCGTAAAAGTACTCTATGTCAGAAACTTAAAAGGTGCACAAGTTCGTGACCCTAATCCAAACATCAAGAATATGCCTGGCAATTTGGCACATTTCTTTTCTTGAACCATTTTCCAACTTTTTTTGCACACTCCTCAACCTATCAATACTACTTTTAAAAGCCTACGCTGATAACGAGGAAGAGTCGTTTAGGGTGAAAGCATGAGTTTGTGGCTCGATGGTGTAACATCCAATTTCTTCTATGCCCAATTATTTGCTTAGTATATTTAGTTATTGGGTTAAAGAGAGCTTATGATTTAGTGGGAGTTTAGGTTTGAAGTTTTAGAATTTTATTTCTTAAGAATATATTACAGGATGTGGAAAATATCACGTCAAATGGATACGTAAAATTGATTTTCTTGGGAGATATTTTTTGGAATATTTTTATTGGATGTTATAGATTATCTCTTTATGATCGTGTAGGCGAAAACCTCATAGAAAACGGAGGTCCGAGCGAAAAGTTATGAATATTTTAAGTGTTGATGGTCAAAATGGGTTCCTAGCCGGGCCAACCCGACCCAACTCGAGTTTTAGCATTATAAATTGGAGTTTTGGCCCATTTTTCATATCATCTAAGTCCAGAACTCACACACACACTAGAGGTGCRWTTTTCACACACATAGGCTTGATTCAACTCAAATCAAAGAAGAACTACAAGATCTTTGAAGGATTTGATCATCAAGTAAGGTATAATTCATTCTTTGCACTTATTCTTGGTTGATATCCTTGTTTTATGGATTGCATGTTGAGATAAAGTTAGGGTTTCATATGGGTTTGATCTTAAGTGTATAAAATGAGTGCATTTTAGTGTTTTTGACATGAAATGATCATTAGATTCAAGAGATTATCGAGATTTATGCTCATCATATGAACTTTGACTTGATTAAGTCAATGATTTGGGAGATAATGTAAATGATAAAATAAAGGTTGGATTTTGGTTGTTTAGATTTTGGTTGTTTATGTCAAATATGTTATATTAAGTTGAGATTCAAAAGTTGGAATGGTTTGGAATCGAAATGGTTTGAGAAAAATGTATGAAAATGAGAATTTCGACTTTTGAATGCTTTGAAAGTGTGCAGACTTTGAAAATATGTAGAAAATCGTAGAAAAATCCAAATCAGGTGAGGCCAATTTCCTTAGTTAGATATTTGAGTCTAGTTTATTTCTTATTTTATGATCAAGGCATGATTTTGAGCTTAAAATGGGCAAAATAGTTCTGCATGCAGCAGTTTTACATAGAAATTTGGGTAAAATGTTCAAATAGGATATGTGTATATCACGAGTTTCTTATATTGGTTGCTTATGAGATTTTGTACATTTACTCCAGGGGGTAATTAAGACATGTTTTGATACTTTGGAAGCAATCTAAGTGTGGTAGATTGGACTTGCTTTGTGAGCTCAATTCGGAGCTTTTCGGTATTATACGGTTGCCCCGTGAGTTATTTAGTTAATTGTTACATATTGATTTGAACATATATATTTTCATATGAATGTTTTGATCTTGAATGGAGTCACACGATCTTGATTTGTCTTTGATTCCGTCTCTTGAGTCAATTCCATATTACTATCTCGGTACATTGGTCTGCTTTCCGGATCCGGACTTGTTTGTTTTGTTCCTTGTGTTGTACGTCATAGTACGGGTACTACTTCGTGTGGCACGCCGGAAGTTTATGGCGAAGTCAAGATCCCGTGTTGGACGGGTGAGACTTTCTACGGTTGTGAATACTCGTTGCTCAGAAAGGAGGAAGAGCAATGAGTAGGGAACCTTGGTACATACCGGTAGAGGAAGGCGGGCAGTGCGAGGTTTCCCGTGATGTATCATTCCGACTCGGACTCTGGCATGAGCCCGGAAGGTGAAGGACGGGGGGATGCACAGTCCTCGTTATGTATACCGATTCGGTCTCTTGGCTCTTGATATTTATTGGTATTCTAACGTTGTTGAATATATTTGGTTGTTGATACTGTCTCCTTGTTGTATTGAGCCTCAAAGATATGGTATACTATGGTGATTTGAATATGGAATCCTATGATCTTAGCATCCGGTACGTAATTGTTCACTCGRTTTTTTGTAAGTCTCGGGTTGCATCTGGATGATGGCTTGAACTCTTTTGTTGATAAGAGTTTATTATGTGTGTTTATAAACATGCGTGATATTGATATGTAATATCTAACTATTTAACTCACTAAGCGTTGGCTTACCATTTAAGTGGCAACCTCTCTCAGGAAAGAAGACGGACAAAAAGAAAGATTCCGTTGTTTGACTTGAAGATTTACCGGGGATCTCGAAGATTTCGATCTTGCTTTTGGGTAAATATTAGCTTACATATATATAGTCTTGTCCCGTATTCTTTTGGCTACTTAATTTGGGTTGTAAGTAAATATCCGTTATATCCGGTTTGGAATCGTGTTTTGGGTGGTTTTATCACTAAAATAGAACGAATATTTCGATGTTTTTCTAGAAATTAATATCTCATATTTTGAGGTTATTTAGTGTTATGCCCAGATTTGTGTGTTTTCAAAGTGTTGGCCTCTGGTTCTTCATCGTCTCTGGACCATTGCATGGGCTCTGAACCATTGCC
>NC_037532.1:28767854-28788955 GCF_001531365.2 Cynara cardunculus var. scolymus | reverse complement strand
CCTCTGGTCCTTCATGGCCTCTGGACCAATTCATCGCATCTGGTCCTTCATAGTCTCGCCTCTGGTCTAACCATTGCCCCTCTGGTCCTTCATGGCCTCTGATCCTTCATGGCCTCTTGACCAATTCATCGCCTCTGGTCCTTCATAGTCTCGCCTCTGGTCCAATCATTGCCCCTCTGGTCCTTCATGCCTCTGGTCCTTCATGCCTCTGGACCTTCATGCCTCTGGTCCTTCATGCCTCTGGTCCTTCATGGCCTCTGGACCAATGCGTCGCCTCTGAACCAATGCTTCGCCCTTGGTCTTTTTCCAAACTTAGTTGTTTCAGCAACATTTTCAGATTTTCCATCCTTGGCCCTGATGGTTTTGGCAAAACTTTAAGAATAATTAGGATCATTTTTCGATCCTAATAATCAATAAATTATATTTTATTGGAAATTTTATAAGATTGGTAATTTGGGGTTTTCTCTAGCGTGATGTTACAGATGGTGTTATGGATGTTGATGAAGGTACAAGACTTGGTTGAGTCATTTTTATTTGGAATTTGGTAGGAACGGCAGGGTCTGCATAGGTGACGGGTGAAGAATGGGAGAAGAGAGTTGTCTTTGAGAAGGGATCAAGTGCTTTGATACAATAATGAGTTGCTGAAGGCTACTTTGTATTGATTACATAGGATATACATATATACATTAAAGAAAGGACCTAACGATCCTATAGAAGATTACAACAATAATTACAAAGTGGAAATCAATTAAAGATATGATGCAGACCAAATCAAGGGATTTGAGGATTTGTATTTCTATCATTCATGAGAATATATATGATAAAAATAACAATATTAGCTTTGATCAGGACTAATCTTATCAGAAATCACCCATTAATATTCTAGTGAAAGCATGTAATGTGTACATCTATCAGACAAAGTATTTTTAATTAATTTTCAACATATATTGGATAGGAAACAAGTAGTCTTAGCCTCTTAGGAGTATAACTAAGCATTGCTTGTAAATCTAGAAATTGTTATCTTCTAAGGATGATGCTTTGCCTCTGACTGGCAAGTAACATTGCTCAAAATGCAATATATACATCTAAAGACTAATAACATTTGTCATTCCGGATTTTAGTTCCAGTACCAGTTGTCATTTTTCAACTTTTTTCCTGGTTCGATCTATTGGATGCCCTCTCATGACATAGAAAATAAAATTTAAAGCTCAGATAAGATACTAGTTATTGGCATGGTATTTTTCCAGTTCGAACAAGGATGATCTAAAGAATACCATATATCACTTGTAATATGATATTAACCATAAGCAATTATTTAGTCTAGATGGTGAACTGGTATATGTCTATTTTCACTTGCAGGATAACTTTGTAGTTTGTAATACGTGAACGATGTTTAAATCATGGTAACATATGAATGGATCATGTAGTCAAACATTATAATTTAGTGTTGAAGTAATTAGTAGTAAGTCATAGTTACATGGTTAAGGTGAACTCGAGGTTATTCATGAAAGACACGGTCTTGACAGGTGGCTAGGCCACATGGATGGAGTGTTAAGACCAAGAAGACGAGATATATTTGTGGCCTTAAAGATGAAAGAAGGGGTGGCTGGCCTGGGAACAATTCCAAGACACATGAGTAAAAGGAATCCCACTTGCTCCTTAATTAATCAATGGCAATAAATAACATGAGGCTTTGTTTGCTAACCAGAAACAATGCCAGCGAGAATTCAGGATTGCACACGCTTCTTGATCATTATTATGATTGATCCTTACTGTTAAGTTTGCATATATATATATACATTGAGCATAGAGCCTCTTATACCATCACAATTCACAAACATCTAAAATCTTTCTTCAAAATTTTCAAAATGGATTCTTCAGCTTCTTCTTCTTCATCATCCACCAGTGTTCGCCATGTTCGATCCATTAGTTTGCCTAGCCAATCACATCCTAGCACTCTTCAAGTTGAAGAGGAGCTCACTTATCTCAAAACATGGGAGGCATCTTCGTCTTCTATGGCTACTGTAGATACAGTCTGTGGTTCTCTAGTGGTGCTGGAAAGATTGTACACATCTGTTAACAATCTTCTGAGTTTGCCACTGACCCAACAAGCCCTTTTCACCAAGGATGAGAAATTGGTTGATGAGTTGTTGGATCGATCAATGAAGCTCTTGGATGTCTGTGGCTCTATAAAAGATACCATGGAACAAGTAAAGGAACACGTCAAAAATGTTCAATCAGCTCTTAGAAGGAAAAAGTCGAATCTGTCCATGGATGCATCCTTGCTCAGGAAATTAATGAAGGATGCCAACAGAGCTATTTCAGCACTAAAGAAAAGTGATAACAAGACTGGGGACGACATTGCACTCTTAGATCTAGATCACCACCTCTCAACTGTGATTAGATCACTAAGAAATGCTGGTGAAGTGAGTATTTCAATATTTGGATCCGTTCTCTCACTTAAATCCATATTTGTATCAAAACCAAAGTCTACCAAATGGTCAGTAGTTTCAAATTTGATCTGGAAAGGAAATACGATGAGTATAGATCAGCCACAAATCTCAAATGAGGCTCTAGAATCCCACATTGAAGTCATTCAGAGTAGTTTGGAGTGTGTGTTTAGGACCTTGATGAAAACAAGGGTCTGTCTCCTCAATATTCGTTCTCACTAGCTTCACCTAGTTATAATATGGGCATTCGAGTTTTAGTGGAAATGCCTATGTTTTTTGTAAATGTAAGAATACGAAGAATACAAAAGTTGATGTTTTATTTATCAAATGAATTGTCATGTTATGTTTATTCTCAATTGATGGCTGGCTTGTTCATTCTTTGTTTCGTGGATGGGAACTGCATGACATAGATTGATTTAGCATATGAATCTTGAACTCCCTAAACAACATCTAACTGCATGACATAGATTGATTTAGCATATGAATCTTGAACTCCCTAAACAACATCTAACTGCATGACATAGATTGATTTAGCATATGAATCTTGAACTCCCTAAACAACATCTAACTGCATGACATAGATTGATTTAGCATATGAATCTTGAACTCCCTAAACAACATCTATGGTCACCAATAAAGTTACATTTTAACATGGGGGCTCATGGTAAGGTTTTGAATTATTTTCTCTCTAGTGGTCACTGGTTTTTGTCCCCTTAGGGCAACCGGTTTTCCTGGCCTAGACACCCGCGGTTTTAAAAAGAAGATACATTTTGATGGATTGTTATCTAGTATCTAACAGATGATAATAATCGATTGCTCAGTATTGATGACACTAGAATGTCAACTTTTCTTTTTCCAGCAGCCCCAGAAAACAACAAAACAAGCAATTTGATCAATGAACTAATGCCGAGAAAGGACATAATAGCAAAACAAAACTAGTTCTCAACAGCACACATACACAAGATTATTTCAACAGTTTTTTGGCTAAGGCAAACATAGCTCAACTACAACTATTATTTGTTAGACAACCTTTTTTTGGGGGGGGGGGGGGGGGCTTGTCTTTGGTACATATTTGCTATTCTGTCTTGAAAGTAAAATCACAAAAACAATTGCCAAAATATAAAAATATGGATCGAGACATGAATCCGAGGTTTAGAGGCTTAACCCAACATGGCTACTCTTCTTTCCCCAAGACCCTTATGGAGATACCGATCCACTTTTGTATGTTCCTTAGGGTAGAGCACAAACCTTCAACAATGTAAGACGTACAAGCTAGAAATTAATGGATTTTACACAAACTAATTAAACAAATCACGTACAAGATGAATATCACATGTACGTATACAAGTATAATTCCTCAATCAAATGTCTCTGAAATGAGTATTCTTGATGTTTGAATGAGAAAAAAAAAGAAGCTTTAATTGCTTGAGAGAATCTCAAAACTATTATTCAAGTATTGTCAAAAGATATATTTATGATTAGTCATTAAACCAAGCCTTCAAAAAAGTGACATTCTATCTGAATGGAAGTGGACGTCCGTGATGGCATCATGCTATCTATCATTCACAAAACTACTTTTCTAGAAATGTTAGAATTAACTGTTGTAAAGTATTCTATGTGAGAAATCTAAAAGGTGCAGACGCTCGAGACCACAATCCGGACATCAGGAATATATCTGGGCACATTTTTTTTGGTGAACCAATTTCCAACTTTTTCTTACACACTCATGAACCATTAGTTTGATATTCATCGACCATTGAGGAACTAATGGATTTTACACAAACTTTTTCTCGCACAATCATCAACCATTAGTTTCTGCGTACAAGATGGATATCAAATGTATGTATTACTTTTAAAAGGCTACGTTGGTGACAAGGAAGAGTAGCTTAGGGTGAAAGCATGAGATTGGGCTTGATGCAATGTAATGGGTGTCGATGAAGGTATATTGCTTGGTTGAGTCATTTTTATTTTGGATTTGATACGAAGGAGAAGGGTTTTCCATAGGTGATGGGTGAAGAATGGGAGAAGAGAGTTGTTTTTGAGAAGGGATTAAGTGCTTTGATACGATAAAGAGTAGTTGGAAGTTGTATATGTATTGATAGCATTGGATACATACATACATATATAAGGGTCGGTTCAAATAAGAATATTAAATAAAATGAGAATATAAAAAAGGAAGTTAAAAGAAGGTTTATATGTGAATTATTGAAAAAATCTGAAAAAAAAACTATACATTTGAAGATGCATATGTAAACCGACGTTACAGATTATTCATATGTGCTCACATATGAATCTTCAAATAGATTTTTTCAATGATTCACATATATATCTTCTCTTAACCTTCGTTTCTACCTTCTCACAATATTTAGCCTTTTTAATTTAACCTCCCACTATATATGTATATATACACACATTAAATAAAGAACGTAACGATCCTAGAAGATTACAACAATTATTGCAGAGTGGAAATCATGAGATATGATATAGATTAAATCAAGGGATTTGGTGATTTGGTATCTCTATCATTCATGAGAATATATATATATATATATATATATATATGAGCGATCAAATGCAAACCACTTAATTTGTACAAACCATACAAACTTCATTCAACCAATCATAATTTTTCATTTTGTTTATTTTTTTGTAATTATGAGAGGTTGATTAATCATTTTTATTGTGGAGGGTGTTTATCTCATTATCATCTTCATTATTTTAATTTATAAAAATACATGAAACAGTTTCATTAATTTTAGAGAAATACATGAAACAGTTTCATTAAGTATTATATGAAACAATTTCACAACCATATATGAAACAAATTCGTCAAAAAAAGTATTATATGAAACAATTTCACAAAATTAAACAATTTCATGAAAAAAGTTCATAAGATTAAACAATGAAATCGACGGATAAAGGTGGTTTGCAAGGTTTACACAAATGAAGGTGGTTTTCATTTGATCACTCCTCTCTCTCTCTCTCTCTCTCTCTCTATATATATATATATATATATAGGGGCCCATTCTAGGAAAAACTGAGTAGTTTGTGGTAACCGTGAGATCCAATCTCAACCATAAATGAATAGATAAATTAGGAAATGTATAATTTTGGTAATTTTTAATTAAAATTTTAATGCAAGGACATTTTAGGTATTTTCTCTCCTCTCTCCTCTCTTCTCTTCTCTCTCCGTCCCGTTTTCCGGCCTCCGGCCACCTTCCTCCGGTGATACCACAGTGTGATATTCAAGCACATATAAGATGTATTGTGATACCACTATGTTACATATCCGATCGACCACACAAACGACCTCAGTGTGATACCCAATCACATATAAAATACATTGTGATGCCACTGTGGTATCACCGGAGGACGGTGGCCGGGAGACGGAGAGAGAAGAGAGGAGAGGAGAGAGGAGATAAGAGAGAGGAGATAAAATACTTAAAATGTCATCGCATTATAATTTTAATTAAAAATTACCAAAATTATAAATTTTCTAATTTATCTATTGATTTGTGGTTGAGAATGGATCTCACGGTTACCACAAACTAATTAGTTTTCATTTGATTAGGCCCATATATATATATATATATATATATATATATATATAGGGGAGGGGTTGGGTTCACGTGAGACCAGGTTGTTTTCGTGAGACCCGTGAGACCACATTTTTATACTTGAAACTTCACAACAAAAACACTGTGAAGGTTTAAAAAAGTCGAACCTTCACAGCAAAAACACTGTGAAGGTTACCTTCACAGCATTTTGCTATGAAGTTTCAAGTGTAAAAAAGCTGGTCTCACGGGTCTCACGAAAACAGGCTGGTCTCACGTGATCCCAAGTCTATAAGGGAGCGTTCAAATAAAAACCATTCAATTTGTAAAAACCGTGAAAACCTCATTCAACCGATCATAATTTTTCATTTTGTTTATTTTTTTTGTAATTATGAGAGGTTGATTAACCATTTTTATTGTGGAGGGTGTTAATCATGGATATTATCATCTTCAATATTTTAATTTTAGAGAAATACATGAAACAGTTTCATTAAGGGCCTGTTTGTTTTTTAAAATTTTCACTTAATTGCCTCTTAACTCTTAATCGTTTAGACATAAGTGATTTCAAACTGTTTGTTTTTTTTTTTAATTAAGAGCTTTTTTACCTCTTATTGTCCTCTTAAAATTAAGTGGGAATCCTATGTATGAAATCAATTTCAGAGCCGCATCCCATCTCCATCTCGCTCTCAACTCTCGATTTCTCCATCTCCATCTCGCTCTTCCATCTCCATCTCGCTCTCAGCTCTCGATTTCAAGGTCTCGCTCTCAGCTCTCGATTTCAAGGTCTCGCTCTCAGCTCTCGATTTCAAGGTCTCGCTCTTAGCTCTCAATGTCAACAACTCACGATTTTTTGACTGCCTCTCCGTCCAAGCTCTCGATCTCTCGACTGCCTCTCCGTCCAAGCATCTCTCATTGTGAAGGTTCATGTTTATATTGATTCAGATTTCAGACGTAAAAACAAATAGTCTGATTGATTCAGATTTCAGACTTCAGACGTAAAAACAAACAGTCTGACTGATTCAGATTTCAAACTTCAGAACCACCTCTTAAAATTCAGAAGTGAATTCAGACTTCAGCACCTCTTAAAAAACAAACGCCACCTAAAATTTCATTAAATATTATATGAAACAATTTCATAACTATATATGAAACAAATTCATCAAACAAAAGTATTATATGAAACAATTTCACAAGGTTAAACAATTTCATGAAAAAATTTCATAAGATTAAACAATGAAATCGACGTATGAGGATGGTTTGTACGGTTTTTACAAATGAGGGTGGTTTTCATTTGATCGCTCATCTATTATATATATATATATATATATATAGAGAGAGAGAGAGAGAGAGAGAGAGTTTGTTTCAAATACAACCTATCGCATTTGTACAACCAATGCAACCCAATAAATTGAGATATTTAAAGAAATGATGAGAGTTCATTTATTATGATTTGAATATTTATGAAAGATAAATATGGTTCATTAATTATGATCAATACTTTATATTAGGAAACAATCAAAACTTCTATGAAATCACATATTAATCAAATGAAATAAACGGTTGAGATTGGACTGTATTGGTTGCACAAATGTCAAGGGTTGTATAATAACAAACCCCTCTCTCTCTCTCTATATATAGATGATAATAAATAACAATATTAGCTTTGATCAAGACTGATGTTATCAGAAATCACCCAATTAATTTTATAGTGAAAGCATATGATGACTCTGCACTTTCAACATAATTAATATTGGACAGAACTACGTGTAGTATCTAACCATTTCATGTGATATATCCTTGAATTATTTTTCTCTTCTAAGTATGATGTGTTGCTTATGACCAGCAATATTATATACACATAAAGACTAATAATATTGATTTGTCATCCCTGATTTTAGTTCTAGTACCAGTTGTCATTTTGTAACTTTTTCACCGCTTCAATTGGATTCCCTCTCTTGACATAGAAAATAAATTTAAAGCTTGCTGGTGAAATCATCAGGCTATTAATATGTGCAATTGGATTCACAAGAGAATGATGGGTTTGTTAGTAAGCTATAACCCATGGGTTAGTTGGTGGATCGAGTGCATACTCATGTAATTAGTTAGCTAGAACATGAGATTGCAGGATGGTGCCATATACTACAAGAAAAGTGAGTTTCAGTGATGTGCCTTTAGTGACGAAAAGTTTCATACACAAGCTATAGTGACTACATGTCATCTCTATAAATCGTTTGTGAAGATAAACGGACTTTTAGCGATAACACAAATCGTTGCTAAAACCCTAGTTCTTGTGGCGAAGTCAAGAGGTTGTACCCCCTTACGGGGTACTTGGGCCCCCACACTTGGCGGGGACCAAGGGGCAGAGCCCCTATCGGTGGTCCCACTGACCGTTCAGCGAGCGAGAAGCTAGCTAACACTAATTAAGTATTTTAGCATAAGTGGTGTATTTTTTTTGGAAAGCGAAAGAGCCAAATATATTGCAAACAAGAACTAGCGAGGCGCTAGAAGGTATAGATTACGAACAAAAGTTATGGGGGAATTCAACCAAACTTTCCAACAAAAAACACTCCCAATTTTAGATCTAGACTTGAACCAATAAAACGGCAAGTACCGGATAATATTTGCAATCTCCTTACCACTCTTCATCTTCCCCTTCTGGAGTTTCTCGTTCCGTTGGTTCCACATTACCCAAAGATACCCCATTAGGATTACCTCGGTCTTAAACCGAGTCCGGGGTTGTTGAACAGAAATTCCACCATTGATTAGGTACGCCTCCACCTCCCTAGCTAAGGAACATTGTGCAAAGAGATTATCGAAACTATCGGGATGTGAAACACAGCACAGACACTCCCCTGCCTCATTGTTAATGCCCCTCTTTTAAGCAAGTTATCTTTAGTCGCCAATCTGTCTTGCCTCACCCTCCTGACGTGAACATTCACCTTGCTCGGAACCCACCTGGAACAGCAGGTTGCTAACTCAGCCCCTGGGAGTTCTGTGGATTCCACCACTTTGTGTAGCGAGGCAACCGAGTACCCGGGGCGGATCTAGCCTTTAAGCACTGGGGCCTTCAAAAACCAAAAACCTTTGTTAATTAGCTTAAATTTTCTATTTTCACCATCGTCTTACATGTTTTCCCAGACCCATATGGTCATATGCTTCCCTCCCCCAAGTCCCATCCACCATGCCCCCATCCCATTAATTTTCTGGATCCGCCACTACCGAGTACCAGGGGAGATCCAACCTTTAAGCATTGGGGGAAAGGCCCAACCCCAGTCAAAAACCAAAAACATTTGTTGAGTAGCTTAAATTTTCTATTTTCACCCTCGTCTTACATGGTTTCCCCCATTTCCATATGGCCATATGCTTCCCTCCCCCAAGTTCCATCCAACGTGCCCCCACCTTATTAATTTTCTGGATCCGCCACTGCCCATCGTGGTACTGTCCGTCACCCTCCAGACCCCATTTCCATCGTGGTACTGTCCGTCACCCTCCAGACCCCATTTCCATCGTGAATTCTCTGAGTCCTAGAACATGTCGTGGAAGTCCATCCTCATCTTCTCCACATCTGTTTGCAATTCTGTAATCGAGCTCCATATGCCACCTTTGCTTCTGTTCCTGCCCCTGTTTGAAGCCCCCCCCCAACTGCCATACATATATACTAACCACAGTCCCCTTCCAAATTGCCTCCGTGTCCGTTCGAAAACGCCACCACCACTTCCCTAGCGTCAGTGATGTATTAGTGGTAAATGTTTGCCAATGTTTTTGGTAGGTGGTGTATTAGTTGTAATTGTTCGCCAATGTTTTTGGAAACATGGATGAAAGTCAGAGGTAGATGATGCCATCAGTGGCAGTCAATGCCTTCGTCAGCTGAAGCTAACAGATCTCCGGCTGCAATGGGTGACCAGTTGATGCGTATCAGCTGATGGGTGTTTTCACCGGTTCGTAACTGCTCGGTTAATTCCAGCAACCATTTCAATTTAATGGGTATTCATACTCGGCTTTAACGTACGATCTCATACGATTTTTCTAGATTTATAGGTTACTATACCTGCCAAAGTCGTTACTGTGGTTTGAGATTATCCTCGAGTAATTTTGTGATACCTTAATAGATCGAAAGTAAGCTCATACACGATCTCAAGTTTTATCTAAGGATTATATATTGTTTATCTACTGCACACCGATTCCCCAATAGGCTCAGTCATTCAAGCATCCAAGCATAGCGGACCCAACATTGATTTTCCTTTGCTGAAGTTGATATGGATTTGTTTCTCAATTAGTCTTTAGAGATTTGTTCTAATTATCCTCTAATTGGTATTTTTATTTTTCTTCGATCATGGCTTATGCACTCCTTTTTCTTTCTTTTCCCTTTCTACTTGGTGTCTAGTTAATAAGATATGCCAATTGCCTTCTCATAAAAAATAATGGGACAACACATCAACGAGTTGTTGTAATCAGATTGCTGCTTAAAAACTGAAACAGAAGCCCCAGACCTTGTATGATATCTGGGATATGCTAGTCAGAATCATTTTCAACTGGATCACATAGAAACCTTGAGTATCGGTACAGAAATCACGATTGGGCTACACTAGCTTGCCATTCATCACGAAGGATCACATAGGAAGTATCACACAGTCTCTGTGTATAGCGTACAACACATTGCAGAAGGGTTCAATTTTGGGCGAGCTCTCCAATCGTGTTCATCAGGTCGCATAGGACAACAGTGCCGTAAGTATATACGGGAACTTGGCCTTTCTTTAATTTGTTTAGTAGCTTCTTTTGTACATTCTCTTTGTCTTCCCAATTATAAAGAACAAGTCAGAAGAGAAACTTCTAAAATTTCATCTATTTGTGATCATCTCTTGTAAATGACCTTGTAATTCCGACATTTTGGTTAGTAATAATGATCTATCTCCCTTGTGGATGTACACTATGTTGGTAATTTTAGTGTCACCGGTTACATTTAGTGTAATGGATTTTATACGTGTGTTTCAAGGGGATTAAAYTTTGTTCTAAAACAAGTATGGAGAGTGTGGAGTGCACACTTGTATTAGTCTAAGTCGGTCCCGGTAATATTTAGGGGGCAACGCCCCGTGAACGCAAAACGGGGGTCCCGCTGCCCGGTCATTGGGCGGGGTCCCAAGGGGTAGCGCCCCTGGCGGGGTCCTAGGGGCAGAGCCACTAGCGGGGTGCGGGGCAGCGCCCCCGCCCGAAATTATATAAGTATAGGGTTTATAATGAAAAATTCTTGAATTTTCTGTGGCATGATTGTGAATTCTATAACTTGGTAACTCCCGTTTTGAGATTTAATTTTCGGATGATCAGTTTTTGGGATACACACGGAAGTTTGGACATACTTGATATTCTCTCTGGTTTTGATCTTGATTTCTGCCAAAATCAAGATTGTTGCTTTTACAATTATCCCAATTCAGATTTCGTGATACCAGGCATATACGGTCGAAATATCGAATTTGGAAAGTGATTCACACGATTGTAGAAGAAATCCGGTTGCGGTTTGAACACACTACCTCCTGAGTAGTGAAACCACATAAACCTCTATCTCGTTTTGCGTGCATTAATTTACTTCACTTGCTTGATAGTGGTTTATGGTGTTTGGATCTTGTTAGAAATTAGCTTATTGTGCTAGGTTTGTTATATATTTGTTTCTAGACCCATTATTTCCAAATTTGTTGTTTGAGGTTGAACTTGCACTTGGATCTCCGTTTGTTGGGACCTACAGGATCATTTCTGTTTTGTTTCAGTGAGTATACAACCCTTACATGAATCATGTTGGCATACATAGATAATATTGTTGCAGCCAAATGCCCAAAACACATAGATAACAGTCTGATTTCCATATTTAATGAGGGTTTAAGGCTCATCAAGAAAGACACAGTATTGACAGGCTGGCCACACGGGTGTAGTCAGAAAGCCTTATTATTTCTGAGTCCCAAGAAGATGAGATATATGTGGCATTAATGACACAATGCGGGCTTGGCCTGGGAACAAGTCCTAGACAATTGCTGCAGCCAACACATGAGAAAAAGGCATCTCACGGCTTGATCTGTAACCTATGGGAATAATTAGGTAAGAGAGCATGGTAGTGCACATGCTGCTTCATCAGTACGGTATCGAGTGCCTATTTTTTCAACTTCATCCCAAGTTCCCAACAAGGGCCTCTCACCTAAATATTCTCACTAGTTTCATCGTTTAGGGGATTTTCTTTTGTTTTCTTTTTTCTATGTGTACTATTGATGCTTAATTTGTTCATATTTTGCTTTTGTTATGATTGAACTGCATTTATCTTTTGTTAGTAACTGATATTACGAACTAAGACTTTAGGGATCGATTTTGCCTGGTGAAGCCTTAATTCCCTGTAGATTCAAACATCTCTGAGTAGCAAATTAAACAATATGTTTTCCTGGCTAATTATCCATAATTATCCATATAGTAGCATTCCCAGATCTTGGACAGAAGAGATTAGATGTATTTATAAAATAGTTGTTCATTATTTAATCATTGATCTAAATAATTCCTCAGTTTCTGCATTTTGAAGTTCCATTCACATGTGATTGAAAATTGCATATGTGAAAGGCCACTCCTGCATTATAATTGCAAGAATCATATCATATTGATCATTAGCATAAAATCTCTAAATAATTGTATATGATACATGGTGGCATCACAAGATTGGAGTAGTTGTTGTGAACGCTAACTTTACAAGGTTCCTCTAAACGGCGCTGTCCTAAAGCTAATCTGACTACAAATTGCAATAAAAAATGTAGTTCTTGCTAGAAAGGTCTAGAGTTAGAGGAGGCTTTGTATCCACTTCTCCTCAGATTTCAATGTATTTGAATCACCTACTATATATTTCTTCTTTCTTTCCTAGCTCAACCCTAATGAGCTTCACAATTCTATCATTTTGTTAATTTGTTCCTCATTTTGTACTTTGTTTTTTCTATTAATGTCAATCTTCTACTCCCTTCTCAAAAGGGTAGTTCATAAATGAACAATTTATGCAAATTAATTCATGAAGCAAATAATTCCCCAGGTTTAATTTTCCAGGAACTACAGTAAGACATTTACGAAGTGTTTTTAGTTCGATCATGGGTAAATAATCAGTAATTAACTATGATTTCACAGATGTAATTACTAAAAAGAAGTTAAAACAAGATTGAAGAACTCTATCCTGGCTACAGGGATTTCAAATTCTTGATAGCCAGGTACAAAACCTGACTGAGGAGGGGGTAGGTATGTCATTGCCCCATATCTACACAAAGATGCTCTTCTACAAATCCTCGATGATCATTTTCTTTTGATATATCTCTCTCTTTTTTACTACTTATTCCCACCAATGTGTGATACTGTTTATATCTTACTATAACAAATGTTGATGATATATAATGATTAATTTGCACCATTTCATTGGATAAGTGATAGCGTTCGGAACAAATAGTATATAAAATTCCTTACTTCTAACAAAATTGAATTACGACAAAACATATACACCTCCATAGGTATGACAAATGAGTGGTAAGTTGTGATCCCATATGCATGGTCCAGATTCTTGACCATGATGCATTTTGGGTGACTGCCTGTCTGTGTTATTAGATGTCATAAGCTTCACCAGGAAAATCATAAAATAAGTGTTCGGTTGAGGCGGAAAGTTAATTTGTGTTCACTGGTACCCCATGCATTATAATAGATACAACATGACAGGTTCTGGGTTCGATCCCAAGCCCCCCGCTAGCCTCAGCCGTTGAATGAGCCAAAACATACCCCCCACTATTGGTGTCCTTGAAGGCGGGTTCCGTGCGGGGCAGTTGGTTGGGTTGTAGGTAACTAACTTTTTGCACAAATAGATATGAAAATTGAGTGGATATTGATTTGTTCAAATTGATAAGTGACAGGAATAAATGTCATGAAGCAGGATATGGAAAACACACACTAATAAGTAAAACATTGTCTTATGTTGAGGAAATGCTTTATGGATTTCAAAATTTGATATTCTCAAATATACATGGGCTGCAATTGCACACTTGCATTACTTAAATTGATCTGAAGCATCAATATATAGTAAAGTTATATATTTAAAAGATCACATTTAAAAAGGCGATACAATTAAAGTATAACATTAACGAGATAGAACATTTAAGAGAGAAGTTCTGGTTTTGATCAAACTTCTAAACATGCACTCCAAACCATTCTCCATTTCTTGAAAAAGGCACACCAGATCCTTATTTGAAACTTCAAGCTGATCTTTTCCCTCAGTTGTTCCTTTCTGAATCATTTTCTGGACGAGTGACCACCTTGTTGACTTCGACTTTGCAACAGATCCAGTCAAGAACAACAACAGTGACCTGTAGACAGATGATCTCACCACACCAACATCTCTTACTACTTTAATAGCTGATAAGAGGTGCTGATCTAGATCTAAGGGTTTCATGCTTCCAATCTTCTCATCAATTTGCTTCAAAGATGCAATAGCTTTTTTGGCATCTTTCTTCAGGTTCTTGATAAACGAAGTGGTTAAGCATACCTCTCCTTTTCTCCTTCTCATGGCCGACTGAACATCTCTGGCATTTTCTTTGACTTGTGAGACCAAATCTCTTGTAGAGCCACATATATCCATAAGACTAATGGATTTATCCAACAACTCATTGACCAATTGTGTATATTGGTTCTGAGTGAGGGCTTGTTGGGTCAAAGGTAAACTGAGAACATTGTCAACACATTCGTACAATACTTGCAGCCTTGTTAACGCACTGCAGATTGTATCGGCAGTAGGAACAGATGATATGGACGCCTGCCATGCTTTGAATTTGGAGATCTCCTCTTGAGCCTGAAGAATGCTTGGATGTGATCTGGTCGGCAAACTAGTCGATCGGATATGATGAGTATTATCTGGTGAGGTAGAAGTCATTCTTTCTTATGCTTTTGTTAAACAACTCAAAGTTTTGTGATGGTATCGGTAGCTCTAATGGTTCGTATATATACAAAGTGAAGATGGAGTGGATTAATCACACAATGTGAAGCCGACATGTGCATTCCATTAGAAAGAGTTGACCCTGCTTCCCAACTAGGCAACAGAAGCTGCTAATTTTGTTTTATTCGTTACTGATCAAATAGATGCTATTCCCTCATGCCTTTGTCTCACTATTGCTTAACAAAGTTTGTTTTTAGTGCAATATCTCTTGTTAGATTAATAGTTTGGAAGGATATGCAAATCAAAAACGCAGAACATATGAGCTGTATAATCATTGTGATGACCCAACCTTGAGATCAAAATAAAATGATGTGTTCGTATTGGGAAAATGCATTTCTAGAAACATTAAATAAAGAAACGCTCCGTATTTATTTTTTATTTTAAAGCAATGTCTTTTTATGACATTCATAATCAAATTTAATTCAGATATAACACAAAATGTTGGCATTGTCTTATGGTTTATGCCACTTCAAACGATTAAGGTCCCCTGATGCAATCATTTAATTAGGCCAGATGGTGAACTGGTCTGGTGTACCTTAACTTCAGGAGCTAATTTTGTAAAGGTGAAGGAAGTCTAAATCACAGAGACACACAATCCTATGGGACATACACATTTCTAGAATTGCCATAATCGATACCAAGTCAGGTGTACGTACATGGATAAGGAAGCTTAAAGTTCTGCAAGAACTAATGACATGGTCTTGACAGGCAGGCACACAGGTGGGAAGAGAAAGCATATATCATTTTCTCTCGAAAACGAAGAAGATGAGATATTTGTGGCATTAAAGATGCAAGGTAGGGGTGGCAGGGGAATAACTCGTAGAAAGAGCTACATCCAAAGCTTGAAAGAAAAGAATCTCATTTCTTGATCCATAATCAATGGCAATAATGGAACCAGAGCTTTGTTTACCAACTAGGAACCCATGTTAGAGAATTCCAATGAGTGCACATGCTTCTTCATAAGTGTAGTTGATCCCTTTTCTTTAGTTAGAATACACATAAAGAGAGCAAAAACCCTCTTGTTATCATAAATCCTTTAAATTCATATGAAAATAACAAAACAAAAGTACAGATTCCATAACTTCTTTTTTCAGCATCATCCACCAGCATAGGCAATATCTGATTCATTAGTTTGCTTAATTAGCAATCTTCAATTTGAAGTGGGGCTCACTAATCCCAATGCATTGGAGCTACTTTTGTCTTGTATGCCCACTCTGGATACAATCAGTGGAGCTCCAATTAATGCAGCTTTAACGATCGTACACCTGTGGCAAGATCTTTTGAACTTGCCACTGGCCCAACAAGCCCTTTTGGTACATAAAGCATGCATGGAAAATTAATTGGTTGTTGATGATCAGTTGTTGGATCAATCAATGAAGCTTTTAGATGTCTATAGTTCCATAAACGGTGCTATACAGTGAGCCTAGGAATTATATGTACAAGATGTTCAATCATATCTTAGAAGGACAAGTTGAATTAGATGGTTTGTACATAAACCCTTCAGCAGAAAAATATGGGATGTGCCAAGAAATATTTCGGCATAAATGATCAATTCAATAACCAGATTAATTAGGGTCAATACAATCTCAGATCTACAATACCACCACTCAGATCAGATTAATGCAGTGAGCATTCTGTGCTGCATCATTCAGTCTACAAATTTTCAAGGCAGGCTCTAGAATCACATATTGATGTCTCTGAGAAAGGTTTGAATGCATATGCTTTATGACCATTCCGAAACAAGGGCCTCCGTCCTCCTCCTCAATATTATTCGCTCTCACTAGCTTCATTGTCTGACTTGGAGTAGTCGCACGCGTGCACGCTAAAATTTTAGAGGATCAGCCGATTTTTTGGAGTAAGAATATGAAAAGACATATAGATGTTGGTGGTTACTTGAATGATGTGTTGTTCTATATTAATGATTTTCTCATGTACTATAGCACTTACTTTGATCTCACTATCCAAAGTTACCATGAGTTTAGGTATTCATTTGGCCTAATTAATCAATAATCAAATCCCTGTTAAGCATTTGTAAGCAGCAAAGGAGACTTGTTTAATTTCATGGCTGATTGATTAAGGTATTCATTTGGCTTAATTAATCAATACATATACATACATAATTGAACAGGCTTTAGATAATGCTGATCAATGATTAAGGAAATCAAGTGAAGGTCAATAGATTCGATCTTGGACAGAAGAAAATAGCTGTATTATTGATAAAATAATTGCTCGTTTTCTGTATCATGAAGTTCTAGCTACCCTGATGTCATGATGAGAACCGTTGACATGCCACACGTGCATTATAATTGCAGAACTCATATCATATTGTTCATGTGCATGCAAGCTGGAACAAATATTATATATACATACATAGAGAATTTCATTTTACGAGAACGCGAAAATATCTTTTTTACTATGGTCAATCACATAGGATATTGTAGTTCACCAAGTGTGGTGCTAAATCAGATACACGTTTTGGCGCAACCTAGGTGGCGGGCTAAGTCATCTGTCTCATGTATTATCACATGTGATAAGTGTGTTTTCACATTTTCGTAAAATGAATGTGTTCTCGTTAATTTGAATCTCCATCTATATATTTCTTAGGAGAGAGATGGAGATGGAGATTCGACAAAAATCAAAATAGATTCATTCATGATGTAATGCAAAAAAAAAAAGCAGGCTCTTACTAAAATTACAAATTAAAATCTTGGGTGATTGAACAAAAAAATAGAGTTCAATACGTATAATATATAAAAAAACATATGGATTAGAAAATATTATTGGGATCAAATCAGACCTAAATGTAAAGGCAAGATCGATCCTTAGGTTTAAGGATCGGGTCTGGAAATTTTGTTCACTTCAACGGGACCAAATCTAAATTGCAGTGTTTAATTTAAGTCTATAAATCGTTTGTCACATTTAAATGTTATAATTTATTTATACACAAGAAATTCTAAAGTGAACAATCACGAATTCAATCAAATTATTTTATTGTTACTATTGAAAAAAATTGGAACTAGAGTATGAGCTTAAATTAGAAATGTTCATCACGACGAAATCAGACTAGCCAAAATTGAAAATTAAAAATAACTTGATTGAAAATATAAGCATTCTAAATTGGTTCGGTTTTCTAACTTGGACCGTGAACCAGATATAAACTTTGACCTCTTCAATTAGAAAAATAAAAACCTAAAATGACTTTATTTGAAGTTCTATAAATAAAAATCCGATCAGCTTTAGTTTAGTCTAAATCGAGAACACATTTAAAGAATATGGAATTGAGAAATACGTCGAATATAACTGAATGTGGTCGAGTTTGGTCCACTCCCAATTTGATTCTTCGACTCTATCGATTTGGACTAATTTCGGCTCTCACAAAGTTCAAACTCACATATTAAAATAGTCTTACAAGAATTTGATGTAATTTAGAACTAAGAATGTAACATAAATTCCCATACTAGAAGGTCTATAAGTTTTAGACATAATCTAAATATACTTTCCACATTTAAATATATATACTCTTAAGTTCGGAATCCAATATATTTATCATTAATCGATCAAACCGAAATCAACTAACTTTTTGTTATTACCATGACTTTTTACATGCATGAGCATACATCTTTTGGGTCGGCATATGATGTCATTCGTCATTTATTCCGACCGAGAAAAATGTGGTTTTTTACGTAGATCTTAACAAAACTAAGGTCGAAAATAGTGGAGGAACCAATGGTGCCTTTACCATTTTATCCACAAAAAAACTTTTATACCCACCTAAATTAAATTATTTAGTAAGCTATGTTTTTCGTTCGTGTGGTTTGTTATTATAATTAATTATGAAGAGAAGGAGAGGAAAACCAGAAAAGTGGGACTAACGATTCTAACAAGATGTTAGATATATATATATATATATATATGGACTATACAGAAAAACTGTTAGTGGATAAGATTTTAACTCAAGAAACCACACATATGGATAAGAAACCGTATTACCGTACTGTGCATAAATAAAAACCGGGTTTTTGTGAGAACCGCACCGCGCAATGTGACAGTGCTAGTGTTGTCTTTTGATCCATTAATTAACAATTTTCTATATCAACCCAAATCCTCTCTATCAAATATTACTTATTTGATAAACAAATAGAATAAGACTTATAAATCACTCTCATATTAGCATCTCTTCCTATGTGAAACAAATATATTTCATTATTTAATATAATATGCGTTAAAAGTGACTTCACACACTACTTTATAGCAACAAAGGGTATAGCAACCACTAAAAATTCGTCACAATAGGTAATAAAATAATTTTTTTATATATGATTGAAGAGTTTGATTTTTTTTTTAAATAGACACTTATAGGACGAAATGTCGTTGGAGTAGGGATTCAAGTAAAATTTTCAGCTAAGCTGATTTATTTGAAAAAATAAAATAAATCATATAATATGTACAACGACTGTGATAACCAGATCTTGGTTGTCACCTGAGGTAATGAATATGTGATTATTTGTTATATGTGATTACGTGACAACATGATAAATTGATACATTTGATCATGTTAGTATGTGAGAATGTGCATAATGTGAATATATGACTAAGATTATGTGTATGTGGGAGCGCATATGCATGTATGATATATCACTACAAGATAAAAGGGTTTTAGAGAAGGTTTTGTTTTGAGCTTAAAAGTATTAAAAGCTTCTCTAAAGGTTTTAGAGAAGCTTTTCAATTCCGTCACAATGCTTCTCTATATAACAGTAGGTAAAGGTTTTAGGGAGGGTTTTCGGAGGGTGCGTTTTTGTTAGCTTTTAGAGACACTTTTTTTGGGGCTTTAGATACACTTTCAAAACTTTTCTAAAGATGAGTCAACTTTTTTCAAAAAGCTTCTCTAAAAGTATTTATTAGTGACGTTTTTCAAGTATTTGTGAYGGTTTAGAAACGTCTCTAAAAAATACTTTCAGAGAAGGTTTACAAAAAAGCTTCTCTAAAAGTATTTATTAGTGACGTTTTTCAAGTATTTGTGACAGTTTAGAAACGTCTCTAAAGAATACTTTCAGAGAAGGTTTACAAAAAAACTTCTCTAAAGGTATTGTTTTAAGTACATTTTACTACTTTGAAAACCTTCTCTAAAGGTTATCTTTAGAGACAAATAATCAAAACTTTCTCTAAATGTTATCTTTAGATGCACTTTTAAAACATCGATTCCTTCTCTAAAGAGTATATTATTTTCTTTCAACCATATTTCAGCCCTGTATTTATATATAATTATATATTATAAATAATAATATCAATCAACAAAAACAACATAAAAATCTCAAAGCAATAAATTTCATACATTTACCATATAAAAGACAAGAATTTTTCAAAACAATCTCTAACGTTCAATCAATCCATACATCCATTTTTTAACATCCTTCCTGAACTCCTCAGAAAACTTGATGCTCAACCTATCACTTCATATCTATTTTCTAACTTTTTCTTATATTATAGTAGAACAACATTTGTTATCCCCAGACTTCCACAATAAGATGATATGCCACAGACCATGTTCCTTACCACAAGGTTATCCCCAGAAGCAAGAGTTTGCAGAATGTCTTCATCATTTTTCACTTGGAAATATATACCTGAACAGGTAGCAGACCAGGGCATAATTGAGACCAATGAAAGAACTTTTATCAAAACAAAACTACAAAARATACCACAATAGAAAGATGGACTAGGGAACTTACTTCCATGTTCACCCTTGACATAAGGCAAATCAGGCAAGAAAATATTCTCATAGACTCCGTCACTGACCAGCCYTGAGAACATAAGCAACGCTTGGCTATTTGCCTGAAAATAGCATCATCTTATGATCAATTCCTATCAGAATAAGTGTTTGCTTCTTTGTCTTCCTAAAAAAGTTGATACTGAGTAAAATTAGTCGGTATATTATATAAGATTTTACGTATCAGTTATAGTTACAAAAATAGTATCGTACAATATTCACCCCTACGCGTAATAATAGGAAAAGGTTATGTTGCATATTAGTGTAAGATATGTTGGGGATGTTTTGCACAAAGCACAAGCCATCACAACATGATTGTTGTGGCAAAGGATATAGCTTTGCGACTAGTT
>NC_037532.1:28751316-28767124 GCF_001531365.2 Cynara cardunculus var. scolymus | reverse complement strand
GCCTTTTGCTTTAAAAGTCCTTACTTGTTTTAATCTTATCTGAGATGAGATGCCATATAACTTAATCCTCATCTAAGCAATTGCAGTGGGCATGCTTAAGTGAAGTGAGACACATATAGTGAGAGACTTGTCAAGCTGGTGCTGCATTTTGAAATTTCGCTCACAAAGGAATGCTTTAAATAGTCAATCAAAACACAATGTTGAAATTAACAGCTAGTGACTAATAGCAGGTCTACAGAGGATAGCCATCTTTTAAGGCTGCTRGGAAATTTGATTAMTTGAGCAGAAAATCAGAATKACCAATTTAAGAGTTAACATTGAGYACACAACTTCTTAACTGCCAAATGGGTAATTTTGCCAAGAAATATATTACATTTTCTAACATATAACAATATTAGCAAGACACCTAACCTAGAACAACTGATAAGAAACCACAAAGAGAAACAAGTTAACAAATTTAGTTGAATACCTTAGCACATGATGCCAAAGATTATTGGAGATAATGTTCATTCCCAGGACACTGAGACAATACATTTCATCAAACATTCACAATCAGATCTAATGAGTATGCTGGSAGAATATAAACTTTTGAAGATTGTAATGTGCAAGCAAAGGAATAATACCTCTTCTACAGCCTTTTCGAAACATTGAAATGCTTGCTCAAACTGAATCTTAGCCTCATCATGGTCCGGGGTTAGAAAAGCGTTAGCAGTGTGGGCATTCTCTAAGCACCACAGAGCCTCATGTTTTGCAGGATTGATAGCCAATGCCTCGTCCAATTTTGACACAGCATCTAAATTTTGTTTATTTATTGTGAACCAAATAAAAAAGTTTTTAGCAGATTGTTTTAATGTAAAATAAAGATCAAAAACAGAATGAAAACTCCTAACAGAAACAACATCATTTTCCCCTATTATAGAGATTTAATAAGCATTAGCAACTGCAACAATACCTTGAAGCATCTTCCTTGATTCCTTGATATCTCCAAATTGGGAGAATTCCAGCAAAGCTCCACCCCATCTTGTTAAATTATGTTATGATATAATATGTCATTTCTGTCTCTAAGATGCAAATGCTTGAGTTTTTTGATGAAGAGAAAAAGGCAATAATTATCACATGTGGTAATTCTTTAACAACAACTAATAATGGATATCAATTGCTAAAGAGTAATCAATGAATTCATTAGTAATCAAAATAATCCAATCATTGTCGAGATATAAAGAAATAATAAAAGATGTAGGATCAATCCACCATGCTGACCATGTTAGTATAATTGTATTCTAAAATTTGGCACCAACAGCTTCTGCAGAAGCAAGTCGTTATCAAGAAAACAACATATTTTGGAGAACTTGTTCCAAAAATTAAACCCTAAATTAAACCCTAAAACCCAAAATCAAGAACTTGTTYCAAAAATTARGAMTCGTACCAGGGCGAGAGCKAGAGATGCAGCAAAASAACACATGTTTCCTYACTTTGCAAGATTTGAGTAGGAAATTCTTTCTATGCAGTCCTTCTCTTGCATTTTCCAAAAAGACTGTTGTTATGACTCAAGCTCTACCCCATGATATTGTCAAAAAGTGAGGAAACATGTGTTGAGAAGGAAAGTAGGCAAGCATAAGAAGTTATAACAGACTATTAACCAAACATATTAAGGCAATAATTCTTTAAAAAGAAGTATTATACAAAAAGGGTTCCTGGGAATACAATCATTTAAAAGTGATATGATATATAAGGAACTGTGAAATTGAAGATAAAAAGAGTTCAAAAACGGCGTCTTGATCTCTATAATTGGAACTTACAACAAGCACATCTGAAACTTGTTCCAGATAATTTGTCAAGTTTGAAACCGCGTTTGTCATATCACACTTTGTCACATACATGAGGTCTGAAAATGAAACACCCTAAAAGACAATGTAAGACAAAGTCAATCTTCAAAAATTCATGTTGAGAAAAGATTTCAAAAACAAATTGAAACCATTTGTGTGTGTGAGTTGGTGCGACAGATAAAAGGGCATCTGAGATTATCTAATATGCAAGACCAAGTGTACAACAATTCAAAGTAATAAATTTTGTTGATCTGCAAAAACTTTGAAGGAGCAGCAGCAAGTCAAAACTAATCACACCTTCCACCACATGTGTCCATAACCCATAGCCTCCAATGCAACAGCTGGTACCAGCAGAGATGTTACATTATCTATATCGATGTAAATTTGAGATTACAGAAACATAAATTAGAAATTCGACCAAAAAGTATCTGAAAATTGCTTAAAAGATGATCCATCAAGAAAGAGACTGCATGATACAAAATTTGGATCATGAAGTAAGTCACTTAATGCATTGGAAGAAGGCATGAAAAATTACATAAAACATACCACCAAAACCTCCATTTAAAATTGTGATCCGACGTGCAGAAGCAGTTGTCGAAATTCTGTTACTAACTACCGAACCTGTTTTTTTGGTAGCATGAAAGTCAATCGCCACATACTTGTAAACAAAGTCATCCATCTTGAGATCAAATATAACTTCAATAAAGAAAAATGTAGAAAGGAAAAACAATAATGATAATGGTGGTAGCAGAAGATCACCAAATTCACCTATTAACTCTATTCTACAACTTCATTTTATGGATCATATAAAATTTCTTTACTTACTTCTTACACATATTTAATCAAACAAAAGATCAAATTCTAACCAATTCTTTGAATCAAACAACACCAACAATAGCAACAACAAATAGTTTATGGGTTAAAATATCCTAAATTGGACAAGGCTAAGGYATACCAKAAAAGTATTGAAAAWTAAAAAAAACCAAAGTTGATTAATGTAAACAGAGTCCGGCATAGCGGATTAGTACTGATCAAGAAATCAAAAACCTAAAACAAAATTTTGGTCATCAAKAATTYYAACATGCAATGATAACTATGATTGAAACAACCACCTTTGCATTTTAAGTAGAAGAAGAGTATTGTATAAATGAATAGAACAAATCATGTTATGTCAATTYAGGTTTAACACCAAGTTCCGTTAAYGACATAGGAGCTAAAGCTGAAATATATACAACTAGGATGGTGAGGCGACAACGAGAGGATGAGGATGAGATGGAGAGCGACGGCCAGAGGAGGAGGCGACGACAAGCGATGGCCAGGGAGGAGGCGACGATAAACAACGACCAACGAAGTAGAGAGACGAAGAGGYGAAATGATTTTAGGGCACCGTTCTCTATTTGGATTTCTAGGAACATTTCTACTTATAATTCTGATTTACTTGTTCTTAAAATGTTTTTTTATTCTTTTACATACGCTTTACAAAGCGTTAATAAAACTTTTTATTGAATTTTTATTTTCTTTTAAATAATCTAGCTTTTAGAGATGCTTGCCAAAACATCACTAAAGTTTTGTGTGTGACCATATGAGAGGTTTTCAAAAAAGGCGTCTCTAAATGTTTAGAGAAGTTTATTGTAGGGTATAATTTGGTTCAAAATCTTTCTCTGAAATTTATAATACTTTTAAATTACAKATTTCATTTTTGTTGATCAATTCCTTCTCTAAAAGACATCTTTAGATACACTTTTAAATTCTTCTCAAAAAGTTCCTTCTCTAAAACTCATTTTTCTTGTAGTATATATATATATATATATATACACACACACACATGCATGAGTATGGATGCATGGGTTGTGTGTATGTGTGAGTACAACCGACCTTTCCTTTTAGGAAGGGGTATAAAAGGAGGGTAAGACCTCCATTTTCCTTCTTCTTGTCATTTTGAGAATTTGAGCAATTTAAAAAGTGAAGTCTTGACCGGATTATTCCACTACTAAAAAAAAGGGCATCACCGACGGATTTTTCTGGCGGAAATTCCGTCGGAAATATTACCGATGGATTACCGACGGATTTCCGACGGATACCAAAAAAGTCAAAAAAAGTCAACTTTTATCCATATCCGCCACAGATCCCCCACAAATCCCCCACTGAATTTTTCGGGAAAAAAATTAAAATTATTTAAAACGGGTTTTCAACGGATTTGTGACGGATTTCTGACGGATTTTTTTACTTATTCTAAACCGTCACAAATCCGTCGGAAATCCATCGCAAAATTTGTCTAATTTGTTTAAATCAATTAATTAGTGTTAATTAAAAACAATTTCCGACGGATTTCCGACGGAATTTTATTTTTTTTTTTAAATAAATTCCGTCGGAAATCCGTCGGAAATGTTAAAAATGTTTTTTTAATTATTTTTCTAACAAAGGTATATATATATATATATATATATATATATATATATATATTTATTTATAAAAAAAAAAGACTTTCAAGGTGAGTGATTCTTATTACTTTTAAACTCATCAGAATTGTATAATTGATTGTAGAACTTTACTTTTGATATAAAAGTTATCCGCTGGAGTGTTGTCCGGATTAGCCCTAAATCGGACAAGTGTTAAGCGGTTTAGCCATAAACCGGACAAGGGTTAAGCGGTTTAGCCATAAACCGGACAAGGGTTGGACGATTTAAACCCTAAACCGGTTAAGGCTTAAGCGATTTATAAATAAACCGCTTAATAAGTGTTGTCCGGATTGGACTTAAATCGATCAAAAGTCAAGCGGTTTAGTCTTAAACCGGACAAGTGTTGAGCGATTTATGATCATTGAGTTTATATCAAGTATTTTGAACGAAGAAGTAGGAATACGACTATAAGGTAGTCGGTTTATTTTAAATCGGACAAAGCATTGAGAAGAGCTGTCCGGATTAGTAAATCGGACAAGGGTCTTGTGTTGACCGGATTAGTAAATCGGACAAGGGTCTTGTGTTGACCGGATTAGTAAATCGGCCAAGGCTTGACCAGAGATGAAGTCCGGCCAAGTTTGTGTTGATCGGATTTGTGCCTTAACTTATATATTATTTATACAATTGTCATTTTTACTATTCTTGTATAAAGAATGAGAATTTTGATAAAGAATGATTTTGAAATGATAATATTCCATTAAAACATTTATGACTACGGTCGGTCCTAATTGGAAGTGTTTTGTGAAAAATGTTTCGACGAGAAAATAAGGGTGGCATATCAAGGAGAGGTGTACCTTGGGATAAGGGTGGTATATCAATGAGAGGTGTACCATGGGATAAGGGTGACATATTAAGGAGAGGTGTACCTTTGGTTATAAGGGTGACATTTGTATGTGTGTTATGTGATATAACTCTTACTATTATATCTTTTAAAATTATCGTGGTGTGGAATCTTTATTTCTTTGTGATTTAAAGGTTTAAGATTGGGGTTTTTATTGGAAATCGTAGTCTGGATGTTATTGAGGAAAAAATAGCAGGTTTGGCCTGAAACTTTAAATAAACATTGTTTAATTGAAAAGGGTAAAAGTTGCATTATATGAAACCTGGTTGGTTCAAACCTATAAAGGTTTGGAGTATATTATTTGAATAGCTGAATGTTTGGCTTGAAAAGTGGAAATGTGCTGATATTATGGTCTTATTTATTCATATATTTGTTACATATATGAAAAGTTGTTTTACTTAAAAGTTTTGATGATCTTCACCCTGCAATAAACATAAATAGGGTAACTCACTAGACCTTTTGGTCTAACCCTCGTTTTGTGATTTTAAATATGTATTGCAGGAAATGCTGAAGGTAAGGGGAAAGGGAAAATGTGATAATTTCCCTATATGTTTACCTGCATGAGGATTGGATGATGATATGTATAGTTTTGATAGATGGTCATTGATTAGTACAATAATTTGTATTTTGAATTTTTGGACCATGTATTTCATATTGGTAGAATCTTGTATTAAGGGACCTGAATGATGTATAAACATATATTTCATGTATGAAGTATGTGTTACATGCAATGTATGGTATGGGGTGTTACAACGACGACATATAAATGATAAACTTTTTAATTTAAACAAGATATATTTAAAAAAAATTAGAATATCAGGGACTAATATCGTCGATATGTCATCGTTATTGACTCAAAAAAATAATACAACCCAAAAAACGGTGTTTCTTTTATATGGCCCATTTCAAGCTCATCCTCAACCAGGCCCTTAAGTCCTAAACTAGCGTCTTAGGGATATGGTGGAATTTTGCGTCATCCATCACTTCAATCCATCCGTGCAATTGTGCGAATGTTACCGATTATGGTCGGTTATATGAATCAGACTCCTGTGCAGTTGTGGTTGATTGTAAGAATGAAAATCGGTGTTCTCCCCTCTATTCTCCATCACGAGAACTCCGCTTCCCCAAGGTAAATTATATTATATCTTCAATCCAAATATATTCCTCTGTTTTCTATAGACTATGATTGAAATTTTGAAGCTCAACAATTACAATTTTGTAAAAATGTTGTTTGAATTTTCTAGTAAAACTGTGAGAATAGGTCATCTGAAACGAAATTGAACTCTCTTTCTTTCATAATGTTGAAACTAGATATGTTCTACATCGTTTTTCTTCTATTGTTGCAGTTCTATTTTTGTGATAGAAGTTTATAATGTTTGATACTGACAGTTCTGGTTGTTTGTTTTTAGGCACTTGAGAACAAAGAAGAACTAAAATTGAAGTTGAAGATGGCACTTCATGAAAAGTCCGATATTTTTAACTCTGACCAGCAGGAGGAAGACAATGTCAGAGCTTAAAGACGATTTAGTAATTTTGTGTGTGATTTTGCTTTAAGTATACTTGTAGGATACATATGTTTTATTCTTTCAAAACTATTAATAACTTCAATCAATTGATTTTATGATTATCTACTTATTCAATTTTTATTTTTCAAGTCACAGTAATTACTTTTGAAGCACACATCCAAACACCCCCTTAAAAGTGCAATTCCTTTAAAAGGCTATATCTAAGTTCAAGTGTGTGCGGCATAAGCTACTGTTAATATGACCTTCGATAAACTGATGTGATTGTTAGGACGAGATGCAGTTTTCGATGTTTTTAGTGAATAATGTAACACCCCCAAACTCCACATTTGCATATAACACAAATTTTATTACATAGAAATATAATTTACATCATAAGGTCGCACTAGTACAAGAATTCATATATGTACAAAATCTACATATAAAATTTCCAAAACAAATCATGTACTATCACATGTAATATAATATGTATCTTCAAAAGCATATTACAGATTAGGAAAAAATAATCACATTTTCCCTTTCTCTTTAATATCCCTGGACCCCGCCATTCCTGCGTTACATAGTTTTAAAACAGAAAAATGAGGGTTAGACCAAAAGGGTCTAGTGAGAAAATCTTTTCTTTGCAAATGGAGGGTGATAAACACCAAAATATAATAAAGTAACTTTGCTCAGAAATATTTGTAATATAATCAAATAATGTAATTCTCAATGACATGAATAATAGAATAAACTCAAGAACCTCGGTTCTATAAAATAAATACATCTACTTAAGGATCCAACATTCTCAATATAAAACAAATATTGTAACCAAAGATTCTCGGAATCATTAGATCATTCATTTGTAAATATTTAACAGAAAGATTTAAGGCAATACTTGCCCTTTATGACAAACTATTTTTCCCTTCTTAATAACATCTAAATTATTGTTTCTAACAAGAATAATATCTCTAATTCATCATATCACAAAGAAATGATGATTCAAAGTTATTAAGTCCAATTAGTAACAATTATAAGAGTTATAATATTATCCACATATGACAATGTCTCCATTATTCCAAGTACACCTCTCCTTGATATATCATCTTTATCCTCCATCAAAACAGGGTTACTTATCAGAACAGACAAAAGTCACCACGTCTGAAAGTACTCATTCCCAGTTCCAAGCCAGAACAGACAAAAATCACCACGTCTGGGGAACTACCATTTAAAATAAGTTTCATACCAAAACAGACTTACGTCACCACGCTTGGTAGAAACAGTTTTACAAAATCCACTTCCATACCAAAACAGACATATGTCACCACGCTTGGTAGGAAGGTTTCCCAAAATATAGTTTCATACCAAAACAGACTTACGTCACCACGCTTGGTAGGAAGGTTTCCCAAAATATAGTTTCATACCAAAACAGACTTACGTCACCACGCTTGGTAGAAACATTTCCCCAAATCCAGTTCCATACCAAAACAGACTTACGTCACCACGCTTGATAGGAACATATTTTTTTATTTAAAAAGATATAAAATACCCATTTTTATGAATCCATAATCAAACCCAATAATAAACATTTTAAATTATATAAATGTCTAGAATATTTAACACATGAAAATTATCAAATAAAAGTTATCCTGATATACAATCCGGACAACACTTATCCCTTTTGTCCGATTTACTAATCCGGACAACCCTTGGTCGATTTAAGACTAAATCGCATGACTCATGTCCGGTTTAAGGCAATCCGGACAACACATGGTCGATTTAATACTAAACCGTTCAATACGTGATCGATTTATGACTAATCCGCACGACCCTTAAGCGATTTAAGGTTAAACCGCACAATGCTTGGTCGTATTCCTACTTCTCCGATCAAAACCTTTATCCGGTTACATAATTCAATATCTTGCTAACTTATTAAATCTTATGACTTTTAAGCGATTTATAACTAAATCGGATAACACACGACCAGTTTAAAAGAAATCCAGACAAGCCTTGTCCGGTTTATACTTAGTCCGGTCACCCTTTGTCCGAATAAGGACCCCAATCAGATAACTGATTTCTTCCAAATTAATAAGCAATATTCACTAAAACCATTAACAAAATTTTGTATAAAAGAAGTTAGAATCACTCACCTTATGAGAATTCTTAGTTTTGAAGAAGATGGTAAAACTTCTTGAATATCCGGACAACACACTCCTCAAATGCTCTCCAAATTTCCAAATGAAGCAAGAAACTTCACCAAGAACTCAAAATCCTCTATTTATACTTTCCAAAAATGAAAAGTCGGCTACCAGCCTTACCCATATACATGTATACACAATTTACCCATGCATATATAATTTCATGCACACACATGCCCGTGCATATTATATATATGTATATATACATAACACACATATATGTATATATATATATATTTATATTATGCATATATCCCTATGCATAAAATACACATATTCACATATTAAATTCACATAAGCATGTATCCACATAAACAATTAATTCATATAACAAATACCTTGGGTAATAACCTGGACCCAGTTATCACAAGTAATGTGTTTATGCTATGATTTTACTTATATCTCTTGTTGGGCTATGTGACTTTTTAGATTTTATTTTACTTCTAGAACCGTATTCCACTATTCGATATGCTTTAAACTCATGCTATCAGTTTTGCCTACGCTCTATTACCAGATTAGACTCAGTTCCCCTAGATGAAAGGAAAGGTATTATGAACAGAAGTTTTTGGCCAACACTCATGAGAAGCTTGACACAATACTTCAGAGAGATGTTTTAAGCTTTTTAAGTTTTTTATAACCATTTCATGATGCTATACAATTCTTTCTAGATTCTAAAATATACAAAAGGCCTATGTTGGGTGATGCACTATTACTATGAAGGTGTTTGTTCGTGGCAGTGGTAATTTCCCCCCTCTATTATCTCTATCCATTATTTAAGGGGTTTCCATTGTATTTTCCATTTTTTATGATGTTTCCTTTTTTGTTTCTTCTTGAATGGAGCTTGATCCAAATTCCATTATTAAACTGGTGTGGGCACGTTCGTCGGTCTTGAGCCTACAAGGGTGAGTGATATCATCCCCTCGATCGTTGGTCTTGAGCTTTTTGTTCGAATATGATATAACATCCTATATTAGTGGTTATTTGCATCAACTATTCCACCATAGGTTAGGGATAGCATCTACCTTTTTCTTTATAACTAAAGTTATACATATTGTTGCAAAAAAGCAGTGTCTGATCTTTAAAAGTCAAATATGGAATTTTTCTTACCTCCTTTGCGCTTAATGAGGTCATAATTGAAATGGCGACCAAGACCAACATGTTTTCTTTTGCTTGGATTCTTTATCATACTTTCCAGATCACTAGATGCTCTGAACAGATAAATCAAATTCTTGATGACATTCTTAAGGTCTGTAGGCTTTTAAATCTTAAATACTGATTAGGTATCTACTCCTTCCTTGTTTCTTTATTTCTGATATAATCATATGTTATCTCTTAGACATTCCATATTCTTGTTTTCCTATGGGTTTGTATATAGAGTGTGATCTAAATATTCAATTTGTTAATCTTGTTTTGCATCTCATGTGATAGCACGCTTTCTCTTCAGTTTCGTAATTCGTTCAAGTTATTTTTGATGTAGAACCTGCTTCTTGATGTAAAAATAATTATATGCACTTGCATACATGTTCTAAATTCAAGTAGTGCTACTTGATTACCCTAGTAACATGGTTGTATGAATATCAAAATTCCCCTCAAATCTCACTTCCACGTCACCTGAATGTGTTCTAAGTATTAGTTGTCGCTCGAGGACATAGTGGAGATGTTGGGGTATAAAACAGCTACCACAACAGAACGAGGATGAGGATGAGGACACAAAGGCTGACTCGTACGACGATTAGATATTTATGTATTAATATGTTTAAGACATCAGTGTTTATTTTGTCATCAACTTTGTATTACGGTTTTAAAATTATGGTATTACGGTTATTAAAATTATTGTATAACAAATATTAAAATTATTTTATAGTTATTAAATATCAAATTATTTGATTAAAAATATATTTTATAACCAAATTAAAATTGCAAATAAATGTTTGTAATTGTTTCAAATGATACGTATTGAAACAAACAATTTATTGATATATGGCATTTATAATAGTTTGATACGTTTGACCTGACCTTATATGTTATAATAAAATGCATTAAATAATTTGAAGGATTTATTTTTTTGATAATACGCATCAACTATCATTTTTCTACATTGTTATAGCCCCATAAATGTCGAAAAGTTATGACCAAATTTGCCAAAACAAACAAAGTGTTGGTCAGTTTTGTTTGTCGAAGAAAATTGTCAAGTTAGGTGTCGTTTATCAAACGCTTATCCGAGTAAGCGCTTATCAAGTCACTTTACTTTACTGGATGAATATGACAAAGACTAAAAATCTTACCCAGTAAGAGCGAATGCAAGAATCGAGAGTCTTATCCAGTAAGTGAGAACGAGGACTCTTATCATGGTTAGTGCTTACCGGGATAAATTGTTGCATACAATGCGTCTTATTGAATAAAATCTTACCTGGTAAGTAAACGATAGTGTTGAATTTTATCGATAAATGCTTACCGAGTAAGTGTTTAGATAAACGGCCTCTTAAACTTATTGGTTTAACCAATATTTTGACTCTTAAACTCACCAAACAAACCAACCACACATTCATGGGGCAGATCTAGATCTAGATGCATGGGATAGGAGGCACTTGCCCCCAAAAAAAAGTCACCAAAAAGTCATATTTTTAATAATTAAACCCCATCTAGGTGTATGTGGGGGCAATGCTAATTTGTTACTTGATTTCTTTGATTTTGATTTGTTATGTTCAATGTTGTTTTCAATTTGCTCCAACTTTAAAGATGGTCTCACCACTTTGTTATTGACTTTGTTACTAATGTTATTAGTTAATTCAAACTTTAAATGACAGTCTCACTCTCAGGACGGTCCTAAGATTTTTGATGTCCTGTGCGAAAATAATAAAAAATGCTTCTAAGCCTATTTTTGTAAGTCAATAAAAAAATGAAACATGCGATTTTTTAAAGAGTTTATAACCTATTCAAACTAAGTATCTCATCCTGATGTTGATTTTTATTAACTATAACTAAAAAAAAATACAATGGAGGGAACATAAAAACCAAAACCCCGAATACAAAATATAAAATGATAAAATGACAAATCATGGATTAAGATCGTCTTTTCTTCTTTTCCAGTTTTCCCTTTTCCAAATTGAAATTAGCAAAATAAAAACCTTATTTCAATATATGGAACTTAAAAGATAAGGAAAACTATAATTAGTTTTTAAATAAAATAGTAAATTAGATCCAAATTGTTGTCATAGTAAACAAAAAGTAAAACTTAAAAGTTACAGGTCTGACGACTAAAGACTAAACGTTTATCTGTTAGCAGCTTAATAAGTTTAATGGAACTAACAACTTATTCACTCAACTCTCAACTATGCATGACTGTTTCGTAGTAGCTTAATGATATAGAAAGTGACTTATCCAGTAAACTTCTAGGGGGAACTTTATAGAAAGCAATTTTTTTTCCAAACATGTTCCTTTCAACTAAAAAAACGCTCTTTACATCTGTGAAAAAACTCTCCCAAACAAAAGCTTTTTCAACTTATACAAATAGATTAATTCATACAAACAACTTTATACAAACAAAATTTTTTCCAACGATATGCATTCAGTATTCATCACTACTAAGCCTTGGGCCGATTTTTATAGTTAAAGCTCAGTGGTCAAATTCTCAAATTATTAAACTCAAAACTAGTAATAAAGGTAATTTGATGCCCCTTTAGGCTTTGATGCCCTGTGCGGCCGCACGGGCTGCACGTGGCCAGGGCCGGCCCTGCTCACTCTTGTTAGTTAGTTTGCTACTAGCAAGTATGCTATTTCTGTTTTGTTATTGTTATATCTGATTTTGTCATTATTCTCTGTTTTATAAAAATGAATGTGTGGTGTAGTTGTACAATTGTTATTTAGTATAAGATAAACTAGTTTATCTAATGTTGATATAGATATAACCGAAATCGAATCGAATAAGTTATTCCTTTTTGGTTAACTGAACCATTTAATCTGACAATCGTTTAGCTCGAACCTCATTTGATTCAGATGGGTTATTCGGCTTTAGATTTTTATTTTTATTTTTTAATGATAGCAGAAACTCCTAAAGTGTGCCCACAATCACCCGAGTTCCTCGATCCACCACTGCACACACCTAAATGATTTAATTGCTAGAATGTTAACACATACTACATGTGAAAAAAAGAAAGTGCAAGGAGAACATCTAAGTAGCTACGGTTGTGCGTATTTCTTAGCCTCGATATATTACAAATACTCTTTTCGAGTATACTCTAAACCGAATCATAGCATTTTTGATAAGTGAAGGACTAAAATTGTAAAAAAAATAAACTTGAAGGTAAGAACTTGGACTAGAATTTCATTCCTTATGGTGGCGTTTTGGAATGGATACATTTCAAACCACATCTTTCAAAAAGTGCATTCTTATTGCAATTTTCAAGTTAATTATGTTTTTAGTCTTTTTGATTTGTTAAAAACTGTTTTGTCCTTATGATTCTGAAGTTATAATTTTCATTCTTACAGTTTACAGTTTATTATTGTTTTTGTTCTCATGCTTTTAAAACTTACTGTAATTTTCGTCCTTTTGATTTAAAAATTCATTGTTATTTTAGTTCCTTATACTTATAGAAGTTAAGATCAACAAAGATTTGCAAAACACAGGAACGAAAACGGTAATTTTAAAACCACGGGAACAAAAACTGTAATTTTTAACAAATCTTGGGAAAAAAAAAACATAATTTACTCTTTATTGTATTCCATTTTTATGCTTTAAAAAATGATTTTCCTTTTTTTTGAATAATATGATTTTTGTGTTAAACATTTGAGAGATAATATGAATTGATAGGAAGTAAATAAAAATTCAATGACCAAAGTCAAAGTGAAAACATTAAGATTTCGATAAGAGAATGAAAATGAAAATAACAGGATATGAAAATGAGAATAAATTTTCATTCTCCTCAGTTTAATCTTGAATGAAAATTTGAGTTTCTAGGGGAATAAGCTTGTTATATTATATAAAACCAAATAATTTCTTTTATTTTCATTTTCATTAATTATGGCTTAATACTCTAAGTAAACATCCCTTAGTATGACTATGAATAGTGACGTCAAATTAAGTATATTACAGTATTTTTTTAAACATAATGATACTCGTCCTTCCAAAACCGATTTAATCCTTAGTGAGTTTGGGTTGATCCACCTTAGTTGCACCTATGACACGAAACTATCTTTATTTGCATGTCGACATATTTTTAATCATGTATTGTTCAGTAATCGACTCTTTTTTTTTTTTGAAGTATATAATATTTATATACGACAAATGCAATAAACAAACTCACACACCCTCCTCACTTTTGATGAGGTTTGAACCCTTGACCTCCTAGGAAGCCAAGGGCTACGATACCGCTAGGCCGAAGGCCCTTTGGTGACTCTTTGTTTTCATAAAAGTTAAATTCATTTCTTTTACTTTAAGTTAAGTGTTATTATACTCTTATTTATCTTTTACGATCTATTTATTTTGGGTATCACTAGTTTTGTATGTATATACTTTTGATCTTGAAATTCCATGTTATATATATATATATATATATATATATATAGCTTTAATAAAAATATTTGACACTGTTGCATGAACGTGGAGAATCTGAATAAGCTGTTTTTTAGATGAAAAGAAATACTCTTCTATATTCTACGCAACTTCAATTCCTAGACTCAGTGGTTTGTTTTCCATTTCTTCTATACAAACAAGTTTCTTTATATATACTTGAATTAAATTTTTTGAAGGTTTATTATCTTATGGCTGTTTAAAGTTATGATTATGAAATTAGAAACAACCTACCTAATGCTTTGTAATGTCATTTTAAATTGGATTTTACATTTATCATATTGTCTTTAATCTGAATATCAGCTTTTATCTACATGACCATAAATTTGGTCTGTTTGAACATTCATAATCGTCCTATTAAAGTATGTAAGGTGTTTTTTTTTAAGTTTATATGACCAACAATTGTACACATACAAAGCCAAATGGTCTTTAGCTCAACGGTATCTGAGTTGGGTAAAGTTTGACCTTCTTGAAGAAAACATTGTTACGTTTTTAATATATGTTTTGACTTTATTTTGATGTGTATATATGACATAATAAATTATGCTAATTCACTAAAAAGAACTAACGAATTCCATTTCTATTGAGTAGATTTTTTTTATTAACCTAGATATCCAACTCGCTACGCGAGCCGACTAATCCCAGGACGACTATCTGCTTTGTAGATAGCCCGAAGCCACTGCATTTGAACCTCCGTGGCCACAAGAGGATTTTTATTCCTCCTTGGATTTGAACCTGAGACCTCCTGGTACTTTTGACCTTTGGAGCCAAGTTCAAACCAATCAGGCACCACCTTGTGATGACAAGTGACATCACATTTTGTTTGTGTTGAAGAGTTATATATCAATAACTTGCTAAAAAGTTCATATAATTACAATAGTATCAATAACTAATAATCATCCTAAAATATTTTCTAGAATTATAATGTAAAAATATGTGTTCCTTCCCTACTAAAATAATAATTCAGAATGGAAAAACATATTGTTTTAGAAATATGTAATTGTTATACTTTTTAGTTAAGTATTTACTAGATTACAGTTTTACCCCTTCATAATAGAAAGAGAAATTTTATTCATCTCATAATTAAGGATAGAATGAAAAGTAGACACTTATATGTTTTTTGGTTTGCAGAATTCAAAGGAATTGAAATGATCATTTCTTTTGACCAAATTTTATTTCATTTGTTTGGTTCACATATTGAAATGAATGGACTCCTTTGACATCCTTTGAATTCCACAAATTAAAGAATTAATCATTTTTTGGCATAAGTGAAGGAATTGAATTCCATCACCGCCTATCCTTTGCCTCCACCATGATCATGTCACCACTGCTACCGTCATGCCCCACCCCCTACCTACCCACCCACCACCACCACCACCACCACCATCACCACCACCACCACACAAGTATTATTAT
>NC_037532.1:28722979-28749751 GCF_001531365.2 Cynara cardunculus var. scolymus | reverse complement strand
TAGTTTGTTATTCCTTTTTTGTATTTAAATCCGTTTTGGCATCTCTCAATGTTATCAGAATTCAGTGAGCAATACCTGTGATTTTTTCTTTATCATTTGGTATCAGAGCGAATTTCGATCACTAAAAGAGAGAATGAACGACGATAAGTTGAAAGTGCCAGTTTTCGATGGGCATTACGAACACTGGAGTGAGATGATGGAGAATTTGTTGCGTGCAAAACAGGTGTGGAACCTGATCGATCCAGGAATTAGAGAACCCAAAGTTGGTGTCGCCCAGAGTGAAGCGGAGAAGAAGAAGTTGGAAGAACTCCGAATGAAAGATCTGCAGGTCAAACATTACTTGTACCAGGCAATTGATAGGGTCACGTTTGAGCAGATCTTGGATCGAACAAGTTCAAAGGCGGTGTGGGAATCCATGCAAAAGAGATTTGCAGGAAACGATCGAGTGAAGAGATCTATGTTGCAGAAACTTAGAAGAAATTTCGAGGTTTTAGAGATGAAGACGAATGAAACGATACCAGAGTATTTTGGTAGGGTCCTAATGATCTCCAATCAAATGAGGAGCAATGGAGAGTCGATGACAGATGTAAAAATTGTTGAAAAGATCCTTCGAACTCTGACTGAAAAGTACATGTACGTGGTGGTATCGATCGAAGAATCAAAGGACATTGATCAGATGTCCATAGAAGAACTGTAGAGCACCCTAATTGTTCACAAACAGAAATACAAGACAAATGAACGAGAAGAGGAGCAAGCACTGAAAGTAGATGCAGGTGACAGCTTCAATACTAGAGGACGTGGTAGGGGGCGTAACAATTATAGAGGAAGAGGACGTGGTCGAGGACGACAATCTTTCAATAAAGAAACCATCGAGTGCTATAACTGTCACAGACTAGGGCATTATTCTTATGAATGCCCAAATGCAAAGGAGACAAACTATGTTGGTTTTGACGAAAATGAAGAAATTATGCTCATGGCTGATGGAGGTGTAGTAGAGAATGGATTCATGGCCCAGATAAAGAATGAAAGCAAAGGCCTGTTATGGTTTTTGGATTCGGGATGCTCCAATCATATGTGTGGCAAAAAGGAGAGGTTTGCAGATCTGGATCAAAGTTTCTCTAACACTGTTAAGCTTGGAAACAATACACGCATGATTGTAGAAGGAAAGGGAAACATGAAGCTGGTTCTAAATGGGGCAACTTATGTGATCAAAGATGTATGCTTTGTACCAGAACTCAAGAATAATTTTCTCAGCATCGGGCAGCTCCAACAGAAAGGTTTATCTTTTCTATTTCAATCCGACATTTGTAAAGTTTTTCATCCAGACAGAGGATTAGTATTTCAGTCCAGCATGAGCACCAACCGGATGTATCCTCTCAGTGAAGATACTAATGAGACCACCGAGCAAAAGACAGACGAGTGCATGTACTCAAGTGATGATGATATTGCCAAATTGTGGCATGAGCGTTTAGGGCACATCAGCAAGACTAGCATGAAGGCTCTGCAACATAAAAGAATGGTACGTGATTTACCTGAATTTATTGCTGATACATCTGTTTGTGAAGWTTGTGTGATTGGAAAACAGACCAAAGAGGCCATACCAAAGTCAAGCTCATGGCGTGCAGGAGAGATATTGGAGTTGGTACACTCCGATATATGTGGGCCGATAACACCAACCTCACACACTGAAAAGAAATATTTCATGAGTTTTATTGATGATTATAGTCGGTAGGGTTGGGTTTATTTCCTAACAGAAAAGTCACAAGCTCTTGAAAGCTTCAAGGATTTTAAAAGTAAGGTAGAAACCAAAACAGGGAAGGCGGTCAAGGCTCTTCGAACAGACAGGAGAGGAGAGTATCTCTCTAATGATTTTAGCAAGTTTTGCAGGGAACATGGAATTAAAAGGCAATTGACCATGAGTTTCACGCCTCAACAGAATGGAGTCGCGGAACGGAAGAATAGGACGGTGATAAACATGGTGGTTACCTTACTTTCTGCCAAAAACATGCCTAAGATGTTTTGGGCAGAAGCAACAGCTTGGAGCTTTTACGTGTTAAACAGGAGCACAACCAAAGCACTTTCAAATGTTACCCCACATGAAGCTTGGAGCGGATTGAAACCAACAGTCAATCATTTCTGAATCTGGGGATGTTTGGCTCATGTACATGTGCCTAAGGAGAAACGAACTAAACTAGACAACAAGAGTTGTGTTTGTGTTTTGACAGGTGTAAGCGAGGAGTCAAAGGCTTATAGACTTATTAACCCAAAGACCATGAAGGTGATAATAAGCAAAGACGTGATATTTGAAGAGCACAAAGGCTGGAATTGGAATCAAAGAAAGGAGGTGTAGACTGTTGAAGAAGAATTGTCATGGGGAAACTATGATTTCATTGATGATGATTACATTCTCATCGATGAACATAGTGCTGAGGTGCATGATTTGGTGGAGCCGGATCAGCCAACAAATAAACCAGGTCCTAGTACTACACCAGTAAGGGAGGGCAGACAACGCAGAACCCCCAGCTATCTTCAAGACTATGTAACCGGTGACGACTTAAACTCAGATGAAGAAGAAGTAAATGCGGTGGAGATAGCCTATCATGATCCAGTTCACTATGAAGAAGCAGTTAAAGACTCCAAGTGGAGGATAGCAGTGGATCGTGAAATTGAAATGATTGAGAAAAATCAAACCTGGTGTCTAGTTGAGTTGCCGAAGGACGCCAAATGCATTGGTGTGAAGTGGGTGTTTAAAACCAAGTTGAACGAAAGGGGCGAGATTAAAAAGCACAAAGCGAGACTGGTGGCTAGGGGATATGGCCAAGAATTCGGAGTTGATTACATGGAAGTATATGCGCCTGTGGCAAGAATGGATACAATCCGTTTGATGCTTGCTTTAGCAGCTCAAAAGGGCTGGAGCATTCATCAGATGGATGTAAAATCTGCGTTTCTCCATGGAACGTTGCAAGAGAATGTGTATGTTCAACATCCGCAGGGCTACATGGTGAAGAATAGCGAGCATAAGGTGTACAAGCTCCAAAAGGCCTTGTACGGGCTCAAACAAGCCCCTAGGGCTTGGTACAGTCGCATTGAAGCCTATTTCGTCGATGAAGGATTCATAAGAAGCAAGTCAGAACATACACTATTTATCAAAAAACAAGCAGTAGATAAACAATTGTTTGTGAACATATATGTAGATGATCTGCTCTTTACAGGAAATGATGAGAAGATGATGGAAGACTTCAAGRTTTCCATGAAAGCTGAGTTTGAGATGACTGATCTGGGGAAAATGAGGTACTTCCTGGGAATTGAGGTAATACAAAACTCAGCAGGCATACACATTTCCCAGAGGAAGTATGCAATTGACATGTTAACCCGCTTTAAGATGATGGAGTGCAATGCAGTAGTCAATCCCATGGTTCCTGGATGCAGACTAAGTCACGATGATGGTGAACCAGTTGATGAAACGTTGTTTAAACAACTGGTTGGAAGCTTGATGTATATTACAACCACACAACCCGACATACAATTCGCAGTGAGCTTTATTAGTCGCTTCATGTCGAAACCAACTGAAACACACTTTGCAGCAGCTAAACGGGTAATGAGGTATATTCAAGGAACCTTGGATTATGGAATTTGGTACAAAAGAGGAGGAAAAGGAGAGATTGAAGTCTTCACTGATAGTGACTTTGCCGGTGATCTTACTGACCGGAAAAGCACTTCCGGATACATGGTGTTGTGGGATGGAGCTACAGTCTCATGGTCATCAAAGAAGCAAAGCATTGTTGCTCTGTCATCTACAGAAGCAGAATACATAGCAGCTGCATCATGTGCTTGTCAAGTGATCTGGGTTCGAGAAATTTTAGAAGAGCTTGGTGTACAGCAGAGAGGAGGAAGTGTAATAAAATGTGACAACACATCAGCTATTCAGTTGTCAAGAAATCCTGTTTTTCATGGTAGATGCAAACATATTGGAGTTAGATTTCACTTCCTAAGAGATCTAGTCAGCAAAGGAACTGTCAACTTGGAGTATGTTGAAACCAAAGAACAGGTAGCAGACATCCTTACTAAGCCTTTGCATCGTGATGACTTTGAAAGGCTAAGAGAAAGACTTGGTGTGTGTTCTCTCAAAGGCAAACATGACACCGAAGCCTAGTCATGTTTGAGGGAGGGTTTGATGGAGTTAGGAGGTCTTTTAGCTGAAGAAATAAAAGAATTCAAATAAAGCTGACTGGGTCAAGTCAAAGTGGGGCTCTACACACGTGATATTACCGAGTCTTATGCTATTTCCGTTTGTTTAGTATTTCTCCTATTTTCTAGCTGTAGTTTGTTATTCCTTTTTTGTATTTAAATCCGTTTTGGCATCTCTCAATGTTATCAGAATTCAGTGAGCAATACCTGTGATTTTTTCTTTATCAATTTTGGCATATTTCATTATGTGAAACAAACACCATATTTTTTTTTAATAAAAACTTTTATTTTAAAACAAATTAAAATAAAAATATGAACCAAAATATGTAAAGAAACGATCTTTTTAAACAAAGCAAAGCAACTCATCATCATATCCATCGTGTGGTTGCAATCTAATAACCGTAAATAATAACCTTTTTTTAATTAAAAAAAAGCTTTTTAATATTTTTCATCCTTAATTCTAGGAATCCACTATCACATCTTTTAAGTGAAAAACAGATTTATTTTTTAAAATTTAAGTTATACTAAATACAATTATTTTTTGAAGAAACAAACTTGAACAAAATTAATTATTTTAATTCGATAGTGATATCGATATTTTGTGAACATACTTCGATACATGTGAACGAGATGGGTACATAGTGAACATTATTGATACGTGTGTCATTCATGTTGTCAAACATTATTTTTTGATACAATGAAGGATCACAAAGTAAAATCAGTTGTATTCATTGAGTGGACATAGTCGACTCACAGAGATGTGTAGCTAGTTGCCAAGTTGTTAAAAAAATATGTTAAAGGTCCTCATGCGGTCCTCATGCTGTTTTAAAGAATGACTAAAATCACATTGTGAACATACTAAAATAGTAGGGTCTGTATAAGTGTATGTGGACATTATGATACTATACCACTTTGAACCAGACGTCTTAGTATATATATATATATATATATATATATATATGGTGTGAATGTTATTAGCACATTGTGCACATACCATACCATGTTATTGTGTTAGGGATGTGTTTAGAACTGGAAAGGATTTGGTCGATCAAGAACCGGGTTACTTAAGAATCATGAAGAGAGCACTTTCCGAATTGACATTCTGACCCTATGTTTGGGTTACACGAAATTCAATATGGGATAAGACTTAAGAGAGCAATTTCATTTTTAGGCACAAAAACAAGAGCAAACTACCTGGAGAGTATTCAAGGATTGTTCAAAAAACCCGTGTCCATAAACATAAGCATAAAGGATATTTATACTCATAAAAATAACCGAATTGATAATCATGGCTCAATTTTAGGAGTAGTGGACAGCTATAAAACTGCATAATAAAAGTAATAGACAGTTATAAAACTGCACATTAAAAGTAATGGACAGTTATAAAATTGCAAATTAAAATTAGTGGACAGTTACAAAAATTGTTCATTAATGGTAGTGAACAGTTACAAAATTGTTCTAACCTTCTAGACGTGAAGCCAGAGACAGGACCAACCATAGCCCCTCTGGTATTACCAACCAGAGGCAAGTCTTAGCATATATAAGCAGGAACCAGAACCCCTCTGATCTTACCAACCAGAGGTAAGTCTTAGCAATCATAAGCAATGAACCAGATCCCCTCTAGTCTTACCAACCAGAAGTAAGTCTTAGCAAACATAAACAAAGAACTAGAGCCTTTGATCTTACCAACCAGAGCCTCTGGTCCTTAACAACCAAAGCCAAGGCAGAGCAGAGACCTTCTCTGGTCCTTAACAACCAAAGCCAAGGCAGAGCAGAGACCTTCTGGTCTTTATGACCAATTTTCCACTAAAATGCAAGGGGTGAAGCCCCTTAACTCCCACCAGGGTCATACTTGTCTTATAAAAAGTGTGCACTCCGTACCTCCTGACTTGTATTAGAACACAATATAAAACCCCCTAAGAACTCGATGTTACTTCCAATTACACTTAAATGGCCCGATGACACTAAAATCACCAACATATTGTGCATGTTATGTGAGGATAATACATCTATTATTCAATGGAGGGAGGAGAGAGAGACTCACTAATTACCTACAATACCTTCTATTTAAATTATTTAGTCAAAATTAGCTTGTTTCAATATTTAACTTTAATTACATAACTAAATTGGATCTCACAGATCTTATAAATTAGAAGGATCTTAACTGAATGAATGAATGTATATGTATGTGTGTGTATATATATATATATATATATATATATATATATATATATATGAGGTGGGTTTTTCACAGAACCCTAAAAAATGAGAATGCGAGAACTCCCGATCGTTTTCAATCCAACTTCTATTAAAAATATTATTTTTTAATTCAAAAGGGTAAAATTTTACACTTAATACCAAAAACAAATTTCCTTAAAATAGGGCTAGCTAAAAACAAATATTATCAAACCACAACCATTGTGATCTTCTCCATATTTTAGTTTTTTCCAAAAAATTGTACACAATCGGTTGTGATCTTGTCAATATTTTTGAAGTTTGTGCAAAAAAAATATGACATTCAAATGTGAATATATAAAGTACGACATACGATTTTTAATGAAAAAAATGTACAAAAATTGAAACTAAATTTGCTACGACATTTCATATGTGAATGCATTGTAAAAGAAGATGGAAGTAAATGAGTAAACCACATAACCTTTCTCGTGATTTATTAATGAGCATTCACATGTAAGTATATTGTATATCAAAATGGAAGTAAGTGAACAAGAAATCTAACATTTTCCGCAACTTATTAATGAGCATTCACATGTTAAAGTGTTTGGAAAACAAAAATGCAAGTAAGGAAGAAGAGGGGGTCCAATTCCACATTCGTGAAACAATTTCAATGTACAACAACATGTGCCTGCCCGGTGCTTCGACAACAAGAAATAGAGAGGCTGCTGCCTTATGCTTTGGCAACAAGAAACAAGGGCAACTACATCCTTTGGCTATAGAACATTGAGAGGATAGTAGCGAAATGGACGAATCACAAGGCAAAAGAAGATGGGTGAGAGGGCAGTGGCAAGACGGCAACGACGTGCTTCGACGTACAAGAACATTGAGCAGACAGCAGGAGGGCATCATTGTACATATACTTTGGGCATAAATGTTGGGAAGTTTCAAAAACCCAGAAAATATACTAGCAAAATATACCAGAAAATATACGTGCTTTTGCTATTTGATGTCGATGTCGATGTTGATGTTGATGTGTGTGTAGATATATACCAGAAAATATACCAGAAAATATACTAGCAAAATATACCAGAAAATATACGTGCTTTTGCTATTTGATGTCGATGTCGATGTTGATGTTGATGTTGATGTGTGTGTAGAAAAATTAAAAACAAAAATACAAATAGCAAAAGCACCTATTTTTAAATGAAAGTTTAGTAAGGGACCAAAAATGAAAAAACACTTGAACTTAAAGGAAACAACTTGGAGGAGACTTGCTTTCCCTATGGGTGGAATTCTGGATTATATTCATGTATTTGGAAGTTGGAACCACACCTTTTCAAAAGCGCACTTGCCAAAACCACTTTTTATGCGTGATTCAATTTTTCTTTGATATATTATTAAATACTAGAAGGGTATTCGTACAATGTAGCGAGATACATCTCGATTTTAGTGTTTCGGTTTTTTGTGTTAGTCGATGTTATAATACGGTTTTGAAAAAGCGATAATATTTTATTTTTAAATAAAATACAAATATGAAGATATCATAAAAGATAAAAAAAAATTATTGATATTAGTACCAGATTAACTATTTAAAATTTTTTTTTTTTAATATTTTTTTAGTTCATTTTTTTTATTTTTGGTTTAATAATGTAGTTTTTATATAAAGATAATAATTAAGTATTTTGCTAGAACTCAATAATTGTTCTAATTATATTTTAGTTTTTTTATATTTATAATGAAATGTTTATCCTTTATTTGATTATGTTTATCCGAAGTTAGTTACACAGATTCAAACATGAGACTTTAATATGTTGTACTTACGCACAATTTACTTGTAGTCTTGAATTTTGAGTAATATGCATCGATAAACAGTATTCACGCATAAAAAATTGTTTTTAAGAGTTTTCGTCAAATGCTTTATCATATAGTATAAATATTTTTATATATTATTAAATGTATTTCTATTTATTAGTTTTTTTAATATATTTTAATACTACTATTTATTTTTTATATTTTAAATACATAATTTGATTTGATTCTGAGATAAAAAAAATATTAATAGCATTGCCTTCTTTAAACCTGTTACAAAAAAAATTTTCATAAAAAAAGACTCTTAATCAGAAAATTAAACATAAAAAACTTAGACATACATATCTTTCGATAGGGGTGTTTGGAATTGTTTATTTGAAACAACTTATGTTTTGTTTTACAAAATTGCTTATCAACCTATTATAAGTTAGAATGGTTTAACTTTTTCAAAAAATCATTATTACCGGTTTGACACCGGTATAAGTTGTTTATCCAAACACTTAAAACTGCTTATTACCGGTGTCACACCGAAATAAGTCAATAAGTTGTTTTTATAAGCAATCCCAAACACCCCTTATATCAAATTAAAAAAAAACTAACTAAATCAACCACAAGGATGGTGCCTGATTAGTTTGAGCTTGGCTTCAAAGGTCAAAAGTAGAAGGAGGTCCTAGGTTCAAATCTAGGGAGAAATAAAGATCTCCTTGTGGCCACGGAGGTTCAAATGCGTTGATTCTGAGCTATCTGCAAAGCAGGTGGTCGCTCTGAGACTAGTCGACTCGCATAGCGAGTCGGATATCCAGGTTAATAAAAAAAACTAATTAAATCCCCTTATCAAAATCTTTAATATTGATCATTATATTGATAACAGTTTTTGTTTGAAATCATCACGTTTTATTTATTGTTTATTAATTACATAAATATATATTATAAAAAGTAAAATATATGTATCTATACTATATTATAAAGTATTTGATAAAAACTCTTAAAAACCTTTTTTTATAAATTAAGTGATGTTTATTGATGCATATTACTTAAAATTCAAGATTACAAGTAGATTATACGTATGTATAACTTATTAAAGCTTTATTTTTGAATTTGTATAACTAAATGCAAATAAACATGATCAAATATTGAATAGGTATCTCATTTTAAATATAAAAAATCTAAAATATATTTAGGATAATCATTAAATTCTAACAAAATACTAATTATTATCTTTATAAAATAAATAAAAAATAAATAAAAAATAAATGACTTAATTATTAAATATAAATTAAATTATAAAAAAGTTTGAATTACAGAAATTGCACAAAAAAAATAATTTTTAAATATTTAATTTGACACTAAAATCAATACATTTTTTTTTTCAAAATTTTATGATATCTTCAAAATTTTATTTTATTTAAAAATAAAAACATTATCGTTTTTTAGTACCATATAAAATTATATTATAACATCAACTGAGACATAATAAAATAAAACATTAAAATCGAGATATATATCGTTATATTGTATGAATATTTTTCTAGTTTATATTAAACTAATTTAAGGAGACTCTAATTTTGAGAAATAGATTTATATCAAATGAGTGTTGACCAAAGATCCGCTGGTCTATTTTAATTATTAAATATGTGAATTTACATTGTGGTCCTTGTAGTTTACTCAGAATTTGGTTGTCATCCTTCAAACACGTTATCTACATGGTTGGTCCCTAATTTTTTACTTTTGATAACACTTATGGTTCTTCAAGTTAATATCGTTAAATTGATATTATTGAGTTGTTTGTTTACCATAATTCCATTAAGAGACAATATCTGAATCGTCAATAGATGAATCTTGTTTGACAAAAAAAGTTTTTCTCTTAATGGTTTTAAAACCTTTTGAATGATTTTGTATCCTAGGCTTTCCTTAACCATTTAACACCATAATTTCATCGTAAACAATTATATTTCATTTTGCTCCATATCATAAGAGCCTCTTAATTATTGTGACAATATAATAATTCTGCACCAAACTATTTTACAGAAAAGTCCTATCATACATGAAACAATAATCTCTGTTCTGTTCTGTCTTATACAATATACCAAACACACATTTAAGATTTTTCATCGGGTGGGTTGGTGCAAATGGAGGTAGCGAAGAAGGAAAAGGAAATGACGGATTTGCCCCTCAATTAAGAGTGTTATCGTATCTTAATTCAACGGTGTTAACCGTCAATGTTACGAAAAGTAAAAGTTAGAGACCATCAAATCGTTTTGAGTGATGATCTCCATATTCTAAGTAAAACACAGGGACCACGTATGTAATTCAGGCCTATTAAGCTATTACTTGTGGATGCAAAACACGACTTGCCCTTGAAAACGAAAGATAGCAAAAAGTTATATTGCTCTTTATTCTGTTGTATTTGTCAGAATTTGCCATCCTCCTGACCTCCTCTGTTTTCCAAAACAAACTTCACGCTACAAGCTTCTCTCATTGGGCTTCATCATCTTGTGGTAAGTTCTGTTTCTTTTTTGCTTTTTCAAGCTGGCTTCAAGATGCTTTCTTGCACAAGTGTAAAACCCTAATCAAGATAGACGTTGCCAAGATTCATTTGCAGAAGCTGCTGCACAATCTCCTCAACGCATTCTTCATACACCCTTCTGAAATTTCGGGTATTTGCTCCATTGAATCAGTTCGGTTCTGATTATTACCTCTAAAACATTTGTTTTCTCATTAGTTTAATCATGGTGGAGTGAAATTGCTGGAATATGACTGCGTCTTGATAAGCAATGACACAATTTCCACCGATTAAGTGGCTCGAACTTGAAGAAATTAAAACTATTAGATTCTGATAGATCGAAGCTATTTGGTTCCAAGATTTCTTTATTTAAAGTGGTGCATAAAGATTCGGGTGCATTTAACAACAAACCAACTCTATGCATGGCATGCGATTTTGATGGTAGTCTCTTTGTTAGTTGATTCCTTGTTAAACCAGGGGAAATGAAGGCTATTTCGTGGCTCCCTCCACCAAATTCTTCCCATGGAAATTAGTTTAGTTTTCAATGTTAATTTTTGTGAATTATATTAGATGCCATGTAAAAGTTATATTTTTTGAGGTTGATTATGGGTTGTGTTTGATGGTTTTCTTTGGAGTGCTTAAAGTTAAAACGAAGGTTGAGGCTGGTTAGGGTTTTTCTGTTACCAATTTTAGTCTGTATGATTCCCCATTATGAACCAACCAGCATCAATGCACAGTCCTATTCTCATTCTCATCACTCAACATTTTCATTCTGATTCCTTTTCCTATTCCCATTTCAATTTTCATTCTCATTCCCATTCCCATTCCCATTTGCAACCAAGCAGACCCTTGTACTTTCTATCAGTAATTGACTTCCATTTTCATGTGTGTGTATATATATATATATATATATATATATATATATTAGTTTTACTAGAATTCATTGGTATCACACTATTGTTATCTTTTGCAATTTATCTGTTCTGGTTATGGTTGGTTGTGCATGGATTTCTTGTTCTTGTTTCAGTTAATGTTAGTTGGTTTTTTGGTGCCTAATCTTGTTGCTTTCCTCTGTTTCTAGAGGCCATGTGTTTTTCTTTGATTTTTGTTAATTAGGGGGCCCGGGGCTGGTTTTTCATGGATTTTTAGTAAGAACTTCTATATTTCGGGTAAAATTATGTCGTGATTACAGGAGGCAGACACCATTGAAGTAATGAATCTGTTTCCTTGGCTAAATCTGTAATTTAAATATTTTGCTATGCCCTTTTCTCCTCTGTTTTTTTCCTTCCCATATTAAAATATCAAAGAATTTATTCTGAACAAAGATGTTTCATGTGTTGTCTTTAGGATATTTAAATCCTTGTTCATTGTTCTTGTTGTTTCTATATTCAAAACTGTTATTCATTTTTAGTTTGGTCTCTGTAATTTTATGAATCTTTATGAAAGCATTATTGATGGACATAAAATCCTGTTTGATGGTTGTTACATTATAGCAGAAAAATGGCAACTAGTATAGCTTCTGGAAGTGCCAATCTACACTTCCGCGAGACTGGTTGCTGGCAACAGAGTTTGTTTTCTCGGGTGGTGTCGCAGAGATGCTGTCAGAAGTTTTCATGGTACTGTTTTAGTCATCTACAAAATCTTCATATTAATTTCATGGGAATTTTTCTATTATTTGGTACAAAACTACCATTGGGGCTAATATTATGGCTACAAGCGGATGTACGTATGTAACAGTAGCATTTGCCTATCTTTCTGGTAGTTTATTGTCGTTTCAAGGGATTTTCCTAACTTTCTTAACTTTTAATGTGATTTACCACATTTTTACCTATCTCTTGACAGTTAATGTGATTTACTGCATTTGTGCCAATCTTTCTTTGAAGGTTAACATGGTTAACCACATTTCCCCCCTTGTTCTTAGAAGGATAATGTGGTTTATCGCATTTTTGCCTACCCTTCTTTGAGGTTGATTTGACTTATTACAGTTTTGCAAATCTTTGTTTGAAGATTAATGTGGTTTACCAAAAATTTTCTATCTTTTTGGTTTGTGGTATATATTGTATGTTACAGGTCACATGGGGTGTCTAACAACTTGCAAATCAAGAGATACAGTTATCTGATTGGCGAAACGCAAAGGCCCTTCCAAACAGTTGTAACATCATGCATTAGAGATGATTCCACAAAGTATTTTGATTTTGCTGTTATTGGTAGCGGAGTTGCTGGTCTTCGATATGCTCTTGAGGTCGCAAAACATGGTACGGTTGCTGTAATAACAAAGGCCGAACCTCATGAAAGCAATACCAATTATGCACAGGGTGGTGTTAGTGCTGTGTTGTGCCCTTCTGATTCGGTGGAGAGTCACATGCAGGATACAATTGTAGCCGGGGCTTATTTATGTGATGAGGACACTGTTAGAGTAAGCTTTCAAACAAGCAACTTTTAGTTCCTCTTGTTCTCTTTGATCTATTATATAGTTATCTTTTACAGATATGCTATTTATGATTCTAAAACTCATTGCCCCCTTTGACTGGTCTTTGAGCACCTATAGAATACAGCAAATACGAAGGGATTTATTCCCTGCTTATTGCATAATCTCAGACAGGAGTTCTTGGAGGCGGAAAATTAGAGTAGTTGATTGCTTGTAGACCGTAGTTGGGGGGAGGAGGTTAGGAGGGTTCAAGAATCTTGAGCTGGGTTTGTGGTACCGTTTGATGGATATTGGGAATTTCGTTGGTGTCATATGTGCTATTTAGCTAGGTGGGCTCTTTGCGTTCTTTTCTAACTCTAGTCTTAAAAGGACTTTCTTTTTTGCAACTATGTGGCTTATAGCTATGCTTTCTCAAAAAACAAAATACTAATTCTTTTTTGCCAGTTGCATCTTCTTGAAACAGTCTCTCTGTCTCTGAGATAGAGGTAACGTCTGTGTAAATCTCCCCCCCACCCATCCACCCCACTTTCAGGTGAGATGTATTGGGTTTGTTTGGTTTGGTTTCATGTGGGTTTTCGCACCACTATATCCATTTTCCCTTGGGATTTGCTATGACTAAAATGAGTTTATGATTCCTTGTCCTGCTTTGTTTGGCCTTGGAGCCTTGCCCAGTATATTGACCCCTTCGGGAATGATGCTTTTGATAATAGTATGAGAAATCCAAAATCGTTTTTTATAAATGAAGCTTCTTGTTTGATGGAAATTGTGTTTTTAGTCGAAAATATCAAGTTATGCATATGTGCAGGTAGTGTGTACAGAAGGACCTGAGAGAATTAGGGAATTGATAGCCATGGGTGCATCATTTGATCATGGAGAGGATGGAAACTTGCATCTAGCAAGAGAAGGTGGTCATTCTCATCACAGAATAGTACATGCTGCTGATATGACAGGAAGAGAAATCGAAAGGGCACTTCTCATGGTAGTTGAGAATGATCCCAACATTTCGGTTTTCAAGCATCATTTCGCTATTGACTTGTTGACTTCTCAGGTTTGCTTCTCAATGAAATCTATTATGTTGCCTTCATCCTCTAAAACAAGATTAGTAAATGCACTAGATGGTTCATTACAACAAATCGGTTTTATAAGATGCCCAAGATGTCTAAGGGGCCGTTTACCAAATGCTTACCCCGGTAAGTGCTTACTGTAAAAATCCAATACTATCACTTACTTACTGAGTAAGATTTTAGTCCAACAAAACGGTATTATATGCAACAATTTACCCGGTAAGCGCTAAATGTGATAAGAGTTGTCGCCCTCACTTACCGGATAAGACTCTCAGTCCTTGCCTTCGCTCTTACAGGATGAGATTCTTGGTCCTTGCCATATTCATCTGGTGAGGTAATGTGACTTGGTAAGTTAGCGCTTGGTAAACTTGTTAGGATGTCCAAAAAGAGATGTCAACTTATTGCAAGTTGTAACACATTTAAATAGGATACACAATTGTTTGGTCCTATAAACTTAAGTCCCATTAACACACTTGGACATGATATGACGTCATATAAAACGGATTTGTTGTAGTCGTTATAGTGTGAATTTCTCTGGAGTGACAGACATTCTTTGCTCTTACATAGTCGCATGATAAGTCTGTTAATCGGTTTGCAGGATGGATCTGACATGGTTTGTCATGGTGTTGATACTATGAATACAAAAACATGCAAGGTGATGATTGCAATCATGATTAAATGCATTTATATCAATCTATTTTCCCCCTAATTTGTGGCTTTCAGTTGTGCTTTCTATTTGTTATACTAAGCCTTTTCCAAGCCAGGGTCTTCTCAGAAACAGTCTATCTGTCTCCTCTTGAGACAGAGGTAAGGTCTACGTACATCATACCCCCATACCCTATACTCGGGTCGTGGGATGTACAGGGTTTGTTTGGTTTTATATCACACTTGATATATGTGTTGCTAATCTGCATCTCCCTATCGGAAGTTGTAGGTGGTACGATTTATTTCAAAGGTGACTTTGCTTGCTTCCGGTGGCGCAGGGCATGTCTATCCATCCACCACAAATCCACCGGTATGATTATCTCAGTTAATAGTCATTATTTTGGTTCTTTATGCTAATTATTCATTCTTTATATATCAGTTAACATAATATAAAATAAACAAAATTTAATTATAAAAAGTACAACTTAATTAAAAAATGACATACAAGCGGTTTTTTGCAACACCCAAGTGGGATTTTCCTTTTTTTTTCGTTTATTTTCTGTTGTTACCAGAAAACCATAAAAGAGCCGAAAGGATTCGAACTTGTAACCATGTAATGCTGCCTGCATGCCACTACCAGTAGGCTGCAACCACTATTTGTTAAAGCAGACATCAAATTAATGGGTGTGCACCGTTAAGACCCTAATGTTTTTCCATTACGTTGGACGATTGAACGGGGGCCCTGGCTAATACTGAATCCGCCATGCTTGGGTAGAGGAAAGGTCCCCCACCCCCCGGGTAACCATATATGTGTTGGATCTGGGTTTGTTTGGTTAGTTTTCTAATACGAGTAGTCTGGTATACCAATTCTTGAGGTTAAATTTCACAGGTGGCTACTGGAGATGGAATAGCAATGGCACATCGAGCTCAAGCTATAATTTCGAACATGGAGTAAGAAATCTAAATTCTTTTAGCAGATTGCGTTCTGCTGCATTCTAAGCAAATTTTCACTCTCAGATTTGTGCAGTTCCATCCAACATCACTAGCAGATGAAGGCCTCCCGATCCCACCAACCAAAACCAGGGAAAACGCGTTCTTGATTTCTGAAGCTGTGAGGGGTGATGGTGGCATTCTGTATAATCTTGATATGGAAAGGTTCATGCCGATGTATGATGAACGGGCCGAGCTCGCACCGAGAGACGTTGTGGCTAGAAGTATAGATGATCAGATTAAAAAGCGGAAGGAGAAATATGTTCTTCTAGATATCAGTCATAAAGGAAGAGACAAAATTCTTACCCATTTTCCTAATATAGCTGCTGAGTGCCTCAAGTATGGTATTGATATAACTCGCCAGCCGATTCCGGTGGTTCCGGCTGCTCATTATATGTGTGGAGGGGTTCGAGCTGGTCTTCAAGGGGAGACCAACGTTCGTGGTCTATATGTGGCAGGTGAGATTTTCTCTTCCTCTGTTTTTCGAATTTTGTGGTCAAATGGACTAATTTCTTGATCCGAGTTTGATATTGATTCGTTACGTTTTAGCTCTAGTTTTTTCTGTTTGTGGTGGTTTTGGTAATTATCGCAATGTTGAATGGTGAAAATATCTGAGAACAAGAAACCCGTATCAGAATTGAAGTTTCGAATTATTTCATTTGACCTCAAAAGCCAAAATAAGAAGCGGGGTTGGTTCTATCCTTCGTTGAATCTCTGAATTTAGTTTTTCAGAGGTACTGTACCCTCTTGCATAGGCCGAGGGTCTTCTTGGAAACAATCACTCTGCTTTTTGGGGCGGAGGACAAGTCTGCTTAAATCCCAACCCTTAAGTCCTACTTTTGAGTGGGATATACCGAGCCTGTTCAGTTTGGTTTATAACATGCCCCTGTAGGGTCTTTAGGGAAAGAACTGCTCTCGCTACAACAAAATCAGCTTTATAGGATGTCAAATATGTCTAAATCTCCTAATAGACTGCTTTATAGGACTTATGTTTATAACACGTATTTGGCATCCTAGCAAGACTTTTGAGAAGTTAAGATTTTTGGAATTGTTGAATCCAAATATCTAGTCTCACTCATCAATAAAATCTAAATCCTGAAGACATAAAACTGGCGAGAAAGATCTGATCTTTGTTAACTTGATTGCATAGGTGAAGTTGCATGCACAGGATTACATGGGGCAAACAGACTTGCTAGCAACTCCTTGCTAGAAGCACTAGTATTTGCCCGCAGGGCCGTTAAGCCGTCAATAGATCACATGAAAGCGTCCTACATAGATCAAAGCGTTTCACGATGGTGGGACCCACCCGTCATTCCTATGCAGCTAGGGTGCAACATTCTGGACAAGATCATCAAGAGGACAAAAGAAGTTAGGAAGGAACTACAGTCAATCATGTGGGAGTACGTTGGGATTGTGAGGTCCACCACAAGGCTAAAGACTGCTGAGCAGAGGATCGGGGAGCTGGAACTCGAATGGGAGGCTTACTTGTTTCAACAAGGATGGGAACCAACGATGGTTGGGCTCGAGGCTTGTGAAATGAGGAACCTGTTTTGCTGTGCGAAACTGGTGGTGAGCAGTGCTCTGACGAGACACGAAAGCCGTGGACTCCATTACACCATCGATTTCCCGCATGTTGATGAACGATCAAGATTGCCGACCATCATCTTCCCGAATTGTTCAACCATGAATACAACTTGGAGTTCAAGGCAACTTCACAAGCAGCAGATGTGTTAGCAGAAAGCTTTAGGGACACCATTTTTGGCGAACAGCTTATTTGTGTAATAAACCAAAAGGAAAGGAAAGGAAAGTTAAAAGTAAATCTTTTTTTTTTCTTTTTTCATTATATAAAACTTAAATGAAATAAAACTTTAATATATCGATTTTGGAATTCTGTGATGAAGTCTTTTTTTAAGCTTTCTATAATTTAATTAACAAACCCAATAAATACAACATAAACCATTCAGTAAGTTTGATTTTAAGTTATAATTCATATTGTTTCAAATGCTTTGTTCTTGTGTGTGTATGAGTAGACGTGCGTGTGTTTCATATAAACTATTTTCGTATTGTTTCACATGCAAAACATTTCTCTACGTTTCATATATGAAACAACATTGTGTGAATACTGCACGTTGTTTCGTATATGAAACTAACACATGAAAATCATTTACATGTTTATAAAGTTTAATGGGGTTGTATTTGATTTACCCTTTGTTTGTAACGCCTTTTGCGAATTTCTTCAAATACATGACATTTTAATTTCACCAAGCGACATGCTCACGGACACAAATGGAGTAAAAACTATCATGATGTGTGTTAAGGATCATTCACCATTATGCTACAGTGAGAGATCTTCTCGGCTTACGGTTATTGTAGCCTTCCTTTATGCCCTTCTACTCATTTAGAGGACATGGATGGCTCCTTGTATATTTTAGGATGGATGGAGATCCATGGATGGAAATCCTTGCTAACATTGTTGAACGAATATAACTATCTTCCTTGGTCAAGATCCATCATTCTAGCACTTGTAGGAAGATCTAAGCTTAATTACATTCAAGAGGACAACTAGAAGCCTACAATAACAAACGAGAAGTTTAAAGCCTGTACCACAAACGATCAACTTGTCATATATTGGATCCTTAACTCTATGGAGCCTAAAATAGTTGATGTTTTTAGCTATCCTGAATCTTTTAAAAAGTTATGGATCCAAAATAAAGGAGATGTATGGAATTTTAAACAATACAACAAGAATCTTTTAGATAAAAAAGGAGCAAGTAGATTTGCAGTAAGGAAGCAACGCCTTTGTGCGACATATAGGAATCTTGAAGGTCTAAGTTAGGAGGTGTGGGAATGCATACTCGTCTAAGCTAGTTAGAACCCTGGATAGCCGAATGTCACCATATGGCAGGCTTAAGGTGGTTGTGCTCACTCGTGGGGTCCTAGCGGAAACCATGGTAGGCCTGGCAGAGCCCCTGCTCGTGGTCCTGCTAATGGGTTCGATGGTTATTTATCAGTGTTTCTGTGACACTGATGAATGTTCTTTCATTGCCACTGATGAGTGTCAGCTCCTGCCATTAGTGGCATGGATCAGTCGATGCATTTACTGATGTTGGTCATTTCACCTACTACTGATCCACTGATGCAACGTGTTCATGATTGCTATCGGTTATCACTTTCATCTAGTGGGACATTCATTTTCGGTTTTCACGTACAAAACATTATGATTTTCTCTAGGTTTATAGTTTATGCGTCTGCCAAAATTTCAAATTTGAATTGAGGTTGCCAACATCTACCTAGAGTTTTAATTTATCTGTCTAGTTCTTGTACTAGACTTTACGTGCTACCTAGAGGTTGTCAGCATCTCATATGGTCCCAACATGCATGCGAGCTACTTTATATTCAATTTCCAGCTTGCGAAACAAGTTGCCTAGAATTTGAATCAATATGACATCAAATACATCTTGGTAGTCACCTAACATGTTGCTTGCATTGTACCAAGGGTTGTCTTGATATCCACACCATTTGGAATGCCACTTGCAAGTTACCTGAATAAACGACTTATAGATGTCTAGCTTTGATACACAAGTTCCATCTTGCTAATAACAGAATTGATTGGTCTATATTGACTCATTAATGAATTGACATTTGCTTGATATCTTTTCTTTAGATCATATGCACCTATATAGTAGGTCCTTTTGCCCAATAAAGAAAGCTTTTCAAATAATCTCAAGTTTTGAAGCAACTTGATGTGTCTCCAGTAACTGCCTTTAGTGATTTTAGTGAATCATTAAGTCGGTTTATGTAGTTGGATTTATACGAGAATAAAAGGGTTTGGTAGCTAAACTATAATACAGGTTAGGGGGTGAGAGCACACACTTCTATAAGCTAGCTAGAACCTGGGTTAGCCGAATGTCGCATTATGGTGGGGGTCAAAGGGGTAATGCCCCTAAGATAGGACAAAATCAGAACTTACAAAAACCTGGATCTATCATTATGTAAAGAGTATTTCCCAACAAAGGGATAAAGCCAACTAAAATCGAGGATATAGAGAAAAGTTAATAGTCGACAATCTCCTAATCTAAATCCATCTAGAAATAGATTAAACATTAGGTGTCGCACATAACCCTCAAAAGGGACTACGAATATTTATCATCATCATCATAGGTGCTCCAAAAATTCTAACCGACAAGTACCACTACGGACACTTCCATCGTTGCTCAAACATCCTTAATTAGACTCACTGCCTAAGGAACATGATATACATGTCATTTTAAGAAAAAATGTTAGACTTGACGTATAGTGAGTCTAAATAATTTATAAATGAAGTAAATAAGCATAAAGTTTGGAATATGAACTTGATCAAACCCAATTGTCCACATATATCATTTTAAAGATTATAACGTTCAAAACTCATCTTGCGCTTGACGGTGGAGACCCAATTTCCATGAATAGTGGCAGAACACCAATATAGGCCATGTATCTAGTATCTACACTATAGAGCTCTACTACATATCAATGATCAACGAGTTCAGTCAATCATTGATTTATAGCTTGAGACCCACGATAATCTTAGTTATGCGCATTCACTATAAATTACATCATGTGATCAATGACCGGTATCCGGCTTTAAGAGTCCATACTATAATGCCCTAAATGACCCAATGCCTTTTTCTAGCTACAAATTGGGAAAACCATCCCACATCAAACCCACACTAATTAACTCTTGTGCCTATGGATCCATCACATTACAGTCTATCACATATCATAACTTTAAAATGACCAACTATAATCAAACATATAGTTTTCCATCACATATGATCTCAACATCAGTTCATTAAAAGCTAAGATTGACCAAAAGGTCCAATGCCTCATAACTTCAATTAAGCTATTCTATTTTCAAATCCAAGTACCAAAATCATCATCATTTCTAAGGGTTCATAAACCCCAAATACTTTTTCAAGTAAAATATTTTCAAGGGTGAGAAACCAAGCATAACCTAAATCATGAGATTCAAGTCCCAAAATGTCACATACGTATCAATGATCCACTTTTATAACATATAGATAAGTCAAACAATTACTCTCTTAAGAGGGAAAAACCCTAAAATCTTCTAAAATACCCAAAATGGTTCAAACCCCACCAATATTCAAAATAGATCGAAAGAGATGTTTAGGAATCTAAGATATATCATTTTGACATGTATAAAAGTTTATAAAATGGTAGGATGAACTCACAAAGGCTACATTTTTTTAAAACCTCACAAAATAGGGAGAAGGATGAGATCTTGAAGTTTTGGATACTTAGAATTGAGACCATTGGCTTAAAACCTCTTAAATGAACCTTGAATCTTCTAAGAAAGGAGTAGGAATCTCCTAAAATCGCCTTGAATGAAGATAGAGAAGATGAGGTTGAAAAATAAGCTAAAACCCTATAAAAAATGCAATAACTTCGTCCTAGACAAGTCCCCGTGACCACTCTTGTGACCTAAGTTATGGTATGAGTTGCCCGCATCCAGATCCCATGACCAGGCCCGGACATCCGCTCAATGTGCCTTGCGGCTTAAGCCGCATGATGGGTTGCGGCACCCACTGTTTCTCTTACCTTTCGTCCAGAACCTCATGCGATACCGACCGTGACGTTGCCAAAATTTTCCCAATGGCTTCTTTTGACATGGATTAACCTTCACCAACCTTTACAAATGATAGTATCTATAATACAACTTTAATACCATTCACACCAAGGCGGAAAAATAAAGATGAAACTCTAAAATTGTGATTCAAAAGCTTAGGGTGTTGCAGTCGCTCCCCCTTATAGCATCTTAGGGAAGCTGCCTTTGGCAGTGGTTCAGAAAGCCATATTACTAAATATCATTCACCAAGTGGTATTCAGAAACAAGGTTCAGAAAGCTATGTGCCTTCAGAAAATGCTAAGTCTAAATCCGATTCAGAAAGCATATATTCAGAAAGCTATATGCTTTCTGAAATGATTAAGTCTTGACACTCCAGAAAGCTTGGTTCAAAAGACTTTCACTTCAGAAGGCAAGCCCTCAATTTAGAAGGCAAGAGACTTAAGAAGGCCAGACTTGGATTCAAAAAGTAAACCACTTTGTGGATTTTATATTTGCCATTTCGTAACTGCCCAATAATTGATCAATTACTTCCGGTAATTATTACATAACAATGGTGCATACATTCTAAATTTTAAGATTGAAAAAACAATACAGCTTCTCCGTGTTTAAAGCTCTAGCTTTCTGCCATATTTGTGAGTGTGAATTGAGATTATCATCAAGCAAATTTTATATAACCTAGTCAGTATAGGGTCATAATATAGCTTAAAGAAAGTGATATCTATGCAATATCATATTCTTATCCAGGTTCTTTGTTGTGATATCTTAGATTACGCAAATTCTCCAACATGTTTTCTGTGGTATCCACATCAAATGTTCCATACCGTAGGCAAAAACTTATCCGTTATCCCATATAATCAACTTCCAAAAGGTCGAGAAGGATAACTTGTATACTGATAGAAACAACAATAAGAGAAACGTTCATCTTTTGATGAATTGCATTATTCAAGATCCGGGCTTTAATTCATCAGACATACACACTTGTGTATACGTCTATAAAAACACATTAATTTGGAAAAACGCACTTCAAATTTATTACAAAAACAGAAATAAGAAGTACAAGAAAAGGAGTACATAGATATGTACTCAAAACAACGAGCCTAATTCCATATCGACCATGCCATTGCTGTCCGAAGTGCCCATAAACATTTCATATGTGGCTTACAAACCATGTAGACCCAGAAATTTGATAAGGAGATGATTGAGTTTTGGAACGTGCTAACGAGAGGATTGAGTTCGAGAACATGCTATTAAGCTTGATCCATGGTAACAGTGCTGCCCAAGTTGAGAGAATGTTTAGGGGGAAGAATATTTAGGAGAGAGGCTCTTGTTTTGATCAAACTCCTAAACATGCACTCCAAACCATTCTCCATTTCTTCAAAAAGGCTCTCTAGATCCCCATTGAAAACTTGAACCTGATTCTTTTCCTCAGCCGTTCCTTTGTGAATCATTTTTGAAACTATTGACCACCTTGTGGACTTTGACTTTGCAACAGATCCAGACAAGAACAACAAGAGTGACCTGTACACAGATGACCTCACGACACCAACATCCCTTACTACTTTGATAACTGATAAGACGTGATGATCTAGATCTATGGGAGGCACACCTCCAATCTTTTCATCAATTTGCTTCAATGATGAAATAGCCTTTTTGGTGTCTTTCTTCAGGTTCTTCATGAAGGAAGTGGCTATGCTTACATCACCTTTTCTCCTTCGCACAGCCGATTGAACATCTCTAGCATTTTCTTTGACTTGTGATACCAAGTCTCTTGTGGATTCACAAATGTCCATAAGACTGATGGATTTATCCAACAACTCATTGACCAATCGCGTATATTGGCCATGGGTAAGGGCTTGTTGGGTCAAAGGCAAACTGAGAAGACCATCAACGCATTCGTATAATCCTTGCAGCCTATTTAGTGCACCGCAGATTGTATCCGCAGTAGGAACAGATGACGTGGACGCCTCCCATGTTCTGAATTTGCAGATCTCCTCTTCCGCCTGGATAGTGCTTGGATGCGATATGGTTGGCAAACTCATTGATCGGAAGTGATGAATGTTTTCTGCTGAAGAAAAGGTGGAAGCCATTATTTTCTTATGTTTTTGCCAAATAACTCAAAAGCTTTTTTTGATGTGGTAGTTGCGGGTTCAATGCTTGTATATATACAAAGTGAAGATGGAATGAATCAATCAAAGAAAATGAATGCCATGTGAAGCCTGCATGTGGCCTCCATAGCAATAGTTGACCATTAACCGAGCATCAGAAGCTAGTTTTGTTTTATTTGTTACTGACCATGGAATAGATGCCATTCTCTCTTAGTATGTCTCATGTTTCCTTTACAAACTTTGTTATTAATTCAATATCTTCTGTGAGATTAATAATTTGGAAGGATTTACAAATCAAGTGGAAAAATATATTAGCTGTACATTCATAGTAATGACCCAATCATGCCATCAATAAAATAGTGGATACTGGAAATGCATCTCATGAAATCATTAAAGAAATTCCTTCTGCCTATTTTTGTTCTATTAATTGGATGCCCTTTGACATTCAAAATTTAATTCAATTCAATTCAGATAAAATATAAATTCTTAGCATGTTACGTATATGCCACATCAAACAAGATATGACTTTTGAATTGGATGTTAAATCTGATATAGTTCTTTAGTCCAGATGGTGATCAATCTGGTATATATGTCTTTTTTTAACTTTCAGGATCAAATTGTTACGTGAAGCAGGTCTCAATCCCGGAGACACATGAACATATCATGCGGGCATACTCGATCATTTCTAGTATTTCTGTTATCATCAGAAATTCAGATTTATATAGGTAATTAAGCGGGATTCAAGTTTACGCCCGCTTGACAGCTAGGGAGGCTGCAGAGGTGAGATGAGACAGCCTCATCTCTCATTAAACGAAGAAAAAGAGATGTTTGTGGTGTTAAAGATGCAATCTAGGGGTGGCAGGGGAACAACTCATAGCCAGCTTCACTTCTACTTGCCATGTTTCTAGCTAGAGGATATGACAGTATTTCTGTAAAATATAATATAGAGCTATACAGACACTAGCTGATGGCTATTCAGATGGCAGGTTTTACTTTCCACATTTTTCTTGATGCCGTTTTAACTACTAGTTTTCTTGTAACTGCATACCAAAGGCTTTACATGTTGATTCAGCCTACTGAATCCTCAATGCCCAGTAGATTTAAACAACAATTTTCTTAAGTGATTATATCCATATTGAAACTGTTTCCAGATCTTCCACTATAGAACTGATTAATTAGCTGTACTCTCTATTAAGTAGTAACTTCACTAACTTGTTTTCTGTAACATCAAGTTTCACGCAGACATGATATGGAGATTCGTCTGGCACACCACTCATGCATTACAGTTTTAGAAATCACATCATGTTATATTTTATTCGAAACCATCCAAGATATCATAAGTGGCCTTACACGATGAGCCATGCACACATGTGCATGCATTTAATAGCCTTATCTATCCTCCGTACCTTTTTTCACTTTCATTATCCTTGTCTTTAGAAAAAGTTCCATTTTTCCTGTGTGAATTTTAGTAAAATACCGTGGATGAAAGTTTAATGTTCCTAAAAATGGTAGAATCCACCACACACAATCTAGCAAAATCACTGTTAATATCGTCAAAATGGTGAACATGAGGCAAGTTATTTTCATTTTCATGAAGCTAAATGCCAAGGTGATCTCTGCAAATTAAGGACTACACACGAATGGATCATGTGGGCATACATCTATTATATTGCTGCAGCCTATACTAAGCCTGATTACCATATATAATTAATGAGGATTTAAGGGTCTTGAAGAAAACACTCTTGACAGGCAGGCATCCTACTGGTGTGGCCAGAAAACCTTATTATTTCTTAATGACTGATTAAGAAAATGAGGTGGGCATTAATGATCCAATGGATCGAGGGGTGACGTGGGGAAAACTCCTAGACAACTACTACAAATAACACATGAGAGAAAAGCATCTCACTACTTGCATGATCCGTAACAAATGGCAATAATTAAATAAGAGCATTGTCAATATGTTAATCAGGAAGAAATATTTGCCAGCAAATTCTAAGGAGTGCACATGTTCCTTCATCACCATGATTGATCCTTACTTTCTTAAGTTTTCGAATGTACACATAGATCAAAGGAAGTCTTGTTATCGACGGAGACTTTTAATTTATTTTCTTGAAAAATGTCCAAATTAATGCATTGTTTTCTTGTAAAAACAGTCAGAAACAGCAGCACACGAAATTTACAGCGACACATAAAACTTGCAACTAAAATAAAAGAAAGAGAGAGCCGCGTTAACTAAATTTAATCCACAAGAATATGTTTCTTACATTTGTCCAGGCTTCGATTCTAGATGTACACAACAATTGTATTGAGTTTATCAGAACTGAAGTCTTGTCCTTATAATTTATTGGATTAGTTCACGCATAGCCTGAGACACCCTTAAAATATGTGTGTGTGTGTATATATATAGAGAGAAGATCAAATGTTAACCAACAATTTTGTGTTAACTTTGCAAACCATGTCAACCAATCAAATTTCATTCTTCTAGTAGGTTTATGTCATGTACACAAGTTAATTACAAGGGTATTTCAGTAAATTGATTTGATATGTAACTCCCAAACAATTAATGGGGAGTTACAAATCATCAAATCCCAAAAAATATGTATTTATAATATTAATATATATATATATATATATATATATTTAATCTTGATCTTCCATGGTCATTGTTTTATGACTTTTTAATTCGCATAGAAAACACTGTAGTAAAATTTTCTTCGAGTTCGGGAAGTGAAGAAAATTAACCAAAGCGAATGTCTTGGAAATAGATTAATATTTTTATTAAATTCGTTTTAATCGAAATTATGTTCATTATGATGTGTTATGTTTTTTATAATTCATCTTGTATTGATATCTTTTTTCTTTAATTGCACCACGTGTTCATAGCATATATATTATGTGTTCATACTATTTCTATGATATTCTCTCACTACATGGCTTGTTCATGTTCATCACTCGTTCATACTATTTCTACGATGCTATTGTTCACGAGTGTTCATATTGTGTTCATATGTACACTAGCTGCATATCTCAACAGTGGCTCGCTTCTGAATGTGTTCATAATGAAGGAACTATTATTCACGAGTTGTTCATATTGTGTTCATACATGTTTTATTTATTTATTTCCTTTCCTATAGTAGCTATTCTTAATATGTTCATAAATGTTATCCAGTCCAAGTTCATATATATGTCAATTTTTGTTCGTATTTTACACAATGGTTCATATATATATATATATATAT
>NC_037532.1:28708087-28722197 GCF_001531365.2 Cynara cardunculus var. scolymus | reverse complement strand
ATGAAGCAGTTGCCGAGAACGTAACCATTGTGGGATCCGGGGGTACCGGAAATGGAATTCCAACTCAAGAACTAGCAACAATTGATGCAAGGCAAGTGGGAAGGTTATGTTCTTACAAAACGTTCTTGAGTTGCAAACCACCGGAGTTTGTGGGGTCAGATAATCCCGTAGTATGCATGAACTGGCTTYGAGAGATCGAGCAGGCATTCCGGGCTTGTGACTGTGATGAAGGGCAAAAGGCAAAATTTGGCTCTCAAATGTTTAGGGGTGCGGCTCTTACTTGGTGGAACATCGTCATATCAACTATAGATGCTCAAGAGCTAGCCAAGATGAGTTGGGCCACGTTTAAAGAAAAAGTATTGGAGGAATATTGCAACGAACAAGAAATGGACCGTATTGAAGAGGAGTTCCGGACCCTTAAGAAAGGAAACTTGTCAGTAAGAGACTACACACGACTATTCATGGAAAAATTGAATTTGGTGGGTCATGTGGCCCCGACGGAGAAAGAAAAGATGAAGACTTATTTAAAAGGGTTGCCCGCAGACATGATGATAATGGTCAGGAATTCCAGAGCCTCCACCCTTAGGGAGGCAATTGAGGAAGCGAAAGTCATGGAAACGGTCTATGCTAAAGGAAGAGAAGAGAAAGGGGCAAGTGGTGAAAAGAGGAAATGGGAAAATCAGTACGCGCCTTCCAAGAGATCAAATCAGCACAGCAACTACAGTCGGGGAGTGTATCCTAGGCAGGAGGCTAGGTGGTGTTCCAAATGCCGCACTAAACACCATGRCCCATGCACCACCAACTCTACTYCTGCAAAATGCCTTAAGTGCGGAAAGACGGGCCACTCACGAAATGATTGCCCGATCAAAGGACCTGTCTGTTTTGGTTGCGGAGAACCGGGCCACTTCAAGAGTGACTGTCCGAAGATGAAGACGGGAGGGGGCCAGGGAAGGAAAGAAAATATCCCGAGAGCGGTCGGCCGAGCCTTTCAGATGACGGTCGAGGAAGCCAAGGCATCGACAGATGTGGTGTCGGGTACGTTCCTTGTTAACTCCGTACCTGCTCACATACTTTTTGATTCGGGTGCTTCATGTTCCTTTGTGTCTACTACTTTCTATCAACACTTGCTTACGCCACCTAGTACACTAAAAGATGCGTTAATCATAGAGTTAGCCAATGGTAGTCAAATTCTGGTGCGCGAAATTGTTAAAGGTTGCGTGTTGGGGATCGAGGGAAAGAAATTTCGAGTAGACCTCATACCCATGGCTATAGGTGGGTTCGATGTTATAATTGGGATGGACTGGCTAGTAGAGAACCAAGCAGAAATCTTATGCTCAAAAAAGTTAATCCGAATTCCCTTGCCGGATGGGGACGCAGTACAAGTTGTTGGAGAAGGAAGGAAAGGTAATGTAGTACTCTTATCCAYGGCGAAGGCACGTAAGTGYTTAGCTAAGGGGTGTCCCTCATTCATTGCATACGTGTTGGATACCAAACTAGAGAAAAGAAGGGTTGAAGATGTAAAAGTGGTCAATGAATTTCTCGACGTATTTCCTGAAGACTTACCCGGTTTACCACCCGAGAGACAGGTGGAATTCCACATTAACCTTATTCCGGGAACCACTCCTATTGCTAGAGCCCCTTACCGTTTAGCCCCTTCCGAAATGCAAGAAYTGATGTCTCAATTGCAAGACCTTCTTGAGAAAGGATTTGTWAGGCCGAGTTCGTCACCGTGGGGAGCCCCAGTTTTGTTTGTAAAAAAGAAGGACGGCACCATGCGGATGTGTATTGATTACAGAGAACTCAATAAGGCAACCGTGAAGAACAAGTATCCTCTTCCCAGAATCGACGATCTTTTTGACCAGCTTCAAGGAGCATGTTGCTTCTCAAAGATCGACCTTCGTTCGGNAAAAAAATTAATTTTTTATCATGATTAATCACAACCGTTTATTATAAGAATCAATGGCCAAAATTGGTTAACAAAGTTAATACAATAATCTTGGTTAACATTTGAACCAACCCATATCTTAATATTAGGTTCATATCTATCTTAGAATTTAATGACAAAGGTACATATGTAACTTTTTTCATGTAACTCTTTTATCATTAATTGGGAGTTACAAAATCATAAAAACATATGATTTGTGTTAACTTATTATTAATCTTGTTATTTTTTTAATATTGATTTTCTATCTCTAATGTTTATGAATTTGTGACCGGTGGATCAAAGAGATTCGACAGCAAAATTTTCGGTATCGTTCAAATTGACATATACGAAAAATGATGAACATATGTGACCATATGAACACAAATTCACGTATGAGAACATTCGTACAACCATATAAACACAACTCGACACATATGAACCATTGTGTCAATACGAACACAAATTGACATATATGAACACTTGTGTCAATTACGAAAATAGATTGACCTATATGTAAGTTGGTATAAATATGAACACATATTGACCTAAATGAACATATGAAAGATGATGAACATGTGTGATCATATGAACACAAATTCACATATATGAACATTCGTACAACCATATGAACACAACTCGACATATATGAACTCTTGTGTCAATTACGAACACAAATTGACATATATGAACCTTTGTGTCAATTACGAACACAGATTAACATATATGTACAGTTTCTATAAATATGAACACATATTGACACAAATGAACATACGAAAGATGATGTACTTGTGTGACCATATGAACACAAATTCACGTATATGAACATTCGTACAACCATATAATCACAACTCGACATATATGAACCCTTGTGTCAATTACGAACACAGATTGACATATGTGCACACTTGTGTCATTTACGACTTTTTCCATATACACCCCTGTTCACATATGAAAAATTCTCATAAATATCGAATACTTGTTCACAAATGAACCATTAAAAAAACTGTAGAAGAATCTGGTGTTGGGGATCTTCCTGTTGGTTTTGATTCAATGACGAGATTAATTTCCGGATAATTACGTTGTTATTAATGGGAAGTTACAAAACATCTCATTGTCATTAATGGACAACTAAAATCTATTCCCAAAATACCCCTTGTAAATATTGTTCACTTATGTTACCTTGTCTATGTATGGAATTAATTATACTTTATGTCATGAATGATCTTAGCCACAAATTTCAAAGATCAATGGCCAAGATTGGTTAATAAAGTTAACACAATAAACTTGGTTAACATTTGAACCAACCCCTATATTTATATATGTACATATATATGTGGTTGGGTTCATGTGAGACAATGTTGTTTTCGTGAGACTCGTGAGACCATTTTTTTACATTTGAAACTTCATAGCTAAATATTGTGAAGGTAAAAAAAATCCGAACCATCACAACAAAAATGCTATGAATGTTACCTTCACAGTATTTTGCTAATAAAAGAGAACGGAGCATTTCCCTAGAACTTGTCCAAGGTTTTTACAAAAGGAATGGGATGCTCATTTGGTTACTCTAGTTATCTATTTATACACAAACATAAGTAGGAAGCAACTTGTCAAGTTGCCTAATTCTTATTTGATTCAAAACTTATCCAAACAGGTGTTGTAGCACTCCTTCATCATCATTTCTTCGAACTATAAGGTAGATCCAAAAATCAGTGTTAAAACTGAGCATTTACAATCTTTTATTCTCCATTTATTATCATACTACCAAAATCAAAATATTTACCTAAAAAGACTAAACATTTGGATTTTTCAGGAATTAAAGTAAGTGAAAACCACTAAATATTGATGGAAAACACCAACTAAATTCATGCTTATCAATAACCTTTAGACAAACTCATTGACCTGCTGCAAGTGGCTCGAGGAGATAACAAGGTTCTTTCTGATTCAACACTAGACATGTCGGGACAAAGAAAATTTTCGAGATCAATAATGAAAGTGTTAGAGGTGGAAACAAATCCAAAGGATTGTGAGTTAAAAACAATTTCACACGTGTGACATCTATGCACCTACTATGTGGATGCGACCCTAGAAAGGTGAAGGTCATGGTATGAGTAGAGAAATATTTTTCAAAACCTAGAACAAATATACGACTATTATCCCAGGTGATAATGGATAATTAAAGAAGAAATAACTGCTCCTACAAAAAAAAGTAACAAGTTAAAAATAAACATTAATACATGTATGATACACTGTATATTAGTTATTTAAATCATCCCTTATGAACTATATCATTTTTTATGTTGGTTATTGGATTATTTCAGAATTTTCTTTGAAGTATTAAATTAATTGTATTTTCATATATACACCCAAAATTCTAACCACAATAGATGTATAGAAATACAGTAAAACAAATACAAAACTCTCAATATTCTACGGTTCGTGTAGGAATGTATCGACGAAAATTTGAGTTTTTTTATGGACCTCCCACATAATCTAAAGAGATAGACTAATGTTCTTTTTATAATTCATCCAACCAAAATTCTTAACAAGATTAAAAGTCACTAAAACATTATATTAATAGGAACCTTATTAAGATATTCGTATCAATTGAAAATCATATTATGAGAATGGAAATGGGTATATAAATACTACTAGAAAACAAGGTATCAACAACGAAAATTAGCGAGGGAAAAAATCCCTCGCTGATCTACGAGGGATCAACGAGGGAATGTCTAAAAACTCATTTCCTCGTTGATCTCTCGCTGATCTGCGAGGGATCAGTGAGGGAAAGGGTTAAATCTCTTGCAAATCATCGAGGGAAAAAATCCCTTGCTGATCTACGAGGGATCAACGAGGGAATGTCCAAAAACTCATTTCCTCGTTGATCTCTCGCTGATCTGCGAGGGATCAGTGAGGGAAAGGGTTAAATCTCTTGCAAATCATCGAGGGATCAGCGAGAGAATATGTTTTTAGTCAGATCCCTCGCTGATTTTTTTATTTAATAACTACAAATTTAATTAATCATTAATTTTTAATTATTGGTTATTAAATTTTCAATTATTTATTATTTATTAGATTATTGCAAAAATTAATTAATAAAACCGGAAAAAAACCCATTAGGCCCAATAAAACCGAATAAAGTTCAATAAAGCCGGAAAAAACCGGAAAAAACCCATTAGGCCCAATAAAACCGAATAAAGTCCATTAAACCGAATAAAGTCCAATAAAGGTCATTTATTTATTATTTATTAGAATATTGCAAAAATTAATTAATAAAACCGGAAAAAACCCATTAGGCCCAATAAAACCGAATAAAGTCCATTAAACCGAATAAAGTCCAATAAAGGTCATTAAGACCCTATAAACTCAATAAAACCCGGTAAATGGGTTAAGACCCAATAAAACTGAACAAAACCCAATTAAATGGCTTAAGGCCTAATAAAACCGAATAAAGCCCCATATAACACACACATATTATCTATACATTCACATATACACATATGTTTAAACATATATACATCATCCGATATATGTATCTTAAATAATATATACATCGATTCAATCGTGGTTAACAACCAGCACACATTGTGTATACATATCTATATAACACGGACCGATAGGTATATATACATATAACACATGCAACATCGTGTAAACATATGTATATAACATGGGTCGACGAGTATATATACTTATAACACATGTACATGTATACATACGACACCTACACATAAAAATGTGTACATATAACACATAAAAAATAAGAAAATAAGAAAAATAGAAAAATCTCTCGTTGATCCCTCGTTGATCTGCAAAGAATCAGCGAGGGAATTGGCCAAAAACTATTTCCCTCGCAAATTAACGAGGGATCAGTGAAGGAATATGTTTTTGGTCATTTCCCTCGTTGATCTACGAGGGATCAGCGAGGGATTTTCCTATTTTTCTTATTTTCTCATTGTTTATGTGTTATATGTACATATTTTTATTTGTAGGTGTCGTATGTATACATGTATATGTGTTATTTGGGTATATATATATGTTTTGGTTGTTAACCGCCATGTTATATACATATGTTTACATGATTTTGTAACTGTTATATGTATATATACCCGTCGGCCCGTGTTATGTACATATGTTTACACGATGTTGTAATTGTTATATGTATATATACCGTCGATCCGTGTTATATACATATGTATACACTATGTGTATAGATGTGTGATGGTTGCTAACCACGATTGGATCGATGTATATATACCCGTCGGTTCGGTTTTATTAGGCTTTGTTCGATTTAATGGGCCTTAATAGACTTTATTTGGTTTTATTAGACCTTAATCCAATTTCTTGGACTTTATTCGGTTTTATTGGGTCTTAATCCAATTTTTTGGGCTTTTTTCGGTTTTATTGGGTCTAATGAGCTTTATTCGGTTTTATTAGGCCTTAACCCATTTTATTGGGTTTTGTTCGGTTTTATTGGGCTTTAATCCATTTATCGGGCTTTATTGAGTTTATCGGACCTTAATGGGTTTTGTTTGGTTTAATGGGCTTTAATGGACTTTATTTGGTTTTATTGGGCCTTAATCTAATTTATTGGACTTTATTCGGTTTTATTGGGTTTTAATCCAATTTCTTGGACTTTATTCGGTTTTATTGGGTCTAATGGGCTTTAATTGGTTTTATTAGGCCTTAACCCATTTTATTGGAGTTTGTTCGGTTTTATTGGGCCTTAATCCATTTATCGGGCTTTTTTGAGTTTATCGGCCCTTAATGAGCTTTATTCAGTTTTATGGATCCTTAATGGGCTTTGTTCGATTTAATGGGCCTTATGTAACACCCGAGATTTATTATTATTATTATTATTGTTACTTCCTCTGAAAACTTTGATCTGTTTTGTGCAATTTAGTCTCCTCTCATTTAAAATGAATTACCTCCTCCTTATATGTATTTATATATATATATATATATATATATATATCTATATAAATATATATATATATATATATGTTTATTTTTTTGTGTGTACCTTGCAATCACCTTTTTCTATAGGCTGTCATTATAGTTTTAGGGAAGGGGGGGTGCCTACTAGTGTCCTAAGTTGTACTACCACTTTCCTTTTCTTTCTAGATCTTCCTTACCCCTCGTGAACCATCCCTTTCCCTGAGAGTCCTTACCCTCTATTTTGTTGACTTCGAGAGATTAAGTTTTGGAGGGGAAGATGATGATAATGGTGGAACTTGGTAAACCRACCTTGGGTKGAGAAAAAGAKATTTGAACCTATTTGTGGAAGCCCTGTAACCTGCTGTCTTCACCCCTCTAAGAGCCATACCACAGATCAACCCCAAGCCGTGGCTGCCTACAATGTGAAAGGAAGAACCGGTCCGCGAGGCAGCAGATGGTCGTGTCTTCTGTGTGAAGAAGGGAGCGGCAAGAAGGGTCTACCAGCAGCAGCTCGAGGCCGTGCCACTCCGCCCTCAACAGCAGCAGCCAAAACAGCCTCGGCTGTGTGTTCTTCCAGCAAGCAAACACCCCCCTTGTGCGGTATTTCTGCAGCAAACAGCAACAGCAGCGCTTCGTTCTTCNAGCCGTTCTTACCAGGATTGATGTAATGTCCAGTCTAATCGATCGAATCAAGGTGGCACAGTCTGAAGCACTTTTGGAGAAAAACCTCAAGARCGAGGTTATGGTGAAACAACACTTACTTCTTACGGAGGATGGTCGTGGCTTAAAGTTATTTCGAGGACGCATATGGGTACCCAAGGTTGGGGGAAACCACGAACTATTGCTAGAAGATGCGCASATGTCTAAATACTCCATTCACCCGGGTAGCACCAAGATGTACCGAGATTTGAAATTGACATATTGGTGGCCTGTTATGAAGCTGGATGTGGCTCGTTACGTAGAGAGGTGTGTGACATGTTTGCAAGTGAAAGCAGAGCACCAACGACCCTATGGAAGCCTCCAATCCTTGGAGATTCCCGAATGGAAGTGGGAACATATTACGATGGACTTCGTGACCAAACTGCCGAAGACCTTAAGAAACCATGATACRATTTGGGTAGTGGTTGACCGGCTGACAAAGAGCGCTCACTTCTTAGCAATGCGTGAAACGTTGCCTATGGAGAAGCTTGCTAAGTTATACATCGACGAAGTGGTCTCAAGACATGGTATACCATTGTCAATAGTATCGGACCGAGATAGCCGATTCACATCCCATTTCTGGTGCGGCTTATAGAAAGAGTTGGGAACAAGGGTGAAGTTGAGTACAGCTTACCATCCTCAAACCGACGGTCAAAGCGAGCAAACCATTCAAACCCTTGAGGATATGCTTAGATCTTGCATTATCGATTTTGGCGGGAATTGAGATTCTCACCTACCCCTGGTGGAGTTCGCCTATAACAACAGTTATCATTCCAGCATAGGAATGGCACCTTTTGAGGCGTTGTACGGACGTAAATGTAGAACTCCAGTATGTTGGCTAGAAGCGGGTGAGAAACAGTTTGCTGGACCCGAGATTGTTCAGGAAACRGCCGATAAGGTGAAATGCATTCGGGAACGCTTAAAGGCGGCTCAAGACCGGCAAAAGAGTTATGCAGACAAGAAGAGCCGACCTATAGAATTTCGAGTGGGCGATCGCGTTATGCTTAAGGTGTCACCCTGGAAAGGTATTATCCGTTTTGGAAAGCGCGGGAAACTAAGTCCACGATTTCTTGGGCCATTTAAAGTCCTGGCAAGRGTAGGACTTCAAGCTTATAGACTGGAATTGCCTCCAGAAATGGCCGGGATCCATAGYACATTCCATGTATGTTATCTTCGAAGGTGTTTGGCGAATGAGGAAAGCGTCATTCCACTTTCGRAAATTCGGGTGGACGAGAACAACCGATGCGTTGAAGAACCGGAGGCCATTTTAGAAAGAAAGACCAAAAGATTGAGACACAAGGAAATTGTCATGGTTAAAATACAATGGAAGCATCACCGAGGATCAAACGTAACCTGGGAAGCTGAAGAGGATTTAAAGAGACGCTACCCTCAGCTTTTTGAATGATCGAAATTTCGGGGATGAAATTGAACCCAAGGGGGTAAGATTGTAACACCCGAGATTTATTATTATTATTATTGTTACTTCCTCTGAAAACTTTGATCTGTTTTGTGCAATTTAGTCTCCTCTCATTTAAAATGAATTACCTCCTCCTTATATGTATTTATATATATATATATATATATATATATATCTATATAAATATATATATATATATATATGTTTATTTTTTTGTGTGTACCTTGCAATCACCTTTTTCTATAGGCTGTCATTATAGTTTTAGGGAAGGGGGGGTGCCTACTAGTGTCCTAAGTTGTACTACCACTTTCCTTTTCTTTCTAGATCTTCCTTACCCCTCGTGAACCATCCCTTTCCCTGAGAGTCCTTACCCTCTATTTTGTTGACTTCGAGAGATTAAGTTTTGGAGGGGAAGATGATGATAATGGTGGAACTTGGTAAACCAACCTTGGGTGGAGAAAAAGAGATTTGAACCTATTTGTGGAAGCCCTGTAACCTGCTGTCTTCACCCCTCTAAGAGCCATACCACAGATCAACCCCAAGCCGTGGCTGCCTACAATGTGAAAGGAAGAACCGGTCCGCGAGGCAGCAGATGGTCGTGTCTTCTGTGTGAAGAAGGGAGCGGCAAGAAGGGTCTACCAGCAGCAGCTCGAGGCCGTGCCACTCCGCCCTCAACAGCAGCAGCCAAAACAGCCTCGGCTGTGTGTTCTTCCAGCAAGCAAACACCCCCCTTGTGCGGTATTTCTGCAGCAAACAGCAACAGCAGCGCTTCGTTCTTCGTCCCGACAGCATCAAACAGCAACCGTGCTCTCTGTTTCTTTCCTCTGACAGCAAACAGCAAGCAGCAGACCTGCTGCCCGCGCTTCCCTCGAACAGCACCAAAACAGCGGCAGCAGCAACATYGAGACAGCAGCAGCATCGGGCCAACAGCAAACAGCAGCAGCAAACAACAGCTCAAAGTGTGTTGCTCTGCTGTGTTTTCACCTTCATCGGCAGCAGCAAACGGCAGCAGAAAACAGCAGCTCAAAGTGTGTTGCTCTGCTGTGTTTTCACCTTCATCGGCAGCAGCAAACGGCAGCAGAAAACAGCAGCTCAAACCGTGCTGCTCTGCTGTGTTTTCACCATCGTCGGCAGCAAGAGGCAGCAACAAACAGCCTTGCTGCTTGGTTCTTTGTTCGACAGCATCAACACCAACAGCAGCCCTGCTGTTTTGTTCTTCGTTTCGTCAGCATCAACATCTTTAGCAACAGAAAACAGCAGCCTTGCTGCCTGTTTTCCTCGTTCCGACTGTCCCGATCAGCAGCAAGTGAGTCCATTATACCTTTCAAATAGAACCTTATACATGTGAAATGATACAATGTTACCTCCTATGTTATTGGTGAAATCGCTTGCTCGGTAGGAATTAGAGATTTCCTTTAGATAAATGAATTAGTTTAGRAGTCCCGTTTATATTGATAAGAGAAGTGTGGGAAGATGGTCTTAGTTACTTGTTAAGAATACTTATTTAGAATAGTTAAGACCATAAGACTCGTAATTGCAAAATAGGGATATTCCGTTCAGTTAAGGGCACGTGCAAGATCTTAATGTGGAATATGTATCATTATGTTTAAGGTACTGAATTTAAGTATATGTTTGTTATGTACTRAGTTTTTAAACTTGAAGGTGTTTMTTGTATATGTGTGAAGGATGGTATAAGTTGGATTTGGGCATTGTGATTATTATGTGATTTCCAAACCACCTTCTCACTTTCACTMGGAAATAGGCATTGAGATTATTATGTAATTTCCGAGATAAAGAGCTTATGATCACGTTCGACTATATACTGGTTTAGGTTGATGTCGATGGTTCTAAACCTGCAAGTGGCGCTCTATAACGTTGATCTATGACTTACTTTGTGTTCCGTCATGATTAGCGGTAAATCGGGTCTCCCCCGTCATATTCGGATGTTTTAGTCTCGCCTCGAGTTTTTTTAAGCATAGTGTTCATTTTGTATCGTTCGGGGTTACGTTCCATATATATATATTCAAACATATTCTTGTTTGTTATTTACTTTGATTTTAATGGTTGGACTCACTAGGCGTAAGCCTAACACTTCTTCTTGACGTGGCTTGTTTATCAGGTTCCTTTTAGCGGCGGGGTTCTTAAGGGTTGAGAGGAGCGCTGATTTGAGAAAGGCTCTTTTGTAGATATAGCCTTGTATCTTTTAGCGTCGCATCTTGTTGTCTCGGTATTTTTTGGAGTGTGATAGAAACACCCGTCTTTAATCTAGACATAGAATTAATCTAGATTAGTAGGTTGTTATTTATCTTCTCAGTAATTGTTTTGTAAACGCTATACCTTTACCCTATTGTTGGGTGAATTCTATATCAAGTCCTAGTATCCGTTAATTATTTTTTTTATATATATTGAAGTTTTTATTTAGGGTGTTACACCTTAATGAACTTTATTTGGTTTTATTGGGCCTTAATACAATTTATTGGACTTTATTCGGTTTTATTGGGTCTTAATCCAATTTCTTGGACTTTATTCGGTTTTATTGGGCCTAATGGGCTTTATTCGGTTTTATTGGGCTTAACACATTTTATTAGGTTTTATTCGGTTTTATTGGGCTTTAATCCATTTATCAAGCTTTATTGAGTTTATCGGGAATTAATAAGCTTTATTCAGTTTTATCAGACCTTAATGGGTTTTATTTAGTTTCATTGGGCCTTAATGGGCCTTATTCAGTTTTATTGGGCCTTAATGGGCTTTATCCAGTTTCATTGGACCTTAATGGGGTTTATTCGGTTTTATTAAGCCTTAATGGGCTTTATTCGGTTTTATCGGGTTTAATGGGCTTTAATTATCTTTATTCGGTTTTATTAGGCCTTAATCTATTTATTAACTATTAATTTTTATAATTTATTAATAAATAATAAATATTTGATAATTTAATAATTATTAATTAATTAAATTTATAGTTATTAATTAAAAAAGTAATTTAATAAATTAAATTTTTTTGACCTTTCAGCGACGGAATTTCCCTCGGAAATCCATCACTGACTTTAGCAATAAAAATTCTAGGTTACCGCCACTTCTGTTCACAATCGAAAACGAGAGACAAATCGAAAATGAGAGACAACAGATCGAAAAGGAGAGACAATGTTGCTGCCCAGCCCCGTCGCCACCAGCTTCGTCGCCGACCACCACCATCGTCCCCGACCACCGCCATCGTCCCCGTCACCACCAGCGTCGTCATTGGCCACGACCACCAACTTCTGTTACATCGATTCAATCACCGACCACCACCACCAGCTTATGTTACAGCGATTGTCTTCGCCGGCCACCACCACTAGCTTCTGTTTTGCTGCTTCTCTTTTGCACTCCTACCATCACCGTCACCACCAGCCCCATCGCCACCATCATTTGGGTTTGCAAAAGAAAGGGTATTATTTTTCTTCTTTTTCATATAAATTTAAATAAATTGTTAAATATCTTTAAAACAGTAGTATCTCCATCATAGTTGTCAAAACTTGACCTAGTTGGCATAAGAAAAAACCTTGATTTTATTAGGAAACATGGAAATGGTCACTGGATTTCTTTAATGAGAAAATAGGGATGGAAGCAATTGTTTTTTCGGTGGGTGAGGGTGGTTCACAAACGAAAGCAGATTTGGTTTGGATTTGGATTTAGTTTCTTCTCTATTAGAGTTCATAAATTGTTGGTTTAGTTAGAGTTTGATTGCTTATCTGTGTGGAATTTATTTGTATATGTATGTGAAAGATATATATATATATATATATATAAACGTCCAATTTAATTTGGTTTTGTATTTGAGATTTAGATTTAGATTTTGGTTCCGAAATTTTTGTATATGGAGACTATAACCCAACCTTAAAGCAACCATCTTAAGAAAATTTAAATCTCCATGAAACAAGAATCCGTTGCAAAAATGTTGGAACCAGGCTACGCAAGTAAATTAGCATGTGGATTGTGGAATTAGGCACAAGATTGAAAGAGAAATGGTTTAACTATGACTTRTTTTTGGYWCTSGAGTTCTAWAAAYGATGTATTTTATTTTTATAGAGGGGAAAAGAGTTTATTGTATATGTATAGAAATGGAAGGGACAAAAGTTCATTATTTTCAACAATAATTCAACACTTTAACCTGAGTATCCATCTATGATTTTTATATTACTTTTTAAACTACTATTACCTATAAATACATAGCTTTTGGCGTGTGGATCAATTGACAAATGGGTGAAATGACTTTGTCCAAATACGAGACAGGTCCCGAGTTTAATCCTCCAAAACCTGAGCCGCTGAGTGAGTCAAAAAATATCACTTATCTTGGTGTCTTTGGAGGCGGGTTTCGTATGGAGCTGATTAAGGTTACCGGATCAACGTTTTAGGCAGGAGTATATAAAACTTCATATAGCCTTTCCAAAAGAATAAAGTGACTAATTCATTAAAAAAAATGTTCCAAACAATATTAGAACATGCAATTATTAACGCAAGTATTTAGGGTGTAAACGTTAAAAGTTTAATTGGTGGAATTTTGATAAATCATGTTTTTAAAGGACAACTACAAGCAAATCCAACACAAAAACAGTTAGAAAAATGTCTCATTGAAATCAAAGAAGATATACATGAAGAAGAACAAAACAAATTCACAACCACCAATAAATTATCAAATAATGTGGAAGATGAAACAAAATAATAGTAAAGAAACAAAGAATTATCAATTATTGTAAAGCAATATAATTAACGGAGGTATCATTTAATTTTAAACAAAATATTTAATTAAATAAAATAAAATAAGGATTTATTAATCAGGTTAAAGCCTGAATGTAGTGACGGAGCTAAGAATATATTTTTAAGAAGGGTCCTTTAATAAATATATATATATATTTTTTTTCAAAATGATGAGCATAACAATATTAATTTTCTTGTCCACGGTTTTTATTTATTTAAACTATATAATATGAGTTGATTATATATATATATATATATATATATATATATATATATATATATGGGCCTATTCAAAGGCGAACTGAGTTGTTTGTGGTAACTGTGAGAACCAATATTAACCACAAATCACTAGATAAATTAGGAAATTTATAAATTTGGTAATTTTAAATTAAAATCTTAAT
>NC_037532.1:28700627-28703172 GCF_001531365.2 Cynara cardunculus var. scolymus | reverse complement strand
CAGCTCAAAGTGTGTTGCTCTGCTGTGTTTTCACCTTCATCGGCAGCAGCAAACGGCAGCAGAAAACAGCAGCTCAAACCGTGCTGCTCTGCTGTGTTTTCACCATCGTCGGCAGCAAGAGGCAGCARCAAACAGCCTTGCTGCTTGGTTCTTTGTTCGACAGCATCAACACCAACAGCAGCCCTGCTGTTTTGTTCTTCGTTTCGTCAGCATCAACATCTTTAGCAACAGAAAACAGCAGCCTTGCTGCCTGTTTTCCTCGTTCCGACTGTCCCGATCAGCAGCAAGTGAGTCCATTATACCTTTCAAATAGAACCTTATACATGTGAAATGAYACAATGTTACCTCCTATGTTATTGGTGAAATCGCTTGCTCGGTAGGAATTAGAGATTTCCTTTAGATAAATGAATTAGTTTAGAAGTCCCGTTTATATTGATAAGAGAAGTGTGGGAAGATGGTCTTAGTTACTTGTTAAGAATACTTATTTAGAATAGTTAAGACCATAAGACTCGTAATTGCAAAATAGGGATATTCCGTTCAGTTAAGGGCACGTGCAAGATCTTAATGTGGAATATGTATCATTATGTTTAAGGTACTGAATTTAAGTATATGTTTGTTATGTACTGAGTTTTTAAACTTGAAGGTGTTTATTGTATATGTGTGAAGGATGGTATAAGTTGGATTTGGGCATTGTGATTATTATGTGATTTCCAAACCACCTTCTCACTTTCACTAGGAAATAGGCATTGAGATTATTATGTAATTTCCGAGATAAAGAGCTTATGATCACGTTCGACTATATACTGGTTTAGGTTGATGTCGATGGTTCTAAACCTGCAAGTGGCGCTCTATAACGTTGATCTATGACTTACTTTGTGTTCCGTCATGATTAGCGGTAAATCGGGTCTCCCCCGTCATATTCGGATGTTTTAGTCTTGCCTCGAGTTTTTTTAAGCATAGTGTTCATTTTGTATCGTTCGGGGTTACGCTCCATATATATATTCAAACATATTCTTGTTTGTTATTTACTTTGATTTTAATGGTTGGACTCACTAGGTGTAAGCCTAACACTTCTTCTTGACGTGGCTTGTTTATCAGGTTCCTTTTAGCGGCGGGGTTCTTAAGGGTTGAGAGGAGCGCTGATTTGAGAAAGGCTCTTTTGTAGATATAGCCTTGTATCTTTTAGCGTCGCATCTTGTTGTCTCGGTATTTTTTGGAGTGTGATAGAAACACCCGTCTTTAATCTAGACATAGAATTAATCTAGATTAGTAGGTTGTTATTTATCTTCTCAGTAATTGTTTTGTAAACGCTATACCTTTACCCTATTGTTGGGTGAATTCTATATCAAGTCCTAGTATCCGTTAATTATTTTTTTATATATATTGAAGTTTTTATTTAGGGTGTTACAAGTTGGTATCAGAGCATTAGTTTAAGTGAACTAGGTGTGAGACTAAGACGCCTAGACTTAAACTGAGATTGTAAGCTTTAATTCGTGAGCTATGGGTWGAGACTTTTAAGATAGGAAAACACTAGGGACATCGGTGTTACTCCGTTCATGAATTGTGACGATAGTGTTAAGAATTCTTATGTAAAACCTATTCAAAATTTCACTTAGCTAATGCTATTTTGAGTAAGTTATTACACAAGCGTGCTTGAAACTTATTGTTATTACAAGAATTTATGAATGCATCGGTGCGTATTATGTTAGTTCCGTATTCGTTTATCATAACTCCTTTCCACTCTCGTGTATGACAGTCTTTAATGGTGAATACTCGGAATAGACGGGATACCTCACCGGAAGGCCTCGCGGTGACCGAATCCACCGCGGATCAACCGCCTCGGACCACGATCGCAAGAGTGCATCACAGGCAAAATGTCTCGGGAGATGGAGTTGGCCGCGCTTCCCAAGCTAACCTCGTCACCTCTAACCCTGTAATTGAAGAGGAAACCCCGGAGTCAAGAATGATGGGCACAATAATGGGCGTTATGAACAGAGCCATGGCCCAACAGCAAGAGTTCTTTATGAAATTGTTAGAGGAAAGAGACGCCAACAATCGTAAGCATGAAGCAGTTGCCGAGAACGTAACCATTGTGGGATCCGGGGGTACCGGAAATGGAATTCCAACTCAAGAACTAGCAACAATTGATGCAAGGCAAGTGGGAAGGTTATGTTCTTACAAAACGTTCTTGAGTTGCAAACCACCGGAGTTTGTGGGGTCAGATAATCCCGTAGTATGCATGAACTGGCTTTGAGAGATCGAGCAGGCATTCCGGGCTTGTGACTGTGATGAAGGGCAAAAGGCAAAATTTGGCTCTCAAATGTTTAGGGGTGCGGCTCTTACTTGGTGGAACATCGTCATATCAACTATAGATGCTCAAGAGCTAGCCAAGATGAGTTGGGCCACGTTTAAAGAAAAAGTATTGGAGGAATATTGCAACGAACAAGAAATGGACCGTATTGAAGAGGAGTTCCGGACCCTTAAGAAAGGAAACTTGTCAGTAAGAGACTACACACGACTATTCATGGAAAAATTGAATTTGGTG
>NC_037532.1:28697139-28698248 GCF_001531365.2 Cynara cardunculus var. scolymus | reverse complement strand
AAAATTGCCAAAATTATAAATTTCCTAATTTATCTATTGATTTGTGGTTAATATTGGTTCTCACAGTTACCACAAACTAATTACTTCTCATTTGATTAGGCCCCTATATATATATATATATATATATATCTATACTATCTTATTAAGCAAATTTAGTAAAAGTCTTAAAGTCTTAAAATTCTAAATGACCAAAATACCCTTGATACTACCCTTTAGTCACTTTTTCACTTTTTCATCCCCTCCTCTCCTCACATACACTCACCCTCTCACAACCGATTTTTTTAAAATTACAATTTTAAATTTATACTTTATACCCCTATAATTAGTTACTTAATTTACTTTACGTTCTTTACTTTTAAATGTTTCATTTTAAATCTTTATCAAATTAACATATATAATCGTATATCAAGTTACATAAATGTTTAAAAAATACATTTTTATTTTAACAAGTTACACCATTATAATCGTCTCGTTAATACCTTCAAAACGAGTCCAATATTGAATAGTTTTTTACTTAATTATATTATTATATATACTGTGAAAAAATATTTTTAATATTTACGATTTATACTTTTATAGTTACTTATTTATATATATACTATATATTTTGGGGTTAGGCTGTCCAAATTGCACTGTATAATATGTTCTGAATTAATATGTTCTTAGGTTTTTTTTGAATTTCTGGACAAGAAAGAGGGTAAACAGTTAAAATTTCATTTTAAAACCCATCTTTTTTGGTCTTTTCATGGCTTATGATCTGTCAAATTTGTAGTTTTCTTTATTAGTTTTGAGTGTTTATCTTAAAACTCAAGTTTCTTGCTTCTTTGCTATTGGTGTAAATCGAACACATTTGTGGAGTCGTTTAAATATGTTGGGTTTTAAATATATTGGATTTTAAACTGTTATACAAATTTTTTCATCGATAGTCTCTAATTGGAACCATAACTCTTATTTATTCAAACTGTATTAATATATAAAGACCAAGTGTAACTTATATCATCGTTAAATCTTATCTTATAAAACAAGTGCAACTTCAAAATCGTTAAAATTCATGGCTCCCGCCGCATTGCGCGGGTACACAACTAGTATATATATATATATATATATAT
>NC_037532.1:28690432-28696719 GCF_001531365.2 Cynara cardunculus var. scolymus | reverse complement strand
TGATTAACACCCTCCACAATAAAAATGATTAATCAACCTCTCATAATTACAAAAAAATGAACAAAATGAAAAATTATGATTGGTTGAATGCGGTTTGTACAAATTGAGTGGTTTGCATTTGATCGCTCCCCTATATATATATATATATATATATATATATATATTTGTAATTGGGTTGCCAATTGTTGAGTAAACGTTAGACTTGATTGTATTCATTTGTAGTTGGGTTGTCAATTGTTGGGCAAACATTAAGCTTAATTCATTTGGAAATATTCACTTTATACCCATTATGCCGCCAAATTTTTTTAAAAACATAGGATTCTCAACTCGTTCAAACATTTACATTTAGAGTTTTAAAGTCTAGTGCCAACAACCCTCTGTGTTTGGTACATGGGACGGGATAGGACAGAACGGAACAAAACTCACTGTCCCATGTTTGGCGCAACATGGAACAGAACAAGAACTCATTGTCCCACGTTTGGCGCGACATAGGACTGGGACAAGAACTGGGACAAGGTGGGACAACATGAGACAAAAGAGGTGTTTTCTTGTTCCACCAAAATTGGTGGAACAACATGGGACAAGAATGGGACAGAAACTAAAATATTACTAATCTACCCTAGTTCGATATATAACCTTAATATGGTATTTCTTTTAATGGTCATCACCAGTAGTTTCGGCCGTCGCCACCACTACCGGCGGCCACCTCCACCTCCACCTCCTCTTCCACTACAACAACATCCTCCACCGCCTTCACAACCACCATCCACCAAGTCCGTTGCCACGTCTATCATAGTCGACCACCGACCACCACCGTCCATTCCCACCACCACTACCGCTGTTCACCGCCTTCAACTCCTCCTCTACTGCAACAACCTCTTGCATGACCACCATCAGCCACCACCTTTCGTTGCCACCTCATCTCCACCATAACCACCACCACTATCTTCACTACATCAACCACAACTACCATCTTCATGTTCTCTATAACCATTATCACCACCATAACTACCACTGTTGTCAACCGCCATCACCATCACAATCTACCATCTTCATGTCCTCTATAACCACCGTCGTCCACCAAGCACCACCGCCTCTACCTCCATAACCACTGTCGGCCACCGACCACCACCGCCTGTTGCCACTACTACCGTCGGCCACCACCACTTCCACCGTAACCAAAACCACCTCCACCACCACAACTACTACCATCAATTATATCAAAATTTTCATTCAAATTTGGTACAAATATGAAAATTATATACAAATATTTATTCTTTATTATTTACTTTACTTTTGTTAATTATAACTATTATATAATATTTAAAAATCATCAAATAACTTTTAGGGGTAGCTTGTATAGTTCTGTCCCGTCTAGTCCTAGTCGTACCAAACACCAGACATACTCCTGTTATGTTCAGTCCTATCTCGTCCAGTCCAGTCCAGTCCTGTCCTGTCCAGTCCTACCCTCTTGACCTGTCCTGTTCGGTCCTGTTCAGTCCTGTTCAGTCCTGTCCAATTATGTCTGCGTACCAAACGCAAACTATGAGAGCAAAGTGTCGGAGGACGGAAGAAAGGCCGCATCTTTGGTTTCGGGACCACTCAGGATCCTTCTTATGCTATGACGGTAGATGTAGCATTAGCGAGTCATCATACGAGTCAAGAGCGGAGGTATGTTGTTTATATTGTTATAAACTTTCTCATTACTAAAATTGCGAACAAATTACTGATTTTCTCGAATATTGAATATTTATAGGTAAAGGAGTTGAGAGAGAATTTGTCAAGGGTAGAGGAAGAGGCATAGCTGTGGGAGGAACGCCATCTGACCGATATGGAGGACGAACGGAAGAAGAGGACATATTTGGAGGCCGAACAGGCGAGACAAGCTGCTGCATTAGCCGAACAGGCCGCCTTGTCGGATCATTTTGCTGCGTTTATGCGGCAGTCAGGATACGTTTTCCCTCTCCCCCACCTCCCGCTAGTTAGATTGTATGCATTTGAAGATTAAATTGTATGAATTGATTATTTTAAATTGCATGAATTGGATATTTTAAATCGTATGAATTGGTTAGTTTTAATTTGTTCACAGTTTTGGTTTGTTATATTATGGTCTGGTTTTGTATAAATAAATACAGGAATTATGTAATTTCAAAAAAATTATTTTTATAATAATACAAATTAGCGATGGATTAGCGAGGAAAAATCTGTCTGTTAGTCCCAAATTAATCAATCTTCATGTAAATCCTTCAAATCAACAATGGCAGAATATTATCTAATAAGAACATGTAGGAGAAAGAGAGAGACAAAGTCAATGCCCAATTCTTAGTCAAACTCTATTAACATAATTTGATGTATACAATGAATCTCACTACCAAGATTACAAAGAATCACCATATATATGGGGTCAAACTAGACAAAATACTCAAAGTCAAACTATCCTAATAAAAGTCAAACACGATAACTTTTATACAATTATAGACAATTTTATCTTTCAAGACGAATACAGTTGTATACATCAGATTATGTTAATAGAGTTTGACTAATAATTGGGCATTGACTTTCTCTCTCTCTTTTTTTAGGGTTCTTACAAGAAAACATATTCTGCCATTGAAGATTTGAAGCTTTCATGGAAGATTGATCATATTAGGGACACACACTGTCGCTAAAATCCCTTGAAAATTCCCTTGCTGATCCGTCGCTGAAAGTTCCCTCGCTGAAAGATCCCTCGCTGAAAGTTCCCTCACTGAAAGATCTGTTGCTGAAAGCATCTCTCACAAATCCGTTGCTGATATCCCTCGTTGACCCCTCGCTAAAGTTTTTCCCTCTTTGATTCGTCGCTGAAAGTATCCCTCGCAAATCCGTCACTGATATACGTTGCTGATAGCATTACTAACGAGCATTTAACCGACAGAGTATCAGCGATGGATGACCCTTTTAGCGACGGATTTGCGAGGGAAATTTCCCTTGCTGAAACTCTGCATTTTTGTAGTGAAATGAATATGAAAGGAACATATATTAGAGAAATTAATATGTCAAACTAGTAGATTATCTAGGTTACTAATTCATATTTTGTCATCAATGAAGAACTTTGGAACAATGACACATATATATTTCGACATGACCATGTGCGAAACCATAGTCATGACATAATGATCCGTGTATTGAAAAATATACATAGACACACTATCTTTTGAGTGAAAAACAAAATGAGTCAATTAACCAAATTGCAATTGTTGATTTTCGAAGCACAAAAAGTAACACCACCATCACAATATGCCTTCTAGAATACCTAGAACTTTTGTAAACCCTGATTCTTGGCCAAACAAAAATGAGATTTTAAATGGAACTATGACAGGATATGGATCAAATGACTCAGAATCATTTGATTCCAAAGTTCCATCCTTTTGAAGTTTGGTTATGCAATTTTTGTTTATGTGACCAAGGCGACAATGCCATAGATAAATTTGGTTTAAGTAATACTTAGACCGTTTGGTGTTTGCGGTGTAAATGGAACTATAATTAAATGAACTAGGTGTGTAAAAGATAAGAGACAGCTTGCAAATACTCGAGATCGACTTGGTCAAAACTTGGTCAACACTCAACTCGAATAGGATCGACTCGAACTCGAGCTCGACTCGACATATTAATGAGATGAGTCGAGCTATCCAATACTCGACTTAAAAAGAGATACTCGATTTTTTTTACATATATTAGTTTTAAAATATAATCGGTTTTATAATATAATTTGTAAAATATAATATAATAAAAAATTCTTATATTTTTAGATATTTGAACAAAATTATGCATTTTTTAAATATAGAAACTAATCAATTATTTTAGTATTAAATCATAATTAAAAAAGACAAAAAAAAAAACTATTGAAGTGTTGGTGAAAATGTCCCACTTTGGAAGAGAAATAGTAAAGGAATGGTGAAAAGGTGTTATAAAAAGAGAGGGAGGTGAATGCACTTTGTAACTTTGTCATTTTGAAGATGAAGTTTGAGGTGCATTCCTTTAGTTTTCTAAAATTTAAGAGAACATCTTTAAGTTTTATAATTTTTAAAAGAATACCCTAAAATTTCAAAACTTTTAATGGGTGAGAATGATTCGAGCTTGGTTCGAGTTAGAGTTCGAGCTTGGTTCGAGCTTAAAGAATTGCAATCGAGTTCGAGTTGAGTTTAGTTTTTAACTACTTGCGAGTTTTCGAGTTGAGTTCGAGTTTGAAAAATTACTATCGAGTTCGAGTCGAGTATATCGATACTCGAGCTCGACTCGCATCATTTACACCCCTGAGATGAACCATGCAAATCACTCTCATATATGCCATTGTGAGGTCGTGCCTTAAAATAAACAATATCACTTTTGGAAACTGAAATATTTTTTTTATAGAATCCAAAAGAGTAACATGATTCACATAGTTTTGAAGTAGAAATAATATTCTTAGTTAAACTAGATACAAAACAACAATTGTCTAATATGAAATACATATGCCATTAGGTAACAACAACTCAAAAGAAACTATGGCTTTGACTGCAACTTTTGCTCCATTGCCAACATGGAAATCCATTTCATTAGGCTTGAGCTGCCTACTTCTTTTGTGCCCCTGCACATTATTACAAATGTGAGTTCTACAACCAGTATCAAATACCCAAGATTTTGAAGTAAAACTAAAAAGCTTTTATCTATGGTCACGGAGGTTCAAATGCGGTGACTTCGGGCTATCTGCAAAGCAGGTGGTTGCCCTGGGATTAGTCGGCTCGCATAGCGGGTTGGATATCCATATTAATAAAAAAAACTAAAAAGTTTTATTATATAGATACCTTTTTGGCTAGTGCTTTTTTATCTTAGTAAGGTAGGCTGGGCAGTTTCGCCTCCAATGACCAACTTGATTGCAATGGAAGCAAGTGGCATCTTTGGCTACATTCTCTTTCTTTTTCTTGTGGGCTTGGGGTGCAACTTGAGGGACCTTCCCTTTACCCTTCCCCTTATATTTTTTCCCTTCCGGAGTGGTAGATGGTTTCTTGATTTTCCCTTATCTTATAGTAAGGACTAGAGAGGCCTTAGTTGAAATGTTCTTTTCGGCAGTCTTGAGCATCAAATGCAACTCTGAGATAGACTTCTCCCAATTATTCATATCATATTTCATGATGAATTGGTGAAATGAATTGGGGAGTGAGTTAAGGATCAAGTCCGTAACTAACTCAACTGGGATGGTCAATCCAATCCTCTCTAATTGGTCCACTAAACTCTTCATTTGGAGTACATGAGTACTAGCGGACGTCCCTTCCACCATCTTGCAAGCATGAAACGCTCTAACAGTTTCATAGCGTTGTTGCCTTGCTTGTTGCTGAAACATGTCTTTGAATTGAGACAAGATCTCATAAGCACCTAAATGTTTTGAATCCTTCTGGAGGTTTGGAACCATAGTGGCGAGCATCAAACAAGAGATATCATTTGAGTCATCAAAGTGCTTTGTCCAAGAATCACGTATGATTTTGGTGGCGTTGGTAGGGGGTTCCTCGGGAATGGGTCCTTCGAGAATGTACGACTTCTTCTCGTGTTTGAGGACAATTCTCAAATTACGATACCAGTCGAAAAAGTTCATACCATTTATCTTGTCTTTTTCTGTAACATCGGTTACGCTAACTCTTAATAAAAAGAAACTATTTATCTAAAAGATTTTCCATAAAACAATCTCCAAGCAAATACATGATATATGTTATAGATTTCCACCAAAAATAAAATAACGAAGCCTGCAACCGACGATTTTCGGTACTATAAGTCGGATCCAAAAATACAAATATATCTACCCAAAAGTATTATATACATTGATACAAATCAAAACGATATATGCACAACGAGTACCAAAAAGATATCCAGGATCTAGAATCCTACAAGCAGATCTAAACTGTTTTATCTTTCCCTTGGACAGCTACCGACCTTCCTGAAAAGAAAATTTATTCTAAAAAAAATAAGCGACAAGGCTTAGTGAGATTATACCAAAGCWTATAATTATATATTTTATAAAAAAAATAAAAATAATAGACGAAACAGAACAGAAAGAATCGCTTATTTGTGAATTAGACTGATAACTCAAAAATCTGCTATAATTTCACCCAGAGCGCGGTACAACCAGAGGCTCTGGTCGTCCAGAGGGCCTCTGGTCCCGAAAGACTTCCATACTTGGCCATTTAATCATAGCAGAAAACTTTGGATCTTTCATCCTTAACATACAGTGCTTAATAAGACTTTTAGGATAATTAAGATCAATTACAGCACCAAAAAAA
>NC_037532.1:28686394-28689402 GCF_001531365.2 Cynara cardunculus var. scolymus | reverse complement strand
GAATCTAACATGGATCATCAAGGATTGAAGGATTAGTCTTAAGTGTGTGTAAATCGCACCTTGAGTGTGAGAGTTCTAGAGGTGAGAAAATATGAATGATTTAGAGAGCTAGGCATGGTTTTGACCTGTTTGGGTCAACAGTCCACCTAGTTTTCCATAGTTGACAGATTTAGTCCATCATGCGTAACTTGGTCGTTTCAACTCCGTTTCGCACGAAACTTTCCAGATCTTCTAAATGATATATAAGAAGCTTGAATATAAAATTCCAGCCTCTAACTCAATCCAGAAGTCCAAATTCCAATCTAACTTTAGTAAGTACTAATCCCTAAAATACTATACTAACTTAATTAATCATACTTAGCAACCTAAATGGACTTTTAGAAAGTTGGATGTTACAAATACCTCCCCCTTTTTAAGATTTCGTCCTCGAAATCATGATTGCAATAATAATGAAGGGTACTTAGTCATCATCTCATATTTGCGTTCCCATGTCCAATTTGACCCGTGATGATGTTTCCACTTCACTAATACCAAATCCACCTCTCTGTTGTGCAATTTCACTGTCCGCTCTTTCAAGATACTTTTGGGCTCTTCGGCATATCGAAACTTTTCATTTATCTTAACTTCCGACAATGGTACTACTTCCTCATGTTTGCCCAAACATTTTCGTAGATAGCCGACATGGAAAACATCATGTATACCCGTTAATTCTTCGGGTAGTTCTAAACGGTAAGCTTGTTTCCCGACCCGTTCAATAATCTTGAATGGACCGATAAAACGAGGACTGAGTTTACCTTTCTTTCTAAACCGTAATACTCCACGCCACGGGGAAACCTTCAACATGACCAAATCTTCGACTGAGAACTCGATCGGTCTTCTGCGGTGATCAGCGTATGACTTTTGTCGGTCCTGAGCCGCTTTCATTCTATCTCGAATCACCTGTATTTTGTCGTGTGTGATTTGTACAAGTTCGGGTCCAACAAGTATCTTTTCTCTGGTTTCTCTCCAACACAGAGGCGTACGACACTTACGGCCGTACAGGGCCTCAAACGATGCCATTCCAATTGTCAAATGGTAGCTGTTGTTGTAAGAAAATTCAATTAATGGCAGATGAGTATCCAGCTACCACCGAACTCTAAAATATAGGCACGAAGCATATCCTCTAAAGTCTGAATTGTGCGCTTAGATTGCCCGTCAGTTTGAGGGTGATACGCGGTGCTGAAGGCCAACTGCGTCCCAAGTTCTCGTTGTAACCCCGACCAGAATTTAGACATGAAACGTGAATCACGATCAGAGATGAATTTAGTCGGTATACAATGTCGAGCGATAATTTCATCAACATAAAGTCGTGCCCACTTATCCAACGGATACGATTCTAGAACGGGAAGAAAATGCGTAGATTTCGTCAACCGGTCCACAATGACCCAAATACTATCATGCTGTCGCTGAGTTTTTGGCAATTTCGTAACTAGGTCCATTGTTAACTCTTCCCATTTCCACACTGGAACCTCTAAAGGCTGTAAACTCCCGTATGGCTTTTGATGCTCAGCCTTCACTTTCATACAGGTAATACACTGCTCAACATAATATGCAATATCGGCTTTCATCCCCGGCCACCAATAATCAGTACGAAGATCGTAGTACATCTTAGTGCTTCCTGGATGGATAGACATTCTCGATTTATGCGCCTCAGCCAATACAATATCTCGTGCACCACCAAATCTAGGGACCCAAATTCGGGTCTTAAAGACTTTCAAACCACGAGAGTCTTCAGATAAAGAGTTGACATGACCCACCATCCGTTCCGACTTGACATGCTCAGGCTTCAAAGCCTCTTGCTGCCATTTTCGTATATCGTCGAACAGATTGGTTTTCATAGACATATGAGTGATAGCATAACATACAGGATTCGCGTATGCTTTTCGACTCAAAGCATCCGCCACTACGTTGGCTTTACCCGGATGATAGAGTATCTCATAGTCGTAATCCTTAATGAGCTCCATAGCACGCTGCTAACGCATATTCAAAGTCTGTTGATCAAACAAGTATTTTAGACTTTTATGATCGGTGTAGAGTTGGCATTTTGTGCCATAAAGATAGTGGCGCCACAATTTAAGTGCAAAGACCACCGCTGCCAACTCAAGATCATGAGTGGGGTAATTCTTTTCGTATTTTTTCAATTGACGTGACGCATAAGCGATGACCCTTCCTTTCTGCATCAATACMCAACCAAGTCCTAATCGTGAGGCATCACTATAGACTACAAAATCCTCACTACCTTCAGGTAAAGAAAGAATTGGTGCTTGTGTCAAACAATCTTTCAAAGTCTGAAATGCCTTTTCTTGATCTTTGGTCCACACAAAATTTGCATCTTTGTGGGTAAGGAAAGTGAGAGGAACAAAAATCTTAGAGAAATCCCGAATGAAACGTCGGTAATATCCCGCTAGGCCGAGAAAACTCCGAATCTCTGAAGCATTCTTGGGTTGCTCCCATTTTTGCACTGCTTCAATCTTGGCAGGATCCACAGATATACCGTCACCGGACACGGTATGTCCCAAGAATTGTACCTGACATAGCCAAAATTCACATTTTGAAAATTTAGCATAAAGTCGTTCTTTTCTCAACAACTCCAGCATCTGTCGAAGGTGTGTTGCGTGATCGGTCTCAGACTTCGAGTACACAAGAATGTCATCAATGAATACAATTACAGACTTATCGAGCATCGAACGACATACTCCATTCATTAAGTCCATAAACGCAGCTGGGGCATTTGTGAGACCGAAAGGCATCACCAGAAATTCATAATGCCCATATCTCGTACGAAAAGTAGTCTTAGGTACATCCTCCTCCCGTACCTTTAGCTGGTGATAACCTGATATGAGATCAATCTTGGAGAAGAACCTTGCACCTTGAAGCTGATCAAACAAATCATCAATACGGGGTAACGGATACTTATTCTTAATTGTTACCTTATTCAACTCACGATAATTGATGCACATCCGGAAAGA
>NC_037532.1:28684052-28685984 GCF_001531365.2 Cynara cardunculus var. scolymus | reverse complement strand
CATCGGAATTTGTATCATTCGCCGTGAGCAAATGATTTCTGCTCGTTTCTTCGTCAACCAATCCATATCAATTACCACATCAAAGTTATGAATATCCATCGGAATCAAATCGACCGTGAAGTCATGGTCATCTAAGTCTAATTTATAGTCTTTATAAACTTTATCAGCTACGAGTGTTACTTCGTTCGCAATATCGACATTAAAAGGTTTTTCAAGCATGATTGGCACATAATCGAGGTACTGAGTATAATAAAGTGACACACAAGAATTCGTAGCTCCCGCGTCAAATAAAATACATGCAGGTCTATCATTGAGAAGGAAAATACCTGTTATGACGTTTGGTTCCTTCATTGCCTCCTCTGCTGTGATTTGAAAAGCCCTGGCTCGTGCCCTGGGCACCTCCTTCTTTTGGGTTGAAGTACCCACTCTCGTTGGTTGTTGTGCCGAGGCTTTGCTTTCATCTTTTTCTATACGGGGACAATCTTTAATATGATGCCCTAACACTCCGCGGGAAAAGCATGAAAGATCTCTCTGGGGACAATTCATCCTAACATGACCCGCTTCACCGCAACAAAAGCATTTAATGACAGATCTATCCGTATCACACCGGCCTTGGTGTGTCATTCCGCACCTCCGACAGTCTCTTGGTGTGCTCGACTGAAGGCTAAATGCCTGAGAGGATACACGTGGGGTACTCTGAGATTGAATTCTCCTCTGATTGGAAAATCGAGAGAACCGCTGTGTTGGGGTAGACATCATCCTCTCAGTTCGTAGGCGTTTTGACATGGGTTCATTTTCATCAGGAATGGATAGTTCATACTCACAACGCCGAGCGTATTCGACTATTTTGCTAAAACTGGAACCATCACGACTTATCACAAAACTTCGAATCTCCTTCTGTAGTCCTCCAATAAAATGTTCGATCTTATCCTGTTCGGAGCTCAAGAATCGTTGTGCGAATCGTGCCTTCTTGTTGAATTCAGTTTCATAATCAAGTATAGTCATCTTACCTTGCTTCAGATCCAAAAACTCCTTTTCAAGACGCCTTTGTAGGTCAACAGGGCAATATTGTTCAAAGAACTTTTTCTGAAATTTGTCCCACGTCAAACTATTACGTGTCGTTGCGTCTAAAGACTCATACGTGACATTCCACCACACCAGGGCTTGCTCTATGAGCATCACAGATGCATATTTTACTTTATCGCTATCCAGTACCTCGGTAATTCGGAACACCTTTTCCGTGTTCTGGATCCATTGCATTGCCATTTCGGGATCTGATTGCCCCGCATATTCTATAGCACCACAGCTTCTGAAAGTTTTAAATGAAACCCGGTAGGACTTAGGTTTCAGTGCATCTCTGACTTCGTTTGAATGCTTACCACGATTACCAGGTTCCATGGGATTGTTTTGATTACGTTCTTCCTCAAAGCGTCGCTCCATTTCTTGACGCTGTCGTTCCAGAGCCGTAATCAATCGATCATCCAAAAGTTTCAATAGTCGTTCTGTACGAGGGGACAAAGTGGGATTTTCATCGTTCTTGGCACCTTCTGGAGCATTTATATTCAGTGTGGGGTTGTTTTCCCCAACATTTTGTGTTTGACTTTGCTTATCATGCTCCTACATTTTGCTGAGAAAACAATACATCTATGTTAAACACATTCCTACCCTTGGTCCCAACCCAACTTAGGTCTCTCCTACAGGTCCGTATCCCGTATAAATCATTGCCTAGTTACTATACGATCTCAATGCCTAGGTTTAAGTCTAAATACCATTTCTGATATTCAGATCGCTTAAACCGTGGCTCTGATACCATAATTGTAACATCGGTTACGCTAATTCTTAATAAAAAGAAACTATTTATCTAAAAGATTTTCCATAAAACAATCTCCAAGCAAATACATGATATATGTTATAGATTTCCACCAAAAATAA
>NC_037532.1:28680651-28683177 GCF_001531365.2 Cynara cardunculus var. scolymus | reverse complement strand
TATTATAAACAACCGAACGCGGTAACATCCAATTCCAACCAACAATAGCATTAAACCTTCAGAGGCTCTAAATAGCCTTAAAACAGCCCCTGGAGTAAACATTTCAAGTATCAATAACCAACTATATCCCAACCTCAAGTTATACACTTTAGATCTTGATTATCCTATTTACACTTTCTTGTGCAGCCCTCTGTTCAACCCCTGTTTTACCACACTTAGACTCAGATTTAGCCATTGACCTAAATAAAGTATCCTCTTAAAGCTTTCTAATGAAACTAAACTCACATTTTTAAGATTTTTCTATGATTTGTTATGAATTTTTAACACAGCAGCATCAAAGCTGTCAAAATCCAGCTTTATAACTCACTGCTTGTTGCAGATTTTACCCAATTTAGCTTCAAATTCACACATTAATCAACATTATCTTTTATAATTTTTCAAATGCAGAACCTAGCCTCTAATTTAATACTTCTACTTGAAATAAACTTGTAATTAGAAGCATACCTTTGATGATTAACACATAATCCTCAAGAATCTAACATGGATCATCAAGGATTGAAGGATTAGTCTTAAGTGTGTGTAAATCGCACCTTGAGTGTGAGAGTTCTAGAGGTGAGAAAATATGATTGATTTAGAGAGCTAGGCATGGTTTTGACCTGTTTTGGTCAACAGTCCACCTAGTTTGCCATAGTTGACAGATTTAGTCCCTCATGCGTAACTTGGTCGTTTCAGCTCCGTTTCGCACGAAACTTTCCAGATCTCCTAATTGATATATAAGAAACTTAAATATAAAATTCCAGCCTCTAACTCGATCCAGAAGTCCAAATTCCAATCTAACTTTTGTAAGTACTAATCCCTAAAATAGTATACTAACTTAATTAATCATAGTTAGCAACCTAAATGGACTTTTAGAAAGTTGGATGTTACATTTTCCAAGACAGATCTACCTAGCATCGGGGTCGGTGTAAGTGTCGAGGGTGTCATCTACAAAAATTACAAGGTTTTAATTTAGTACTTTCGAAATTTGATTCTTTAATAAAATTAATTTCCCTTAAGTTATTAAACATTAATTTTTATTAAAGTTAAGATCCATAAAACCCTTTCGTTTGTAACTGGCGGAGGTACTGATTACAAGTTTAAGTTATTTAGGTAGGTGACGGTTACCAATTACATCACATATGCAACTCCTAATTCTTTATGGGATCATATGACAACATTTTGTTATTTTAGGCATGTTTATCCCATCTATGCCAACTTTCTTTTATAATTGGCGGAAGCACTATTTATAAGATCGAGTTCTAAGTTGTCTAAAAAAATTGTGGTCCTTGGCCCATGATTGTCGTCGGAAGCGCAAAACTTATTTCACTTGTTGGATTTAGAACTTCAAAAACCAATTTTATAAAATTCAAGTTACGACCATTTTTAAATTTTAAATAAAACGATTTTATTAAAGCTTCCAATTATAGAGTTTGATGATTACTTTTAATACTCAATTTTAATTTATTAAAACTTATTAAAATAGCGTTCTATAAAAAGACGTTGAGTTGAAAAAACGATATTTTACTAAAACTTATTTTAGTTACATTTTTTTATAAAATTACACCAAACTCCAATTTAGGATTCAAAGGATTTTAAAAAACATTTTCTATCATACAAAATCCTATTTCAACCATGCATATATATCAACATATATATGTATATATATATATATATATAACGTAAATAAAAATATGTGCATGACAAAACTTTATTTCTAACCGGGTTTCTGTGAGCCAACACAAAATCCGAGCCAACCCTAAAGGACAATAAATATCCAAGTCATCTCATGACGATATTTGAGTTCCCACTTGACTTGCCATCTAGTAAAGTAAATTTGAAGCTGTATCTTCAAGTCTTATCACATTTTAAAGAAACAAAATACAAGATCTAGTCTAGTACTTTTACATTCTCCAAAAATTAACAAAACGACTTATTATTATAAATCCATGAAATAATATTACAAACATTCAACACAAGGGGTAAATGTTTGCCATGCACCCACAAACAACATATAAACAATATATATATATATATATATATATATATATATATATATATAACAACCATCGCAACTGAAATGCAATAAAAAAAGTTGTAATAAAAAATGTCAGGACAAAAGAAAATCCATATCTTTTCTAATAAAAGAAAAGTATCAAATTTCTTTTGATCAAGAAATACAAAAAAGTCACTGATAAAAAAAACGTTTTCTAAGTCATGCATGATCGACTCTGATACCACTTATGAGATTTGTAGAAAATTTTAAAATAATATTATCAAATATAGCAACGGAAGCATAAAATAAACCAACAACGATTTTCAGAAAAACTCCCAATAAGGATCACTACAAAAATGCAGAGTATCAGCGAGGGAAAATTCCCTCGCTGATCCGTCGCTGAAAGGGGTTTCCGTCGCTGATCCGTCGCTGATACTCCGTCGGTCAAACAGTCGTAGGTAATGCTATCAGCGACGGATCAGCGACGGAAATCA
>NC_037532.1:28677708-28679966 GCF_001531365.2 Cynara cardunculus var. scolymus | reverse complement strand
GACCAGTTAGACCAAACCTAACCTGTTACAAATTTAGAGCCGATAGGTTATAATTTGGACCTTAAAAGACCGGTTATTTCTTATTTTCTTATTTGAATATCGACACTAATTCTCCTAAGATGTCAATGGCAGTGTGCAAATAAATCAAATTTACAGTCRAGATAACAAAACCCATAMTTTTTTACTCAACACCACGATATTTACAATCAGAGGCAATTCAACAACACGAAATCAAATAGTGGCCAACAACCAAAACATGACATACGAAGAAATCGCAAGAAGAAACCACGCCACAAAAGCCAAAGCTATGGAGATCTGAAATGTATTACATGATAGTAGGTTGTGTGATCTGCATATATCTGTGTCTTTCACGAACAAAACCATGACTCCAGCTGACGAACAAGCAGCTGCAAGCGATAGAATCGCTGTCACCTGAGTTTCACACATATATATAAACATATGAGTTCAAACTATAACCATAGAGCATGCTCCAAAATGGGATTATATTCATYGGTTTTGTTAATTATGATGGTGTTTAAAAGTCATATAAAAAGTGAGAGTARCTGCTAACCCAGTCACCAACCACAAGAAGGCTCAAGAAGAWATGATTGTGCAGATCTTTCTTTAACCTTAGTGCATGGATATCAAGGCATGCAAGTCCAAAACTCCACAACACTTGTAGTCCCATTGCTGCAATTAGATAGCTGAAATTAAAGATAAAACAACAGATTATGATCAAGCTATATATATATACCAATCAATCAGACAGACAGACAGACAGTGGATACATAATGCATCAAAGAACAATTCTTTATACCAACAAAATCTAGTCAAGGGCTTATTCATTCTTGGTTTCATGCACACACAAACACACACACACACACACACTAAATCAAGAACAATCCAGATTAGGATACTCTTGAAATTAGATAGCACAAAAGGCTGCTATAAATGCAAAATGTTCTTTCCAAAATTATAAATTAAGCATTTTAGAAATTCATAAGACCATTTTAGATCTAAAATTTTCAATTYTGAAAAACTGTAGACACACAGACATTGGTCRRAACAATGTACTCACTAATTTTTAGATCTAATCCCTCTGATTGATAACACACACAGAGACTTGTGGCACGCATGTACTCACTCTTCTCTCTTTACAAACAGGAGCAAACTTACAACGGGGATGGGGGTCGGCGCTGCTGTGGTGGTTGGCGCTGCTGTGAGGACGACGGGAAGAGGTGGACGGCGCTGCTGTGGTGGTCGGCACTGCTGTGAGGACGACGAGAAGAGGTGGACGGCGCTGCTGTGGTGGTCGGCACTGCTGTGAGGACGACGAGAAGAGGTGGACGGCGCTGCTGTGGTGGTCGGCGCTGCTATGAGGACGACGGCGAGGTTGATGGTGGGCGACGACGGCGAGGACGACGAGGACGACGGTGGGCGCGGCGCAGCTGTAGTGGTCGCAAAGGGGAGGACGGCGGTGGTCGGCCACGGCGAGGACGGCGGCCGTCGGCGATGCTTTAGACGGAAACCGGTCGATATCGCCTCTCTCTCTCTCTCTCTCTCTCGATCTCGATATCGCCTCTCTCTCTCTCTCTCTCTCGATCTGTAAAAAGTGTGCGTTCAAAACAAAGAAGAGGCGTAACCTAGGTAATATTGAATAAAATCAGCGACGGATCATTTCCGTCGCAAATCTGGCACACTTTTTTAATATAAAATCGGTATGTATATATATATATATAATAATATAAATAATATATAATAATATATATATATATTATATATATATCCCGATAAATTCAATATATCCCGGTAAATAGATGTTAACCTGACATTTTAAAACTATCAGCGAGGGATATTTCCGTCGCAGATGTTAACCTAGACATTTTAAAACTATCAGCGAGGGATATTTCCGTCGCAGATGTTAACCTAGACATTTTAAAACTATCAGCGAGGGATTTTCCGTCGCAGATGTTAACCTGACATTTTAAAACTATCAGCAAGGGAATTTTCCGTCGCAGATGTTAACTAAAATTTTTAAAAAAATTAGCGAGGGAAAAATTCCGTTGCAGATTGTTAACTAAAATTTTAAAAAAAATTAGCGAGGGAATTATTCCGTCGCAGACTGTTCCTAGACATTTTATAAACATCAGCGAGGGAATTTTCCGTCGCAGATGTTAGCCAAAATTTTTAAAATAATTAGCGAGGGAATAATCCGTCGCAGATTGTTATCCAAAATTTTTAAAACTATTAGCGAGGGA
>NC_037532.1:28668722-28675383 GCF_001531365.2 Cynara cardunculus var. scolymus | reverse complement strand
TCGCTGATCCCTCGCTGATTTGCGAGGGATCAGCGAGGGATTCTGATTTTTGAGATTTCCCTCACTGATCCCTCGCTGATTTGCGAGGGATCAGCGAGGGAATTTGTAGAAGAAAGTTCCCTCGCAAATTAGCGAGGGATCAGCGAGGGAATTAGTTTTTTCGGAACTTCCCTCGCAGATCCCTCGCAGATCAGCGAGGGAATTAGTTTTTTCGGAACTTCCCTCGCAGGATCAGCGAGGGATCTGGGAGGGAACATTTCCCTCGCAGATCAGCGAGGGAATGAGTTTTTTGGAAATTCCCTCGTTGATCCCTCGCTGATCAGCGAGGGATCAGCGAGGTAATTTTTCCCTCGCAGATCAGCGAGGGAATGTGTTTTTTGTCATTTCCCTCGCTGATCCCTCGCTGATCTGCAAGGGAAAAATTCCCTCGCTGATAGTCGTCGCTGATACCTGGTTTTCTAGTAGTGGATCTCATGCATTAAAGAACTTAGAAAATTAAAAACCACAACAATAATGGTTTTTAGAATTACAACCTTTGAAGCTTGAACGTTGATGTCGGATAGAGAAGAAAAATGGATCTTCCTCCAAAGTTAATCCACACCAAGTATCCTCTTGTTTGAATGTTGGTTCCTTGCAACTCAAACTTGTGTGTTTTTTTATCTCTACCTTAGAAATAAAAACCAAGTATGCATCTCCTTACTTTTTCTCTCAAAAACTCTTTCTCAAAAGTCTCTAGCACTTTGAATTTTAGAGAGAAAAACTTAGATATAATTAGGATAGTATGAGAACATGTATTACCTCTTTTTTTTTTTATTGAACCACCACACATGCATATATATGGTATATCCAGAAGGAAGAAAAGAAGAAAGAGTGGGAGGCCATATCTCCCAACGTATATCTTACATCCCATACCTTGTCCCTTTTTTTAATATTTTAATTGTCCTATGTATTGTACTTAGAAGCAACCAATACATTTCGAAATCAACTAATAAACAACCTAAAACCAATCGTGGTTTTATTAGTTAGTTATTAGTTATTTCATATAAATTTTATATCAAAATATAAAACTTATATAATTAATTTTACACATAACAAATTAAGTGTATATTTAAAACAATGGAAATAGTAATAATATGTATCAAATACATATTAGACTTAAATATTAGTCAAAAAATATATAACATATATTTTATTATTATCAGAAATTATTATTTCGATTAAATAATAATTTTCATGACAATTGTTTGGATTGAAAATAATTGAATCACATTCGATCGTACGATTGAGGTTAATTTTTTTGTATGTGTGATCGTGTATCATTAGCCGTATTGTCATGTTTAGTGTCATGGGCATATAGATCCAAGAAAAACCATATTTGGGAAACGTGTATAAATTATCGGAATGCATAGACTTTCCAAACTCCCTTGATTAATGCACGAATCAAGGGGAGTAGTAGACAAAAAAAGGAGTCTATTATATATGTGATATTGGTATGTTGTGATTATTCTTTTATTCAAGGTTTTATTTATTCCATTGGGTTTTGTTCCTTGGTGTAAGGTTTAGTGAGGCTATAGTTTATATACCATCTTGTTTTCCTAAATCTCATGATTAGTGTATGAATATGAGAGAATGTTAGACTAAAAGAAAAGTCTATGTGTATTGCAAAGAAGCTGGTGCATTGTACTCTTTCCTTCTTCGTCCTCTTTTAAATTTTTTTTTCAAATAGGTTTTTAGTTTGGGGTAAGGTTTATAACGAGACAACAATTGTGCATCATCACTCCTATGACTCAACACAAGGGGGAGTGTTTTAGGATAAGTGTGTCATCACCTAAAAGATACGACGATAGAGATAAAGACATATGCATCAGAGTTAGATTAGAATTGAAACATCTCGTAGTCATCTACTTGTAACTCATCCCTAAATAAAGGGTTTGTGATCAATGAGGATTATATATATTTTCTCTCTATTCTATGGTTATTCTATTTCGTTAATTTGTTCTATAATACGAAGTACATTTGAATGTGGACCCCTACCCCCTAAAATTGTTTCGAACCTTCCTCTTGTCCCAACTTTTAAAGTTATATTTAAGCAATTAATTATAAGGTATTTTGTTTTTTAATTTATTAAAAGAATATTGTTTGATAAGTTTCAAAAACATTTTTCTCCTTTTGTTTCAATTATACATTTATTCTTATTATGCACTTGATTGTAATCAATTAAATATTATTATCTTTTAATTAATATTATTTTTTAATTATTATCAATCATTAATTATTAATGAAATTAATTTGAATTATTATTATGAATATACTTTTTTGGACAACCGTTGGTATTTGGGATAGCTTACATGCATTGGTCAATCTTTCAAACGACTATGAATGGCTTAGAGTTAGAGCATGTGAACCTCCATGACTACAAGGGCTTTGACAGCGCCTATATTCGAACCGAAGAAGATGAGATTTCCACTACATCAACTGAACATTAATTAACCAGTACACCATAATCTAAGTGGTTATTATTATGAATATTAATTATTCATTGTCATATTAATTATTCATTAGAGTATTACATTTTTGGTCCTTGTGGTTACCATCCACTAGCCACTCTCGTTCTTGTTTTGAACTAATTACAGTTTTGGTCGTTGTGGTTGTCATTTTCTTTCACTTTTAGTTCCTCCAACTAACCCTTGTTAAAAGAGTCCGTTAACTATTGAGCATTTTGTCTTTTCTGTCTTTTTCTTATGTTGTTATATATAATACTAGTTTTGTATCCGTGTAGCTAAATATATTGTAAATAAAAAAGTTAATTAATTATTTATAAAATGTTCTACCCTTTAAATTATGGTATTGTTTGCAAGTAAAATGATATTTTGATAAATAAATGAGAAATACGAAGGTTAAAGCATATAAAAACCATCCATCAAATAGGGTTTTTTTTTGAAAAAAAAAAGTTCATCTTTAAATCTCAAAAGAATTTAAGGACTTTGTTTTGACAACTTCAGTCTTCATCCCTTCTTTTAAAGATCAACGGTATTTGTAAACATTAAAAATATCATAACATCATAGTATTTGATTCATTTTGAAGGTACTAAAGAGACGATTATAATAGTATAATTTATAAAAAAAATACACGTTTTTAAATATATTATTGTTAATATATAGTTATATATGTTAATATGAGGGTGTAAAACAAAAATTAGGAAAAGAAGAGATATAAAGTAAATTAAATAACTAATTATAAAGATATAAAATGTAATTTAATAGTAAAAAATAATTTAATTTTTAATTTTCATGTTGAATGTGGAGCTTATAAAGGTTCAAAAATTGTACATAATGTATCAAAATTTATGCCTCTTAAAAAATCAATAATAACTGTTTAGCATGTCTTATAATATAATATAGATAGATAAGAGTGTAAATTAAGAAATATAAAACAAAATAAATATAAGTTATAAAAACAACTCACTACATATTTATGATATTTAATAATATGATAAAATTTAAAATATTCAATATTGATTCATTTTAAAGGTGATGATTAGATGATTATAATTATATAAATCATAAAAAAAAGAAAAATTATTTCATAATAATTTTAGTTCATGTATGATTATTTATTTTAATTTGATAAAATGTAAAATAAAAAATGAAAAAGTATGTGGTATGAAACAAATTGTATAACTAACTATAAGAGTATAAATTGTAATTTAAAAATAAAAAATGTTTGATCTTTAATATTATCTTGGGATGTGGAGATTTAAAGTTAGGGTTCTACAACTTTAAATTTGTAAACTAAAGGTGTAAAATAGAATCGAAAAAAATAAGAAATATAGAACAAATTAAATATGATAATTATAAGATGTAAAATGAAATTTAAAAATAATTCATTACATATTTATATTATTTAATAATATGAGATTAAATCGAAAAAAATTCATTATTGGGGTCATTCTGAAAGCATTGATGAGACGATTATAATGATATAATTTGTTAAAAATGAAACGTATTTTTTTTAATATATTTTAGTTAATATACGATTATGTATGATAATATGATAATGGTATAAAATGAAAAATGAAAAAGAAAGGAATATAAAGTAAATTGAATAACTAACTATAAGGGTGTAAAGTGTAACTTAAAAATTAAAAATAATTTGATTTTAATATTATCTTTGAAACGTGTAAGTTGTTTATCTTCAAAAGTTGTACCTGATGCATAAAGGGATGTACCTCTTAATTTTCAACTCTTAACCTTTTATCATACTTATATATAGTACTGATTTTGTACACGCTGCAATGCAGCTAAAATAAAACATTCTTGTAAATAAAAATGTCAATTAATTCTTTATAAAATGTTCTACACTTTAAATTATGGCCAACATGTATGATGTTAACTGAAATCATTTCTCTATGTTTTCTTCCCAATAACCTCTCTCCTGCTTATTCTAGATAATATGCAAATAATCCAAATTCAACCTCCAAGAGTTTTCCTGTTTGGGACTTCATTGGTGTTAGTTTTGATGTCTACAAAGTATATTGGCTTCTCATCATGTCATCAAAATCAACAAGTGTCTGTTAGAAATAACATTGTTTCTGGAATATGTTGCAATCAAATGTAAAATTTTGTTGTAACCAGAAACAAAAGATCAATACAACTATTTAATAAAGTTATGTTCTTACTTGAATGTTAATCGGTAAAAAGATCGTAAAGGAAAAACTTGCAAGATTATCAAGAGAAAAATATTTGCTTCAAAATTATCTTGATGACTATACTTGATACTGATAATTTAGGTATAAAGACAGACTACAAATGATAATTATTTATTGATTATAAAAATTAATTATATATTATAATAATTGTATTTTAATAACAAAAATAAATCATAATAAAAAAATATATTATGTTATTATTACTAAGATTATAATAATATTAAAGGTGTTTTTTTGTATTTTTTAATTTGTGGTTTGAATTTATACATGATTAAAATTCAAATAAGAAAATGAGTCTTTATCCAAGAACAATAACAGGAAGGATGATATAGAAACATCAAATAGTAACATTTGAGATACGGATAAACTCAAAACCAAAATGGAGATGATAGCCACTTCTAATTGTTAAAAGAGATAAATTATTATATTATAGTGTAAGCCACCGACATAAACTAATAAAAAAAGATTGAACTTTCCATCTTGAAACCAAAATTTTGATACCAAGAACTGAAATTAAGTTATCCAGAGGCATAAATCTAGATAAAAGAAAACGAAAAACCGAGAAGAGAATTAGGGCAAGCAGAGGTAACCCAATTGAGATTTTGTGAAATTTAAGAAATAATTTTTGACTTACTCATCCAGCTTCATCTGCATTGATTAGAACAAATTCATTTCCTATTGTGTGAACCTGCAAGTCTTTTAATATGTTATTGATCGTACACGTGGGAATCCCTCTCAGTGTCTGGCAAGCTACGTCCCCGCCGATCCCACCAATAGCAACAAGTTGGCAAACACCTGTAGAAAACGCCGTTGGATTCAGCTATTTGGCGTTTTATAGATGCAAACAATGATTCTATACGGGAAAATTCTTGACAAGAAGATGCTGGAAGCGAAAAATGAGAACCTGATCATGGCCGAAATGGAACCAGAGTTGAAAAATTCTGGAAACAATGGTGGAACCTCTAGAAATTTCCCAAATAGAAGCTCCTATTCTGAAGAATGAATACAAAGTGATGATTGCATGAGCGGCAACAACGAAGCTATAGAGGTGTAATTTTGTTATGTTTTCTGATGAATTCCTTAAATTAATCTTTTCAAAACAAAATGGAGTAGTTTATCGGAAGGCGTTGAAGTCGTACCAGCGAGGGGAATCAGTTGTGAAGGAAATATTCGTGGTGAGCATAAAATGGCAGCAGTAAAAGTAAAAAATAAAAAGCGGCAAGGTGGAGGACGAAAATCGAAATATTGAAATGGCAGAGGTTGCATCAAACGGTGGATTGAAATAGAGGCGTGTCGTGAGGATGCGTTTGTTGGATCCGAGCCTGGGGATGGACTTTTAAGACCCCGTTTTGGAGCATGATTATGGTTTAGTGACGATGGTGGATTGATTTCCATGGCGGAAGAGAAAGGTTGGAAGCAGATGAATGTCCGTTTTCCTTCTTTTGGTTTCAAAATTTGTATCTGGATGGCCGATTTCATCCCAAAATTAAGAGTTATATAGTTTTCCCTTTTAGTCTATTGCTTCATGGACAGCGGAACGTGGACAATAATTCAAGATAGTGGGGATAAAATTGTGAGGGAAATCGGAAAGGAAGGGGATGATGGGGTGGGGGCTTTATAAACTTGTAAATAAGGCATAGATGACAGTTAAAATTCAATATATATATATATATATATAGTATAGATAGATAAGGGTGTAAAATGAAAAATAAATAAATTAATATACTAAAAAACATTAGTACATATTTATCATATTTAATAATATTCGATATTTGGTTCATTTTGAAGGGTATTGAAGAGACGATTATAATGGTATGATTTATAAAAGAAAAATAAACGTTTTTAAATATATATTTTTGTTAATATATAGTTACATATGTTATTATGAGAATGTGTAAAATGAAAAATAGGAAAAGAAGATATATAAAGTAAATTAAATAACTAATTATAAA
>NC_037532.1:28667545-28668616 GCF_001531365.2 Cynara cardunculus var. scolymus | reverse complement strand
TAAATATATAAAGTGTAATTTAATAATAAAAAATAATTTTATTTTTGATTATCATGTTGAACATGGAGGTTGTAAAGTTTAGAAATTGTACATAATATATCAAAATTTGTATCTCTTAAAAATTCAATAATAACCGTTTAACATGTTTTGTAATATAATATAATAGTATAGATAGATAGATAAGGGTGTAAATTAAGAAATATAAAACAAATTAAATATAAATTTTAAAAATAACTCACTACATATTTATGATATTTAATAATATGATAAAATTTAAAATATTCACTTATTCATTCATTTTAAAGATGTTGATGAGACGATTATAATTATATAATTTATAAAAAAACAAATATATTTTATAATAATTTTAGTTCATATACGATTATTTATTTTAATATGATAAAAATGTAAAATAAAAAATGGAAAAGTAACTGGTATGAAACAAATTATATAACTAATTACAAGAGTATAAATTGTAATTTACAAAAAAAAAATTGATCTTTAATATTATTTTGAGATGTAAAGATTTAAAATTATGGGTTCTACAACTTTAAATTTGTAAATTAAGGGTGTAAAATAGAATTGAAAAAATAAGGAACATAAAACAAATTAAATATGATAACTATAAGGTATAAAATGAAAGTTTAAAAAATAATTCACTACATATTTATGTTATTTAATAATATGACATTAAATCGAAAAATATTCAATATTCTGTTCATTTTGAAGGCATGGATGAAACGATTATAATGGTATAATTATTAAAAAGTGAAACGTATTTTTTTTAATATATTTTAGTTAATATACGATTATATATGATAATTGTGTAAAATGAAAAATGAAAAATGAAAAATGAAAAATGAAAAAGAAAGATATATAAAATATATTAAATAATTAACTATAAGGGTGTAAAGTATAACATAAAATTTTTTAATATTATCTTTCAAACATGAAAATTTCATGGGATGTGTTTAGCTTCGAAACTTGTACTCAATATATGCAAGGTAGTTTTACCTCTTAATTTTTAACTCTCAACCGTTTAACATGTTTATATATATATATATATATATA
>NC_037532.1:28664992-28666550 GCF_001531365.2 Cynara cardunculus var. scolymus | reverse complement strand
AGACCAGCATTTTACACTTGAAACTTCACAGCAAAATGCTGTGAAGGTAACTTTTTAAAACCTTCACAGTGTTTTTGCTGTGAAGGTTCGACTTTTTTTAAACCTTCACAGCGTTTTTGCTGTGAAGTTTACGTGTAAAAATGTGGTCTCACGAGTCTCACGGGTCTCACATGAACCCAACCATATATATATATATATATATATATATAAAGAGAGAGAGAGAGAGAAAAGATAGATTATTATATCATTTAAGAGGAAATCCGCCGGAAATATTTCTCGCCGGAAAAATTATATTTTCTAAAAGAATTAATTTTTGTTAAAATACCGGCGGATAAATCCGCCGGAAACATTTATAAATAATAATATTTTTCTTAAAAAAATAATATTTATAAAAAGAATTAAATTTGTTTGAAAAAATACCGGCGGATAAATCCGTCGGAAAAATATATAAATATTAATATTTTAAATTATTTTAAAATTAATATTTAAAACCTGTATTTAATACATGTGTTTAAAACCTGCAAATCTGTACAATATTAAAACTGAAAATAAAAAGACGAAATAGAACTAAATATCATATATTAAAGTGAAACTACAATTATTCCAACCAAACAAAAACTAAATTGTTTCAAAGCAAAAGACAATATTCAATATGATGGTGGCCAGGGCCGTCCCTGGGGGAGGGCGACACGGGCGTACGCCCAGGGCCCAAAAATATCAGGGGCCCAAATTTCTCCTTAAAATATATAGTAGTCTAAAAGAATTTAATAAATTAACGAAACCAAAAAATTGTAGCATATGATAAGAGAGAAAAATAATTTAATAGATAATAAGGGCCCAAAAATATATCAACTAATTACATTGGAGAAGAAAATAAAAAAAATTAATTGGTCATTCATTATATGTTATTGTTTATTGCCCCTCTAATTTTTTTTATCTCCACCAAGGTCCAATGATATTGGCTATTGCTATCTCTATATGATTCACTATTTCCGTGCTTCAACAATTCAACGTTAGATAGTTTTATCAATTTCTATTTTTATTGACTATTGCTATTTGATTATGCTGTTCTAATTTTTTTTGTTGACTATTGTTATCTATTTTTGCTTCTATATAAAATATTTTACTTTTTTTAGACAATTAATCTATTGTTCTTATGATTTATGACGTGTTTCATGGTTTTGTGATTAATCAATAAATTTTTTCTACTAGATGTATTTAGTAATGTCCCTTATATATGTCATGTTCCATAAACTTTTAATATTGAGATCTTATTTTAGTTGAGCAAAAAAAGAAGGAAATAGAATTTAAATATTTTCATCAATTGTTTGACTTATGTATCTTTCATTGAGATTCCACTACACCACAAGATTCTATTTAAGTGTTCAAACAATCATTTGTTGAGCTTGCATATTATATGTTTAATTCATTATTTATTTTTACTAGATTTTAATAGATCATCTTTTCTTTCATATTCTTATTGATCTTCATTTGTCTACTTGTCTAGAAGACTTTGATAATCTTCTTTATTATTGATCTCTCATTGACCTCACAATTA
>NC_037532.1:28660506-28664252 GCF_001531365.2 Cynara cardunculus var. scolymus | reverse complement strand
TAACTTGTGCAGTGCTCTAAGCCCCAATAAACAAGACTTTGTTTACCATAAAATATACTGTAGACAACTATTGATTTCCTGTCAAAAAATAAAAGTGGCTGCACAAAATATTGCTTAAAACCACTKTATATCCCCTTAAACTTCACCTCACATAATCACTTTTGTTTTCGTTTCTATCTAATTTATTGAGGCTTTTATTTGTAGTTTTTYTAATCTAAACCAATCATGCTAACAGTATTCCTCAAACATTACAAGGCTCTTACTCTGTAAAAACCTGATTTTGTTGAAGTATTATTGACTGTTTGACCATTTGCAGTGATTTTACCTGAGGATGTTTCATCTAATAGAAGTCCATTGCAAAAAAATCCACTGACAGATTATTTTGCCAGCAATCAAGCATTAAAGCTATAAATTTAATATCCAAGCATCTGTTTCCTCTGTGAATGAAAAATCCAGGCTCTTATCAACAGGGCCGGTCCTAAGATTTTTGATGCCCTGTGCGAAAATAATAATAAAATGCCCCTAAGCCTATTTTTTAAGCCAATGAAACAACAAAACATACGATTTTTAAAGAGTTTAGAACCTATTCAAGTTGAGTGTCTCATCCTCATGTTGATTTTTATTAATTATAATAAAAAGGAGGGGGACATAAAAACCAAAACCCCGAATACAAATATGGAATGATAAAAGGATAAATCCTGGATTAACTTTTCCAGTTTTCCCTTTACCAAATTGAAATTAGCAAAATGGAAACTTTATTTTAATATATGAAACTTAAAAGACAAGGAAAACTATAATTAGTTTTTGACTGAAATAGTAAATTACATCCAAATTACTGTCATAGTAAGCAAAAAAATAAAACTCAAAAGTTAATGAGTTTAATAGAACTAACAGCTTATTCGCTCAACTATGCATGACTGTTTTGTACTGGTTTAATGATATAAAAAGTGACTTATTTGGTAAGCTTATAGGAGGAGCTTTATATAGAAAGCCAAGTTTTTTTTTTCAAACATGTCCCTTCCAACTAAAAATTGCTCCTTACATCTGCGAAAAAACTCTCCCAAATAAAAACTTTTCCAACTGATACAAACAGATTAATTCATATAAATCCATATGGAACTTAATAAAAAACCAATCAAACTGCCCCTAAATCTAATAAGGTACTTTCAAACCTCAAAGTAAACAAAAGTCAAAAGAACGATAATAAATTGTAAAATTCATAATCTATGTTACTGTGCATTATAAAGAACAAGTGTCCAATAATTAAGACAATATCACAATATGTTGTTAATGTTGTTTAGTGTGCTCCAGCTATGTTGATACAGTGACGTGCTCATGTACATTGAAAATTTCAATTCTCCGATATTTTAATATGCAAGAGGAAGACTCATTATCAAAATGACAAAAGCCCTTAGCTTAGCCTAGTAGGTCAATAACCCACACGACCACATGACCCAACTTTATAATAATCAGTTAGAAATTTAGATTTTTTTTTTTGCAAAACGATTTAAAGATTCACAAATCATAAGATGACTCACACAACAACTCGGTAAGTTCAATCAACTGTAGAAATTAATCATTCGAGATTTCCATTTTTGATTTCTTGAATCTAATTCCATGACCGTTAATCGGCTGAAAAGATAACTCCATGCCTTGAAAATCGAAATAGTCAAACTTTGAAGAACAATAGAAATTAGATTGGGTTGTTGGAATGACGACATTAACCTATTCATGACGTGCATTCAGTATTCATGACTACTAGGCCTTGGGTCTGTTTTTATAGTTAAAGCTTAATTGTCTAATTCCCAAATTATTAAACTCAAAAATAGTAGTAGATGACAATTTGATGCCCCTTTAGACTTTGATGCCCTGTGCGGCCGCACGGGCTGCACGTGGCCAGGGCCGGCCCTGCTTATCAATCTTAATGAACAATAGAGAAACATGGTTTTTTTTTTGTTTTGGCATTTAAATTATATGCTCTTCATGCATCTTTAGTGTCACCAAGTCCCTCCTTAAGTGTATAACAGTAACCATCCAAGCACACAATAGCGACATGTGATTGCAAACATATGATTATGATAAAAAAGAAAAAGAGAGAATGTCTTTGACAATAATATATTTGTAAAACAACAATAATGTATATTTGAAGGCGACATGTCCTTTGGGAAGGCCACAAGGGGTGGGGTTGTGAAGAATGCAAACAAGTGTTATTGCCTTGAACTGAAATAATATTGTAGAAAATTAAGCTAGGATATCATAAAATCTGTAAGCTGATTTTTAGGGATTAGTTACATAATTACTTATTCTCTCTTTATTAGATAGAATTTGTATTACATTTTAGAGGCTGAATTATAGAAGCCCTTACAGATTTGCTTGTATATAAATATGTACATTGTATTCAAGTTAGAATAGAAGCTCTTCTCACGCATCTCAACCAGCTTCAAATATGATAAGCCATCATTATAATCACGGTTACTAACTTCTTGAATCAAGTCAGAAATCACATACCCAAGCATGCAATAAGATATMTCCCAAAGCAATACATYGCAAAAGCTTCATAGCAATCTCGCAGTATCTCAGTTTCAACACTCATCGATGGATTCAACAGCGACACAAACTGCACAAGGAAGTTATAATTATGACATGTATAATGCCTCCCCAGAAGGGTGACAAAACTCTAGCATAGCATTTTGTGTGGAGGTTGATAAACACAAGATACAACACATATTTCAAAGGGCACTACCTTTTTTACATTACCATCTGTATCTCTCTCTCTCTCTCCTCCCTATCAAAGATAGGAGTGTCCACCCGAACAGTTTCACTTAACAAACACAGCCTACAGTTTTACATATATATATATGCATATACATACAGATTTACATATATATATATATACATATACATACAGATTTATGTTACCTTAGGAGGTGGTCGGCGGCGATGCAGGTGGTGGTCGGCGGCGATGCAGGAGGTGGTCGGCGGCGATGCAGCAGGTGGTCGGCGGCGATGCAGGAGGTGGTCGGCGGCGATGCAGCAGGTGGTCGGCAATGCAGGAGGTGGTCGGCGGCTTGTGTTTAGTAACCGGAGAAGGTAGCGGGGGGTTCCGTCGCAGGAGAAGTTAATTTCGTATTTAGTTTTTGATCACGACGGCTGTTGTAAGAAGGAAATGTAGGGTTTTATGATTTTCAGTTCCGGCGAATTATCGGCGGCAAAATCCTCCGGAAATTTTTTGAATTTTTTTGAAATGTGGCGGAGATATTGACGACGGTGCAGAAATGTGAAGTTTCTTGAGGGCGTTGACTGAGTTGCAGCTCAAGATTAGGATGTGGGGGTCCCACTTGAGTAGGTGAGATGGCAATAAAAGTGCCTCTTTCCAAGTTTCTTTTTTTTAGGAAGTTATATTTCTTTTTCCTATGATTTTTAAGAAAATGCAGGTTTCATCCTCGTAGTTTTGAAATTGTTTTCAAAAAATAAATTAAAATTATTATTATTATTATTGTTATTATTATTATTATTATTATTATTATTATTATTATTATTATTATTATTATCATTAAAGCCTAATACGATTTCATCAAAGCCCAATACGGTTCATTAAAACCCAATACGGTTCATTAAAGCCCAAAACGTTCCACCAAAGCCCAATACGTTCCATGAAAGCCCAATACGTTCCATGAAAGCCCAATACTTCCATTAAAGCCCAACACGGTTCATTAAAGCCCAATACGTTCATTAAAGCCCAATAC
>NC_037532.1:28650535-28659488 GCF_001531365.2 Cynara cardunculus var. scolymus | reverse complement strand
TAAGGTCCATTAAAGCCCAATACGATCCAATAAAACCCAATATGATCCATTAAATCCCAATACGATTCATAAAAGCACAATACGGTTCATTAAAGGCCAATACGGTTCATTAAAGCCCAATACGATCCATTAAAACACAATACAATCCATTAAAGCCCAAAAGGTTCCACCAAAGCCCAATACGTTCCATTAAAGCCCAATACTTCCATTAAAGCCCAATACGATTCATGAAACCCCAATACGATCCATTAAAACCCAATACGGTTCATGAAAGCCCAATAGGGTTCATTAAAGCCCAATACGGTTCATTAAAGCCCAACGGTTCATAAAAGCCCAATACGATCCATTAAAGCCCAATACGATCCATTAATACCCAATAAGGTCCATTAAAGCCCAATACGATCCAATAAAACCCAATACGATCCATTAAATCCCAATACGGTTCAAAAAAGCACAATACGGTTTATTAAAGCCCAATACGGTTCATTAAAGCCCAATAAGATCCATTAAAACACAATACGATCCATTAAATCCCAAAAGGTTCCACCAAAGCCCAATACGTTTCATTAAAGCCCAATACGATTCATGAAAGCCCGATACGATCCATTAAAACCCAATACGGTTCATGAAAGCCTAATACGGTTTATTAAAGTCCAATACGGTTCATTAACGCCAACGGTTCATAAAAGCCCAATACTTCCATTAAAGCCCAATACGAACCATTAAAGCCCAATACGGTCCATTAATACCCAATAAGGTCAATTAAAGCCCAATATGATCCAATAAAACCCAATACGATCCATAAAATCACAATACGGTTCATAAAAGCACAATACGGTTCATTAAAGCCCAATACGGTCTATTAAAACACAATACGATCCATTAAAGCCCAAAAGGTTCCACCAAAGCCCAATACGTTCCATTAAAGCCCAATACAATTCATGAAAGCCCAATACGGTTTATTAAAACCCAATACGGTTCATGAAAACCCAATACGGTTTATTAAAGCCCAATACGTTTCATTAAAGCCCAATACGGTTCATAAAAGCCCAATACTTTCATTAAAGCCTAATACGATCCATTAAAACCCAATACGGTCTATTAAATCTCAATACGGTTCATGAAAGCCCAAAATACGGTTCATTAAAGCCCAATACGGTTCATCAAAGCTCAATACGGTTCATTAAAGCCCAATACGGTAAATTGTTAATTATTTTTTTTAAATTATTTAATTTTCCGCCGGAAATGGAAATTTTAAAAAAAATAATAATTTAATTATCCGCCGGAAAATTGTTAATTCTTTTTTTTTTAAAATTATTTAATTTTCCGCCGGAAATGGTAAATTTGTTTAGAAAAATTATTTAAATATCCGCCGGAAATCCGCCGGAAAATTGTTTATTTTTTTAAAAATTATTTAATATTCCGCCGGAAATGATAAATTTTTAAAAAAAAATTATTTAATTTTCCGCCGGAAATCTGCCGGAAAATTGTTTATTCTTTTTTTAGAAATTTTTTAAATTTTCCGCCGAAAATCCGCCGAAATTGTTATATTTTTTTTAAAAAAATATTTAATTATCCGCCGGAAAAATGTTAATTCTTTTTTTAAAGAATTTTTTAATTTTCCGCCGGAAATGTTAACTTTTTTAAAAAAATTATTTATTTTTCCGCCGGAAATGGTTATATTTTTTTAAAAATATTTAATTATCCGTCGAAGATCCGCCGAATTTTTTTTAATTCTTTTTTTAAAGAATGTTTTAATTTTCCGCCGGAAATCCGTCAGAAATGTTAAATTTTAAAAAAAAAATTATTTAATTTTCCGTCGGAAATCCGCCGGAAAATTGTTTATTCTTTTTTAAGAAATTTTTTTATTTTTCCGCCGGAAATCCGCCGGAAATGGTTATATTTTTTTAAAAAAAATATGTAATTATCCGCCGGAAATCCGCTGGAAAATTGTTAATTTTTTTAATATAAAATTAAAAAATCCGCCGGAAATCCGCCGGTAAAATGTTGTAATTAGATGTAAATTCAAAATTAAATTGAGTACTTAAGAAATCTGTCGGAAATCCGCCGGAAATCGTTGAAAGTCAATAAAATGTTGACTTTTTAGTGTCCGCCGGAAATCCGCCGGTAATTTACCGGCGGATTTCGTCCGCCGAAAATGGCGCCGGAAATGGTCAGTTTTCTAGTAGTGGTTTCAATATCAAATTTCTCCGAATGAGAAATTGATAGATTGTGAGCTGCGTGCCCCAAATGTTATTGAAACACTTATTTGTTAAGAAATAAATGAGTAGTTGGTGGGGTTATGACAAAATTTTGCCTGTGCTTTGCTTTTTTCAATATTAGTCTCGAAAGAATTGAGAACTAATAGATTATGTGGTATGCCCGGTATTTAGATGTTTGGAACAGGATTGATCAAAAGTATTATTGCTATAAAGCACAATGATCAGATAAAAATTGATCAAGAAATTTAGGTTTTCAGCACAATTAATGAAGAAGTGATATATGAAATCAGATTATTCAGTATGCGAGAGAAATGAATGAAGATCTGTAAGAAAAAGTTTACAGATTATGATTATTCAAAGAATTATAGAATGTATATCAATCAAAGTAAAAAAAAAAACAGAAAACAAACTTTGAATACTAACGAGCGTATTATTATCGAAAATGATATTATTTACGAGACGTGATAATAACAATTTCAAGAATAGCCGTAACAGGTATTGGAGTTATGTTCGATGAGAAATTACGCAAGTAAAATCTCAGGAAATACCTGTTCAAAAAATGTACTCGTTTCCCAAAAAAATATTTCACTTCACAAAAACATTTATTCAAAAACTTCTAGAGACTCCCCCTAGAAAATAGATTTAAGTAATGTTTCAGTTCAGCTCAAAAAATTAAAAAAAATAAAGGAAACATTTTTTAGCACGGGTCCTAAACTGGGTGTTTAGAAAATACAATCGGTTAAGCGCGGGTCCTGAACTGTGATGTTCAGAAGCCTTGTTTGAACAGTGTACAACTCGCCCTGAATTTGTGCATCATTGGCATTTTATTTTGATCAGCACGGTAATGACGCACCTGCAAAATAAGATCAGACAGATTTTGGTACACAAATGAACTTGGGTCCTTCTTTGTTAGTGTCAGGTTGTGGGATGTTATAACTGCCAAACCATCTATTTTTATTAGATATGTTCTTTTTCGTGCTTTTAACAGGATGATTATATACGGAATAAGATCCATACAAGTTATTGTTATCATACCTGTTATTACCTTTCCAATTCGTCTGAAATCTGTTATCAACAGCCCATCTATTGTACTGTTTCCTGTTGACAAAATTGGTTGTCTTGCATGTGGAGCACATGATTCTTCTCTTGTTAAGATGAATTAAATCAGTAGTAGATCTCACAAAACAAGGAAGATTACTAGTAACAACAGGGATACAAGATGAAACAGATTCAGATTTATTGACCCAAATGCTTTTAACCTTAAAAGAGTAATTGGGTGATCTGATGACGTACCCTTGATAGTACTGATTAGAAGAACGAGAATAGTTTTTAGAAACAATAGATTTAGGGTTGCTTGAATAACTGTTCGATTTGGAACAGTCATAAAAGCTGGTTTTACACTGTGAAGGAGAACCAGTTGAGCTTTGAGCACAAGAAAAGTCTTTGACTTTCTTTAAAAGCTGGTCTCTTTCAACAGTAACTAAATCATATTTATTTTTAAGTTCAGTTCTCATCTTCAATTCAGTTTCAAGTTCTGTCTTTAGATCAGACAATTTTCTTGAAGTATCCAAGAGTTTACCTTCTAACTCCTTTTTAAGCATTTCAAACTTCTTCTTCTGATTATTAAACTCTCTTCTCTCTTCTCTCTTCATCTGAGCTGCTCTTCTCATTCTCAGAAGTGATGTCGAACCATTTGTTTTCCAGCAAGGTCTTTAGCAATAGCTGCATATTTCTTTGTAGTATTTCTCTTCTCAAGCGCAAATTGCTTCTTTTCTTCATCTAAAGCTTTCTGCTTTAGAGCAATGCTGTCAGACAATTTATGAGTTTGGCTCTGACACTCTTTTGTGATGTCTTTCTTCTCTTTATCATTTTTGGCTCGTTCCAAGATTATCAACTGCTCAAAATCTGAGATTTACTTTAACAGCATTTTAGCGTTCAGCTCGAGAGAGTTTATCTTATTTTCATAAGATACATGTTCAGCACTAAACTTTTTCTCTTCTTCAAAATATATCTTCTTCTCTTTCTCAAAAACTAATCTTTTAGTATTCAAACTCTACTCAGCTTCCAACACTTTCTTCTTTTCTAATTCCAATAACCTTCTTAATTCAATCAGATCACTCTTAGATTTATGAACTTTTCCATAGATTTATGAACTTTTCCAGATAAGTTCTCAGTCTCTATATTAATTTTCTCAGAAGAGTTCCTCACATTTTGCATCTCTTGAAGTTTATTGAATAAATCTTTATTAGTTGTACTTCAAGTTTGCAAATCCTCATCATAAACTTTTCTCACCGAACTCAGAGTTTTCTCAATCTTTTCAACTTTGTGCTGGAAGTCCTCAATTCTTTCACACTTTTCTTTATGCTCTCTTTTTAAATCTTTAATATGTTCTTCGTTTGAATGGTTTTCATAGAACATATTAACATATTTGTCTGTATACTCTTTCAAACTCTTTTCCAACTCTGAAATTTTCTCTTTCAAATATTTATTCTCTATCTCCAATGAAACTGTCATTTTTCAATCAGATTGATTAACGGATCAAATGATATGAAATCAGTTAAAAGAAATCAAGAACAATTAAGCTCAAAAACAAAACCAGAAAACACAAAAACTGGTGTAAAATAAAAAAAACAGCGAAAACCTGTCAAAAATCAGTAAAAACAGTCAAAAACTGTTAAAAACAGTTAAATCAGTTAAAATTGATGAAAAACAATTTACGCGACTGAAAACAGTTCAAAGATTCTCAAACAGTTAAAAAAATACAAAACAGATAAAAAGTGATCCAAAATTAAAATTTAAAAAAAAAATTGAACCTAAGATGAGTCAAGCCCAAATCAATTGTCCAAGACCAAATTAAATGATTCTAGCCCAATTCAATTTTCTAAGCCCAAAGAGATAAGCGATGTTACAAGATATATGTTGTGCCTATGACCGAGTTACAACAAAAACCGGACAAAAAGGTGTCCGAGGTTCACAGGAAATTGGTCAAGACAAGTAACCCGATTAACCTTGTGAGAGATTTATACAAAAATAGAACCCTTATGGATGAATTAGCCCACCCCTATTACAAATATGAATCTAATCGCCCAATTAATAGTCCTCAATATTAATCAATCTACCCTCAATTCACCTTCAAATCAATCTCAAATGATATTTTGTTGATCCACCTTGTCCAAATAAGGAAGCAATACAAACGCCAGTATGAACTAGAGGCCCTTCTTTACCAAGTGCCAGTCCACCACCCACAAATCCGATGCTTCCAGATATCTTTCCTATCAACGTCCTAAAGAGAAGGATACCACGAGTATCAATCCCATTCAAATAACCCTTGATTTCAGATATACCAGATCCTGCTGCTGTTGGGGCAAATTGTGTAATGATAAAAACAGATGAAAAGACTAAAGCCAAGTTGATCACTGTATATACAATAAATCCAATAACATATGAACTCTGTATTATCCTAAAAGTCAACGAGTACTTCCATCCAACAAAGTTCTCAACAAAGATATTGATGAGAACAACAGCTAATCCGGTGCCTATGCCAATCAGCAGAGCAAAGAACTACCCCGATCACATGTTTCACTTTCCACTCATGGGACACCTACACAGATGCTTCCTGCAACCCTTTGAAACTTTCGTCCAAGTGAAATCTGAATTGATTAGACTAAAAATTTCCAAAATAGTGCTAGTAAAACATAGAAACACAGGGAGCTAATCAGAGTCATAGACTGAATCTCTCTCATCCAGCGATGTTAACATAAATCGGATAACACAATGGGTGATTTAGGAATCCGGTCAATCCAGGCGATTTATGCAAATCCGTTCAGAGTCCAACGATTTAGTGAAGCTTGCTCACCATACTAATCGATTTAGCAGAAAACGGACACTGTGACAATCGATTTAATCAAAATCGGTCACTGTATCAAGCGATTTGGGCAAATCCGCTCACTGTGACCTAATCCGGTTGAGTGATGAAAAGAAATATAATTAAACCACTTCAAGTCTTGAGCGATTTAGAGTTAGTGATTTACACAGATCAATTCACTTGAACGATTTAGAGAGTTCTTGAGCGATTTACACAAATCGGTTACTAAGTCACAACATCTAAACAGACTGGTTACAGTGGGTGCGATTTAATCAAAACTAATGATAATCCGATTAACTTGATGCAAGAATGGCTAAGTCCTAAACCGGTTGATGAGAGTGAGCGATATATCTAATCCGATCAAACCCCTCTTTGAGTGATTTACCTCTTATCGGACAGAAGACAACTAGTAGCGAGCGATTTAGAATCTGTGTTGTGTGATGAAGATGAATCTTAAGCTTGAAACCTTTGATCGATGAATCTGTAAATTGCAGAACTTGTCATGCGATGAATGTGTAAACCGGATGAAGGCGTATACGATTTAGGCTGAGCAATAACCTGAGCGATGAAACGGGGTGATTTGAGATAGACAATAAAATGGGCCTAAAACTATTTGGGCCTTGACCGATTTACTATCAAAAACACAAAAACAAAGCAAAAATTATTAAAAATTGGATCAAAACACTGGTTTTTAAAAAAAAAATTCAAGAACACGATTTTTTTTAAAAACACTAAATCAATTAAAACTTGAAAGAAAATGATCAAATCGCAAAAGTTTGTGAATAACAAAGATTCACAATGCAATTTCAAGCAGTTTGATCATGATTTAAACACAAAAACACAAGATTTTTAAAGAAAAAACAAATCAAACTCTAAAAAAAATAAGAACAAGATGAAGAACACAAAAAAAAATTAAAAAAAATATCTTCGAAAAATTCTTCAAAATATGTTGATTTCTTCTCTGATTTCTTGCAATCCTGCTCTGATACCAATTGTTGTTCCACTTGAATCAATCTTCAGATAAATCTCTAAACATCCATGGCAGATTTAAGATATGACAATAAGAACATTTTGAGAGAGATGAGAGGAAAAGTCAATGTTCAAAGAATGGTCAAACCTCTTATTACTTATACTGAATATTGCAATTGAGTTCTTACTAGATTTACATTAAACAAATCTATTTATAGGGTCAAACAATAACCTTTGAAAGTCAAAGTCAAACTATCTAGAAAAGTCAAACAAGATGACTTATACAATTATAGACAAAATTAACTTTCAAGACGAATACAATTTAACACTGATTTTCAGTCCTAACAATATATATATATATATATATAATTATTAAGAGCTTAGGAGTTTGACAGTTTTAACCCCTCAATAATTATTGACCATTATTTAAGTACGGTACAATTTGGATAAGTTAACAAGTAAGTTTTTAAAACTCGGGTCTTACAGAGAGTGACCACCTGTCCCCATAAAGTCATCACTTTTGCTAAATCAAGACTTGCCGATTTAACTAAGTCAACCTCTAAGGATCATAGCTCTACCAATATGAAAATAAATGCACAAATCTCTTTGTGACATCAATATCGACCGACATTTGAACTTTAGTTAAAATCATGCAAAAATTCGTATTTTTCCGTGGTTATAAAAGACTCTTTCAAATATTTTTGAATCACTCAAGATGTATTTCCCAATCCACTCATCCCTGAGCTTAAGATATAATATTAACACTTACAAATGAGCAGCTTGTCTGCATTGAGTTAAAATCCTGACTCAAGTGACCAAGTCTAAAAGTTGGTAAAAATGAAAATACCCCAGCGTTTCCTACCAGTTATCGCTTTGGCTCACTCCTACACCCAAATGGGTGCTTAGCTACTTAGAGTAAAGAACATAGTTGTAGAAGAAGTATATTTAAAGATTACTTGTATTGAGAAAGAAAAGACAAATTAAGCTACATGTGTCGCCGCAATGGCGAGGCAATGCTGGAAATTTAACACATGAAAATAAATTACAACTACAACTAAAATGCAAGGGTAAGTGAATAGAGGTTTCTACATTGTTGGAGCTCTCTTCTCAAATGAAATCTCAAGATCTCTTTATATAGTGGAGGATGAAGAAGGTGGTCGAAGGTTTTACCCGCACAAAAACTTTCCATAAGCTCAACCCTTCTTTGACCAAAGGCTCCTCGTCTTCTTTTTCTATTCTTTCACGAAAAATCAAGCTTTGCTTTTATTGAAGATATCCGATCATATTTTTAGCAAAGATAGAGTTTTATTTTCTTTCTTATCTTTTCTTTTCTTCTAGATATGTTTGTTTTGCTTTCCTAGTTTCTAGCTTGCCTTACACTAGTATATATATCCTTTGATCGATTGGAATTTTTAAATAATAAGAAAATAGAGGGAAAGTTTATCTCTCTGATTACCAAAATCTTCATGGTATCAGAGCGGATTCGACACAATTAAGATCATTAACAGCAAAATTCTCATGGCCGGTGGCGATTCGGAAAGCTCCAAAACCAATGGAGAAGCCATCGACACCAATTCTCCATACTATCTGCATCCTTCCGACTATCCAAAACAACTCCAGGTAAACGAATGTCTTACCGATAACAACTTCAATGATTGGAGCCAAGAGATGACCAATTTTCTTTTCGCCAAAAACAAGATTGGTTTTGTTGATGGGTCCCTCATTAAACCCGACAAAACCGATCACAGATAYATGTACTSGATGCGGYGTGACGCCATGATTWAGGGATGGCTAACCACTGCTATGGAGAAAGAGATACGAAGCAGCGTAAAATACGCAAATACAGCACTTGAAATCTGGAATGATTTGCATGAGAGATTTGGAAAAGAAAGTGCTC
>NC_037532.1:28633680-28648370 GCF_001531365.2 Cynara cardunculus var. scolymus | reverse complement strand
ACACAACCAGCCCGTTTCAAGGATTACGAAGTCAACGTCCCCCCTTCTGTCGATCATGCACACCCAAGCTCCAATCAAGCGTCCTCTACGGTACACCCTCTATCTCATTACATTTCCTATGACAAGTTTTCTAACAAACACAAAGCTTTTCTTACGGCCATCACGTCACATGATGAGCCTAAAACTTTTCTTAAGGCAATTCAAGATGAGAAGTGGCGAGACGCCATGAAACGAGAAATCAAAGCTCTTGAAGAAAACGGAACGTGATCTCTTGAACAACTGCCTGATGGCAAGAAGGCAATAGATTCCAAGTGGGTGTACAAAATTAAATATAAACCCAATGGCGAAATCGAGCGTTATAAGGCTAGACTTGTGGCAAAGGGTTTTACTCAAATAGAGGGTGTAGATTATCACGACACTTTTTCACCCGTTGCTAAGTTGGTGGCCATGCGAACTCTCCTTACTTTGGCAGTAAAAAAGGATTGGATCATACACCAACTTGACGTTAACAATGCATTCTTACATGACGATCTCGATGAAGACGTATATATGAAGCTTCCGCAAGGGTTTTCAAAAAATGGTGACACACGTGTTTGCCGGCTCAAAAAGTCTTTATATGGTCTCAAACAAGCCTCGCGAAATTGGTACCATAAGTTTACAAATGCCTTGTTAGACCTCGGGTTCATCCAATCCAAGGCGGATTACTCGCTGTTTGTGTATAAGAAAAAGGAAATTTTCGTGGCAGCTTTGATTTATGTCGATGATGTAATTATTGCTGGAAATGACATGAGCATGATTGAGTACACAAAATCTCAGCTACATGACAGGTTTAGCATAAAGGATCTTGGTATTTTAAAGTATTTCTTGGGAATAGAGGTGGCTCGTACTAAGGAGGGTCTGGTTCTTAGTCAGCGAAAGTATACTCTCGATATTTTGGAAGATAGTGGCTTACAAGGATGTCGSCCAAGTAATTTTCCCATGGAGCAAAACCTCAAATTGAACAATGGTGAAGAAGAGGAGAAGGTTGACGCAAACCAGTATAGACGGTTGGTTGGAAGATTGCTTTATTTACAAGCCACACGTCCAGATATTACATATTCTGTCAATGTGTTAAGCCAGTTTGTCTCTGATCCCCGACAAAACCATATGGACGCTGCCATTCGGGTTCTGAGGTACTTAAAGACCACGCCAGGCAAAGGTATTTTACTACCACGGGAAGGAGGTCGACGTCTTGTTTCTTATTGTGATGCTGATTGGCTTGGGTGCCCCTTCTCGAGGYGATCACGTACCGGGTATATACTTCTTCTTGGTGGTGCACCTATCTCGTGGAAGTCTAAGAAACARTCGGYTGTTTCACGTTCCTMGGCTGAGGCGGARTATAGAGCTATGGCCACTACTGTCAGTGAAGTGTTGTGGGTTCGCTCATTACTCACAGAACTCGATGAAACCCCTATGGAAGGTACTACCCTATTTTGTRACAATGAGGCTGCCAAACATATCGCAAACAATCCGGTTTTTCATGAGAGGACAAAGCATGTGGAAATGGATTGTTACTTTGTCCGTGAACGTGTAGAATCAAAAGAAATTCAACCAACGTATATTGATACGAAKCATCAAATAGCTGATCTTCTCACCAAGCCGCTGGGAGCTCAACACCTTCGAAGCCTGCTAGTCAAGTTGGGCATGCAAGACTTACACGCTCCAACTTGAGGGAGAATATTGAAGATATCCGATCGTATTTTTAGCAAAGATAGAGTTTTATTTTCTTTCTTATCTTTTCTTTTCTTCTAGATATGTTTGTTTTGCTTTCCTAGTTTCTAGCTTGCCTTATACTAGTATATATATCCTTTGATCGATTGAAATTTTTAAATAATAAGAAAATAGAGAGAAAGTTTATCTCTCTGATTACCAAAATATTCAGCTTTCCAAGGTTTAAGCTTTTAGGCGGGCCTTTTTGGGTGAATAAATTTATGCACCAAGATATGGATTAACTTTACTTTCATTTTGTTAATTAACTTTTGTATTCTTTTCATCTTCCTAGATCTCCGGAGTTTGACCTTCAAGAATGTCATAATCCAGCTGAAATAGGCAGAAGATTACATTAAAAAAATGATACTTTTCAGCTATCTTCGGATTTACGTCGCTCATCAAGGTGGGAAACAAAGTGACCACTTTCCGCAGTCCAATATTTAATCCAAAAACAATGTGTCCAACCATCAAAACACAAACTTTAATTAATGCTCAACAACTCCAAATGAAAATGAATAAATAAATAAAAAGGAGAAACACAAACATATACATGAGAGACACGCTAAAAGGGAAGAAAAACACACACAAAGAATGTGTAAATAACACTAAAAATGAGAGTTACCATTGCACCGATAGAAAAATCCGTCAGTAATCCGCTAAAAAAATCCATCAACGGATCTCATTTCAAGAAAAAATGTAGCCGGTGATCATGGTTATCGACATATTGTCAACCAATGACGGAAAAATCCGTCGGTAATTACGAACGAACAAATTTATCGGTGAAGTCTTTTTGTTTTATAGTGACATTAAGTTATACTCGAACACTAACCAAAAGAAAACAAAGACGATCAAATGACATGTGATTTTACATTAAAATCATGTGTAAAATCCAATATAAATCACCAACTTTCTCCGCGATCCGATATCGTAAGTCACATCGTCCACACACCTTTACATTGACTGTTAATATAAAATTACATTTGATTTTACGTATGATTTGACCTTTTTTATGTTTCTCCTATTTGATTACTGTTATCATTTTAACATCCCCTCCAAAACATAAGCTCCATATTTCATAATTCAAGCACAGTTTGGACAAAATACCGGCAAAACATAATAAATACATATTAATTACAACCTAAGCAATGATATTCCATGTGAAGCCATATATTATATACTCATTTAAGATAATTCATGCAGCAAAACATTAATGATTCCTGTTGGTGAAAATGCTCAAGAATAATGCATTAGTAAATGACGGATCAAGATCTCAAAAGCTTTCCCATCTCAAATTAAAGTGGTTACTTTCCTCGACTTCAAAGCCTATTCCTTTTAAAAGCAAACCTGACAGCGCGATATTATTCGTATATCAAAACGTTGTTCACTCTTTTCAAGGCTTTAAGTATTCCCAACGATGAAATCCCTCGTAAATGAAGCTTCACATGCCACGTGTATGCAATGGAATGGAAGCAGCTTTGAGGTGTATGTTATGTGGCAGAAAGTGAGGAAGAGAAGGGAGGTCAAAACTGGCATGAAGGTTTGTTTATTTGTAACCCTACTTCATTATTGTCAACATAATATCTCCAGTCTTTGGGTTGACCAAAATCACAACAATTTTAAGGTGAGGTCCATATCATACCATCCTCACATGCATCACATACATACTTGTACCTTTAACTTCGCTATATACACCATCCATCTTCAAGATTTTCGATTATAGGTGAACGTTATCATCAAAAGCTTGGGTTGATTTGGATTCTAAAAGAAATAGAATGATCGTTTCTTTAAAGTTCAACAAATTCCAGAAAAAGTCAATCAGTTTGCCTTGCAGATCACATCCAAGCACTGTTCGAATTGAAGAGGAGCTGAGCTTGATCAAAGCATCTTCCTCAGCAACGCCATCTGTAGATAACATATGTCATGGTCTGTCTCAGCTGGTGGAGTTGCACCATTTCACAGACGGTCTGCTTGTTTTGCCGGTAACCCAAAATTTAATCTCTTTACATCGAAATACAATGTGGGTTGGAGAGGTAATGGAGGTATCCATGAAGTTGTTGGATATTTGCAGCATCATAAGGGATGTGGTGTTGCAAATGGAGGAGCATGTTCGAGATCTCCAGTCTGCATTACGAAGGAGAAAGGACCACACCAGCATCCAAGTCAGCATAGCAAACTATATCGACTTCAGGAAGAAAACTAAGAAAGATGCCAAGGAGTTGATTACGAAATTGAAACAATCTGAAAAGGTGATGGGTTTGGTGGCGGACCCTGATAACCACCATCTTCCGGCAGTGATCAGAGTTCTAATGGAAGTTACTGAAGTTACAGTTTCCATCTTCGAGTCTCTCTTGATGTATGTATCACCCCCAGTTTTGAAGCTGAATGGATGGTCTTTGGTGGTGTGGAAGCTGAGGCATAAAGGGACTGTGGCATGTAAAGAAGACGAAAAACACAAAAGAATTCTGAATGAGTTGGAAGCTGTAGATGTTTCATTGCTTAACATCCGCAATGGCGGACAGCAAACGCCAGAAATTATGCAAATGGCACAGCACAGATTGGAGGAAATGCAGGCAAGGATGCGGAGATTAGAGAGTGGTTTGGAGGGCATATTTAGGGTATTGATAAAAACAAGAGCTTCTCTCCTCAACATCATGTCCCTGTAAATTTTATCTTCTCAAAAACTGATTCCCCATCAAGGGTTGAACCAGGAAATGGAGATTGATTCAAATTTCAGTGATCTTTATAGATCAATCATCATATTCAAGTTAAGTACTATATGACAGGATATGGATCAATTTCGTTATGTACATGATTCCTAGTTAGTTATACATGAATACAGTGTACAACTTCTAATACTATATAAACTTTTATTTCCTTCCAGTTGTGTTTCACAGTGCGAAAATCTCACACTCTACGGTACAAGGTTTATTCAAGTCATTGAATCTGCTTGTAAGTTCAATCAAGACCCTTTTCACCTTTTGGCTGATAAGTTTGGAGATAACTTCGAACCCTTTGGTTTGCTAATCTGGAAACTTGAATTACAGACAAGCTATAAGTGAAATAGAAACAGAATCATATTCTTACTCATGCACAAAAGTGTACACATGTTACCAGAAAACTGGTTTCTTTACGGTACATCTATTTTTGACCAAACGCGTTTGTAATGACGTCGGGTAGCTTTACGAGCTTCCCGCATATAGTAATTACAGGCCCGTAACTTCTAATTAATTAACGGATGGAATTTTTAAGTTGAGTTTCTTCCTAGTTCGTTTCATCTTTTTTCATTGATCAGAGTCTATGTGCAAAGCAACAATTTTTCATAGCTATGAATCTTTGATGACATCTCCAATGGCCTGGAAATTAATGACGTTAAGTCAAAGGCTCAAATTTAAAGCGAAGTAGATTAGAATCTTAGATACATTCATATCTTGTAATTAATTTATGTTAAGACAATCGAATCTCTTTATTTTCCTGATGCGCTCCTAGGATCGCTACATTAAACACAATTATGCAGCTTATTTTAATAATTGTGATATCGTTAGTATCTTTGTCAATTATTAATCTATCAAGTTCTTGTAAAAACATCATCTTTAAGCCATATGGCCATGTTTGCAAACGACTTGTAAAGCTTATTTTTTGAGCTTATTTCAATTGTTTTGATAGATAGTAGTTTATAAAAAAGATAGGTTATAAATTAATTTATTGAAACATTACATGGGAATAACGTTTTAATAAACTTCAGGACCTCTTTTGACATTTTTCTAATTATACTCGTAATTGATATTAAATATTATTTGTTACTAATGAATATCATTTATAAGTTATTAACTGATATTAATTTCAACTATAAATTATTCATTAATATTAATTATTTAGGATTATTGTTAAAATTTTCAATTATTATGGTATATTTTTTTTTAATTTAATATAGTTTTCAAAAAACAAATATAACAATTATAAAAGAACTTTTGTAGATTAATAAAATATTTTATTTAATTACTTTTTAAGAAATTATTAATTAATTAACTTATATCACGTTAACTAACTTTATTTTTATTTACATTATATGTAATGGTTATTTAAAATCATTATTTAATTTTTTGACATTTTCTAAAATTCATATTTGATTGTACAGATCCAAAATTTATAATATTATATATATAATAAATCAAACTAAAATTATACTAATTAGTATATTAAATTATTTAATTTTATTTTCTATCTATTTCTAGTAATTAACATATTATATTATTAGTGATTTGTCTTAAATGTATTATGAAATGTTAAAATTGACTAATTTTTTAATGTCATTTTTTTATATAATTTTACATTTTCAACTAGCTTATTAACAATTTTGCTAAACGTAATTAGTTTATCAGTTAACTTATTAACCTGTTTACCAAACATAGTCTCGTGTTTACGAAATCGGATGCAACGTTTACAAAATCGATACACCTAAAGAATTGTCTAATAAATAACTTTCACATTTGAATTCACCATGTAGAAGCCAATATAAGAAGATATTTAAATTCATGTTAGTAGTTAAAATTTTGCATTAGTACATAAACAAGAATTTTATACAGTTGTAATTGATCTTTTCATACGCTTTTTAATCGTATAAAATACTTCACGCATGTAAAAGATTCATGCATCTTTTACACAGTTTTGAAACCGTGTAAAAATGTTACTTTTTCATAAAATTATGGTTCAAGAACTGTATAAAAAGATGATGACAATCTTTTTAAACCGTTTATTGATTAAAACCGAGTAAAAATGCACTTTTTTTACGTAATTTCTCACGATACAACCGTGTAAAAAGATTCCGATTTTTTCTAGCAATCATGTAAAATATATAATCTTTTTAATATTTTTATTTTCATTTGTGTACCAATTCAAAATACAATACCATTACAACAATAAGTATCATTCAAATGCACTAAAAAGCCAATAAGTACAAGAATAAATGTAAATATATCGATATATCTAAATACATTGGAAGCTTCTTATCAAGAAATACCAGCTTCCTACTAGATGTTAATAGTGAAGAATCGTATTTTCTACTTGAGGTTGATTAATTGCTTTCTTGGAATATCTTTTCTTTGCAGGAGAGTTCCTTTGATTTAACCATCGAAGGTGTAGTCGAAGGCGTAGTCGAAGGCTTCTCTCCTGCCAAGTAAGATTTCCTTTGACTCTAAAACATTAAATGGTTCTCAACATCGATGAGTGTTTTCATCCTTAGTTTAATTAAGATGTAAAAGTACCATCCTGATATATTCTTGTTTTCATTCTAGATAAAACATTTTCTAAGAATTAGTGAAGATTTTGGTTTTCCATTTGAGATAGAATATTTAGGATGTTTTTCAACAAAACTTGGTTTACCCTTATCAAAAATAGAAATTTTTTCTTCAACTAAGCTGGTAGCTAGACTTTGTCCAAGACTTGATACAAGATCTAGTCATTTAAAGTTAAGAAAACAATCAAATCCTCTCTTCTAGGAGAAAACCAACGATATCAACTAGATCACCATTTTCATATTGAACATCATTTAACTCTTGTCGTTTTAAAATGCACAAATCTAGTTGCTTTTGCAGTTCTTCGTTTTCCTCCAATGTGTTGCGTGAATCGAGAGTAGGTGAGAGTAATCCTACATTCTTTTTTTTAGTTATACATGTATTAATGAAGTGCAAAAACATCATTACCCATGAAACGGAAGAGGTTGATGCACCATCATTGGATATCTCTGAACCCGATGTCATCAAGCACATATGACCAAGTAAATCATCATTATCATTAAATGATTTTAAAAGAATCTTCAATAGATTCCTCAAAATTTCTTCAAAATAGAAAACTAAAAAGTCAAAATCTTAAAAAAAACACACACATTGATCTCCAACAGATTCCCCATTTTTTAGATTCCAACATTGATTATAATATTAAAATATTTCATTCATCTATTAAAATATGATTTCCCTCTCTAAATATTTATTTTCAAAGTTTTCTACTGGTGCTCTCACTTGATAATCATTTTTGGATGATCTTCATATTAATTTGGAGAAAAAAAATCCTTCTCTCTTCTACTTTCTCCATTTTGGAGAAACAGTTGGAGCAAAATATAGACTCAAAGCCCTTATTTTCTCCGGTTTTCCCATTTTAGAGAAGTTGTTGGAGATGTTCTAACACCATTCCTACCACTTATGGCCTTGTACTGGCTTTGTAGTAATCAAAGCTTTTCTTGTCTTTTGTGTTGACTGTACTCAGATGCAAAGCGACCAAGATTTTTATATTTGTAGCATGCACTTTTAGCTTTGTGAGTCAAAATTCTCAAACATGTTGGCGAAGGCAAGAGATTTATCATGGAAAACCTTTTGCTTCATCATGTTTTTGGGTTACCTCGGTTTCATATGACATTTAGACGACCATTAAGAATTTGTAGATATATAGGGCTTGTTTGTTTTTTGGTATTAAGAGCTTAATACCTCTGAAGTCTGATTCATTCAGACGTTTGTGGTATTAAGAGAGTTTGTTTTTTCTATTCAAATAAGAGCTTATACCCTCGGGTTTCCTCTGAAATGTTAAGTGGTAATTTTTTCACTTAATACCTCTTAAACTCATCTCTCTCGATCTCTCACAGCCGCTGCATCTCACGCTCTCGATCTCCAGTTCTCTCATTCGCTCATCTTACGCTGCATCTCACAGTCGCTCTTCTCTCACGCTCTCTCATGCAATCAATCCCCAAACCGCTCACTATCTCACAACATTCAATCTCTCACAGCTCTCGATCTCGATCTGGTAACCTAAAATCTTCTGAAAGGTATGTCGATTTCTGCCTCCTGCTTCACACACACACACACACACACACACACACACACATATATATATATATATATAGGGGAGCGTTCAAATAAAAATCACTCAATTTGTAAAACCGTGAAAACCTCATTCAACCAATCATAATTTTTCATTCTTTTGTAATTATGAGAGGTTGATTAACCATTTTTATTGTGGAGGGTGTTAATCATGGATATTATCATCTTCATTATTTTAATTTTAGAGAAATACATGAACCAGTTTCATTAAAATTTCATTAAATATTATATGAAACAATTTCATCAAAAAATGTATTGTATGAAATAATTTCACAAGATTAAACAATTTCATGGAAAAATTTCATAAGGTTAAATAATGAAATCGACGTATGAGGATGGTTTGTACGGTTTTTACAAATGAGGGTGGTTTTCATTTGATCACTCCTCTATATATATACACACACACACGTGGATTTGTCTTCTTCTTTAGTGGTTTGATGGTCTTCTCTACTTGTTTTGATGGTCTTGTTTACTAATTTTGATGGTCTTCTTTACTAGTTTTGATGGGTTTTGATGGTCTTTTTTACTAGTTTGTCCAAACTATTGTATAGATTGTAAAAAATCGATGTTTTTGATGGGTTTTGATGGCTCTTTTTTACTGGTAGATGAGTCAAGCTTTTAGGTATATTGTTGCAATCACTAGAGGCTGGAGCTATCCTGTACATAATTCAATATTTACCAAAACTAGTACTTTTAGGTATTCTATTGCAACAATCAAGAACTTGAGACTATCACATGTTTGAAGGATGATAGGATAAAGGGATAAATAAAAATGTGAGTTTCTTGGTTTGGTAACAAGGGTTTCAACTTATCACCAAATTGATCACTGAAATGTCTGAAAGAGGCACTCTATTGACCCTGCCAACAACAGATGCAATTTCAACCCCCTTCACAACCCCAAAGAGACTTAGTGCATAAGTTTGCATTTGGGATGGGACTAAAGTCCATCTAAATCTACAATGGTGAGACAACTAATTCCCTTCTAGTATGACATTAGAAGTTGAATTCAATGTGGAAAGCTGACACTTGTAGATTGGAACTCAATTAGTATCATCCCAGGTATGTGTTCAGTCTTGCAGTAGGCTATGATGAAGTTTATCTTAATAATTTCTTTGATAAAGTGTATTGAAGGTACATGAATTAAAAGAATTACCTATGCGATTGAGAAGTGTAGCCGCAACTCAATGGGTTTGGGACTTGACCTTTATACAATCGTGAGAGAGAGGATTAGGACACATGACTTTATAATTGTGTCATGTTTTATTTTACTAGATGAATATAAAAACTTGTATGTATTTTAGCTCCAGGTATTCAAATGGGTTGATGGGTTCAATTCTTAGAATACCCTGATTCTCGAATATTTGGAACGTGTAAAATACTAACAAGAAAAATTCAATTGATTTGACATTTTCATTTATGTGCAAGTTTGATTTGTTCAATTTACTATGTGAATTCATGGGTTACACTAAAATGGGGGAGGATTATTGGTGATTTTAGTTTCATCGGTTGTTTAAGTGTAACTGGAATTAAGACGAGTGCTAATAGGTTTCAAACTGTGATCTAATACAAGTTAGGTGGCGGGGGTCAAGGGGCACCGTCTCTTGCAGGGTCCAAGAGGAAGCGCCTCAAAACCTCTACAGAACTTTAGACTCGGATTGCAGTGGAAAAACATGATCAGAATGAAGAGATACGTCATTTCTGGTCAGTTTTGAGGTTCTATCATGTGGTACTCAGACTTAGTAAAATTGACCAAGTGGTATCTAGACTTAGAGCTTCGATCTCTGGACAATCTCTCGACATGTATGTTCAGATTTTCGAACCTGCACGTTTACGATTTAATTCTTTTAAGATATTGATTCTTTTCTTGTTCTTACTCTTCATAAAAGCATAAAGAACAATAAAAGAATAATAGTAATTATAGCAAAATGGTAACGGTTCGTTATATAATTTACTAGTTAATTTCTAATCAAATAATTTCTCATTTTTTCATTGGCATGCACTTTAATTGTTTAGGGAGCTCGAAACAAATCCTATTAATATACATATAAAACAAATCCTAATTATAACCCACAATTTTATTTTTCAATAAACATTTTAGGTATTATTCAATTAATAAAACATTAAATTTTTGTTCATTTTTTTTATCCATATATACATTTAGGCAACGGGTAACAATTAAAATATGTTTATTAATGAATTTATGTAACAATCACCATGTTGATTTTTTTAAACGAAAGAAAGAAGTGTAAGTCTACATCAAACCTTTTTGTTGGTTTCTAAGATGTAACCACAATCACACGCTAAGATTATTTTTATAATGTAATCCCTAAACTTCCTTTTAGGATTTGCCATCAAATTTTAAGTCGAGGAGTTGATATCGCACAAAACAGAGAGAGAGAGAGAGAATGGGAGAGATTAATCACTTTACGAACCGACAACATTCATTGAAGTTCGTCGAAAACTTGTAAGAGTTGGTGTTGATAATGACAAGAAGAAACAAAAAATGGGCATAAGATTTTCTTTCAAGGCTTGTAATTTCCAAATAGACATGTTTTGTACACTACGGTCTCCACATTTTTCTTACTCATAGGCATTGTACAGACATGTAATCGCGTCGATGTATTCCCCAATCGAAGATCATCCTGAAGATTTCTATTATGATATATGTGAGAATGAAAGGCACCCACTATGTCGTCATTGTCACATATGCAAAAATTCATTTCACTACGTCGCACAAATCGAATCGATTATTATGTAAATGTCAAGGTGGAGGGCACTAGACTTAAGTATTATCACCAACATCCATTAACGTTTGTTCCAAGAAAGACAACGTCTGAGTATGTGTGCTTTTTTGGTAATTTGACATTAGTGGTCGTTTGATGCTCGAGTGTCATACTCGAACATGTCCTTTTAGAATTTGTTATAACTTGTGCTTAAGAGAATCTAAATAAGTCTCATTTGATTCCACATTGCATGATCCTAAAGTATATGGAATGGCTACATATATTGTTGTTTTCATTCAAGTGTGTAGTTTGTCGCATATGCTTTGATTTTTCAACAATTGTAAGTTGTCTTATTAATACATATTTGACTTCAATATTTCCTTTAAATGTCTAAATCCCTTTTAGTTATACAAAATAAAAACTATTACATACTATGATAACATTCATGTTGATGAACAATTAGATGAATCAAATATCTCATATAAAGATGGAACAATGCGTTTCTAGATAGCAGAAGAGTGCCAAGTAGTTAAAAAAAACTAGTTTGTTAGCCATGAATTGATGAAATAAAATACCTGAAGCCATGGGAGTGCATATGTTGAGTGAATCTTGATCGAAAATCGTCCCATCAAATTGAAAATTTGGGCATCCAAAAATACGGCTCTCTCTTAGTGATGGTTTATGCTTTTCTGCACCGCTTTGCCTTCGATGAAAGCCTTTGGCTCAACATTCTTGGAAAACATTCAAATCAAGAAGATTCTCTAGATGCAACATGTTAAAACATCGCAATTCGTACCCAACTGAGTTGTGGTGTGCAAACAGAGTGCAATTTCTTCCAACACACGATCTTGATGATCTTTAGCGACAAACATGAACATATAACGTTTTCAAGCATCTGGAAAATAAGATCTTTACAATTGATGAAATCACGACTCTCTTGGTTTCCTCTAAACAAGCTCTTCGAACTAGTTGCACCTGAGAATCTGAGATCCATAACGTCTCCAACTCTTTGGCAAATTCATAGATTTTCCTCAATTTCGTGCAATTGGGAAATGCACAGATTCTGAGAGTTTATGATACAGACATGATAGGCCGATTCTTGTCAGTTCTCATAGATGCAAAGTTTTTAAAAACGGAAGTTCAAGTTCACCGTTGTTAGCCACAAATAGTGATACTATTTTGTGACCATATTTTATTTGAAAAACTCTAAAGGTCTTTGGCAGCCATGATGATGACAACCGTCAAAACACAAAGTCTTCAGATTGTTGAAGCTCCCAAACGAAAATAAGATTACGGAAATGAAAATTGATCTATTGAGATAATTTTGTTTTTAGGTTTTAAAAAGAAGTGGGAAATAGGAAGCATATAATTTTTAAAATTTTATTTATATAATTTAATTAGTAATAAATTTTAGGGAAATTAATTAAAATAATCATTTTGACCATTCACCTCTTAGGCATTTTTCTTCCAAAATTACGAAAATAGCCATATGTTCGCAATTGAAAGGTCCGTTATTTGCGGAGGAGTCAAAGTGTAAAAAAAATGAGGTTTCAGAACCAGGTACGTAATTGTAGGGACCAAATATGTAAATTTGAAAAAACACATCCGCAATTGCGCACATATTTTTGTGGACCTATTAACTAATTTACATATTTGGTCCTTGCAATTGCGGACCGGGTTCAGAAACTTCATTTTCCTTTTACACTTTAAACCCTCCATAAATTGTGAACCTACAATTTACGAACGTGTGACTATTTTCGTAATTTTAAAAGAGAAATGACTAAGAGCCGAAACTCACCGTGAAAATCACTTTTTTAATTAATTTTCTAAATTTTAATTAATATATGAAAATATTATTATAAATTACTATGGATGTGGACAAAATGAAATAAAGTGTGAAAGAATCTTGATTCTTTTGTATTATAAAGAAAGAAATATTCCAATCATAATGATGGTTAACTTCTCATTTGAGAAAAAAATGTTCTAAAAAAACAAACATAACTTGGAATCAAAACATACTCGACAAGAGAACTATCATGCAATTTTTCACATTTTTTTATTAACCTGGATATCCAACTCGCTATGCGAGTCGACTAATCTCAGGGAAACCACCTGCTTTGCAGATAGTCCGGAGTCACCGCATTTGAACCTCCGTGGCCACAAGAGGATTTTTATTCCTCCTTGAGACCTCCTGTACTTTTGACCTTTGGAGCCAAGCTCAAACCAATCAGACATCATTTTTGTCCTCAAAATAAAAATTATTTATTAAATATTTTTTATCTTTAACATAAAATGCCTGTATGAGATTCAAGTTAAAGTTTCTTTAAGTACACCTATGCTTCATACCATTAATTGTTTTAAAAATCTACTTATTTGTATAATAATCGAATGTCTAACATATTTATTATTAAGACAAAATCGATAGCAACTTAAGGACGACATTCCGTCTCTCATTACTAATGAATAAATTGATAAATATGGATTTGAAAGTACAGAAATTCAATTTTTTTTTCTAAAACAAAGGGAGATGATATTTAGTTTCTTAACAGATATTGTTTTGATTAACGAGTAATAAAAAAAAGGGTTAGAGAAAGCCATTATAAATAAAAAAGGTTAAAGAAAAATAGCTTGTAATGTATTGCTCCATTCCATGATAAAAGGGAGTATAGATATCTTCTCTTTTGGCTCCTTGTTATTTGATTTGTAGAATCAATCTCAGAAGAAAGGAGCCAATTAGCAAAGACGCTTAGGCTAATAGAAAAGAAAAGTATAAGTTGACTCATCCTATATCATCCAACCCTATCTCTTGTTATCCCCTTTTCTTATATAATCTTGAAGGAAAATGTAAAACATTTGACAACATAAGTAGATTATATGGCAAAAACGCCATTAATGTGTTACACATTGAGTTGGACAACTTCTTTTGAGCAGATAGGACACCTCACCATCAATAGATACTTGTGACATATCTTTTAATATGTTCCTAATCTTTAACCGTGACAATAAGTTTTTAAGGATAACAATTTTTTATTGATTATGTAAAATAGGGGATACGGTTTCCTTTACTCCCCATCAAGTTGGAGCATGTAAGCACTACAAAAATGCTGGGTATCAGCGAGGGAAAATTCCCTCGCTGATCCGTCGCTGAAAGTGCTTTCCGTCGTTGATCCGTCGCTGATACTCCGTCGGTCAAAATGTCGTAGGTAATGCTATCAGCGACGGATCAGCGACGGATTTGCGAGGGAAATCAGCGACGGATTTGCGAAGGACACTTTCAGCGACGGATCAGCGACGGATTTGCGAGGGAACTATCAGCGACGGATTTGCGAGGGATTTTTCAGCGACGGATTTG
>NC_037532.1:28599329-28633580 GCF_001531365.2 Cynara cardunculus var. scolymus | reverse complement strand
AACTTATCTTTCCGCAAACAATCTTGTAAAATCTGTATTGATCTTCTTTATCAATATATATTTTAAATTTGAAAATTGTGTTTGTATTCATCCCCCCCCTTCTACAAACTGTTTAGTATTCTTGTAGACCCTTTTGGGACCAACATGTTTGTATGTATCTACTATCCGGCTATATGTATGTACTTATCTATAAACATGTATGATGTATCTATGCATGTGTATATCTATATAGAGAAGTTCAAAATGAGGGTGGTATGAAAGGGTTGAGTGTGTAAAAAAATCTCAACACCCCGATTGCTACGATCAAAAGTCGAGAATAACTTCCGTATGTAATTAATTGATGGAATATAACTAATTTTGTGATTCATGTAGTTAGGCAAGAAATTGGATTACCAATTTTATTTCAATTTGTTTCTATATTTTTGTAATTGTCTTGTTTTATTTTAGATGTACACAAAATTAAAAACCTCTCTAGTCGTGAAATCCTTTTATGTTTAATTTATTTATAATTTTATGGTTGATGGAACTCGAAAAAATTCTTCTTCTGTTCATCGATGATAAATTTTGACATATTGCAGATCTTGAGTTTGTTGCTCCTTCTATAGAAGCTAATAAAGATTCACATGTGAAGACTAAAGATCCAACATTTTCCATCTAATATATGTTGACTTACTGAAACAATTACCTTCTTATTTTCAACCTATATAACACATATTCACATATGAAGTTTAATAATATGTGAAGAAAATCACCATTACGTATGTACAACAATTTATAGCATATAATACGTCACATGTGAAGCTTAACCAAATATAACACAAGTGTTTTCATTAAATGCAGTTACATGTTAAATAAGCTACTTTTAACGTAACAACATTAAGATAAAGGTGTTTTTATTTGTTTGATCAACCATGCAAGTTATGGGATCTATAGGATAACAAAAGGGAAGTTTTAGGGCACCAAGGGGGTCTACAACAAGAAGAGAAACATACATTACAAAACTGATTTCTCAAGACAAAGCTTCAAAACCTACTTCTCCTTCTCTTAAGCTTTCTCTCTTACTCTCTTAATCATACTTACACTCTCACATGCATAGAAACTAGGTACATACAGGAAGAGTTTGATGAGACGCTAAGGGTGATAACTGACCATTAAATGACTCCACATTTCCTATCAATCCCTCAATAATAAAGGTTTTTAACAAAAATCCCCTTTGAACTTCTAAGCCTTATAAAACATGGATATTAAAACATCTCTCCCTTAGAGGAATTCCATCTCAGACTTCAAGCACTTGAACGTACTAGGTATTTGGGTCTCATTTTGGAGTTCGGTTCCCAGGTAGTATCTTAACCCTTGTGATATCGCCACTGAATCTTTACTAAATTGATCTTTTTGTTTCTCAATTTCTGAACTTTGTAGTAAATGATAGCTTCCAGTTCTTCAAGGAATTGTAGTTTCTCATTCACCCGAACTTCTGGTATCGGTACTATCATTTCAAAACTAATTAAACACTTTGTCAGATTCGACATATGAAAAGTGTTGTGAATACCACTCAATTCATCAGCAATATCTAATTTGTAGGCTCCCTCACCAACCCGACCATTGATTGAAAAAGGATCGATGTACCTCGGACTCAACTTACATCTCTTATAAAAACGAAAGATGGCTTTCCACGATGACACTTTCGACATTACTATGTCCCCGATCTGAAATTCTATTGATTTACGATATTTGTCAGCATAGTTTTTCTGTCGGTCGTGAGCTTTCTTTAACCGTTCGTGAATCTGATCGATCTTATCTGCCGTTAACTGAACGATTTCTAGCACTGGTAACTGTTTCTCTCCCACTTCAATCTAACACAAAGGTGTTCCATACTTTCGGCTTTAAAGAACTTCAAAAGGTGCCACTTGAATACTTGAATGATAACTGTTATTATAAGAAAATTCCATTAAATGTAAGTACCCTTTCCACGAACCTCTGAAGTCGATAATATAAGCGTGCACTATATCTTCAACAATCTGAATTGTAAGTTCATTATGACCGTTTGCCTGTGGATGATAGGCGATACTTAACTTTATTTGTGACCCCATTTCTCTTTGAAAACTCTTCCAAAACATTGAAGTTAACCAAATGTCTTGATCCGATATAATCGATAATGGTAAGTCTGTCGAGTTACTACTTCATCGATATTTAACTTTACTAATCTTTCCATTGACTACAAGTCTTTCATTAGTAAAATTTGAGTAGACTTTGTAAGTCGATCTATGATAACCCAAATAGCATCGAAACCTTTTAACTATCGACAATTTCATTACAAAATCCATTGTAATATGATCTCACCTCGAAACTAGAATTTCTAATGACTGTAAATTACCGTAATGTCGTTGATGTTCCACTTTTATCTCTAGACAAGTCAAGCATTGTTCCACATACCGTGCAAATATTCTTCTTCATACCCGACAACCAATAAAACTGACATAAATCTCGATACATCTTTTTAGTACCTAGATGAATAAAATAGCAAATATGATGAGCTTCTTTCATGACTCCATATCATATATCACCGAGTCGAGGCACCCAAATCCTGTTTTGAAAACACATTAATTCCCGGCTATCTTCTACTAACACAGATGTCATACCCACGTGTCGTTCCTGCTTTGAATTTTCTTCTTCCTAAGCTTTGATCTGACATTTTTCTAACTTATAAAAAATGTTCATAACTCGGCTCGTAGAGCAATAGCTTTGATTTTTCTACTTTTTCTTTAAGGCTCAAAGCGCCAACTATCTTGTTCGCTTTTCCCAGATGATATATAATTTCATAATCATAGTTGTTCACCAGTTCTAACTACCGTCATTGCTTCATATTTATTCCTGTTGACTAAACATATGTTGAAGACTTTTATGATCAATAAAAATCTGAAATCTAGTACCATCTAAATAACGTCTTCAAATCTTAAGAGCAAATACAATGGCCGCCGATTCCGTATTGTGTAAGGATATTTTCGTTTGTGATCTTTTAGTTTCGTGAGCCATAAGCAATCACTTTCCACACTGCATTAAAACACAACCTAAACCTGAGTTTGTAGCATCGCTATAAACTACATGATCCTCTGACCCATCAGGTAAAGATAGCATCATTGCACTACATAATTTTTCTTTCAATGTTCGCAAGGCCTCGACTTGTGCCTCTTTCTACTCAAACTTCACATTCTTTTTTGTCAGTCCTGTTAGAGATGTTGTGACACAATAGAAATCCTATATGAATTTTCGATAATTACTGACCAACCCAAGAAAACTTCTAATTTCAGTTAGTGTTCGCGGCGGTTCTCACTTTTCAGTCGCTTCAACTTTTATTGGATCTACCTTGATTCCAATCTCTAGAACAATGTTCCCTAGAAACTGTACCTCTCATAACCAGAATTCACACTTTGATAGTTTTGCGTACAACTTTTCCCCTTATAAAGTTCCAATATGACAAAAAGATGATTAGCGTCATCCTCTTCTGATCGAGAATGAATAAGAAGATCATTGATAAATATAATTACAAATTTATCAAGATACTAATTGCATACCTTGTTCATCATATCCATAAAGGTTTCTGATGCGTTTTTCAAACCGAACGACATCACTAAGAACTCGTAATGTCCGTATTTGGCATGGAATGCAATATTGGATATGTCTTCTTCCCGAACTTTCAACTGATGATTCTCTGATCTTAAATTGATCTTTGAGAATTAAATATCCACAACCAATTGATCAAAAAGATCGTCAATTCTTGGAAGCGGATACTTATTCTTTATAGTCAGCTTGTTGAGTTCCCGGTAATTGATACACATTCTTATCGACTCATCTTCCTTTTTAACAAATAAAAATCGATACACCCTATAGAGACAACTGGGTCTGATAAAACTTTTATCAAGTAGTTCTTTCAACTGTAAAATCATTTCTTTCATCTTAGACGGTGCTAAACAGTACGATGCACAAGCTACCAGTGCGGCCCCTGGTATGAAATCAATTCTAAACTTAATTGATCGGTCTGGTGGAAGACTAGTCAAATCATCTGGGAATACCTTTGGGAAATCACTGACTACCGGTATATTCTCAACTCTACCCTTTTCTTTCTTTACATTACTCACATAAGTCAGGAAACTCTAACACCCTGAAGACATTTTGAGGCCTTTAATACGTAAATCAAACTAGTCTTCTTATCTTGATAGCCACCATAAATCACAATTAGTCCCTTACCAAGTAAGTTAATATGAATCATTTTCTTGTTGCACACAACGTGTTTTTTTCCGATAACTAATCCATTTCTACCACTACATCAAACTCTCAAGGACATATGAAACAACTAAATTGGAACCACACACCCATCCACCTCTATAATACAGTCATCAAATACTTTATTGACCGAAACCTGATCATCATTAGCAGTTTCTACTACTAAAACATAATCTAACAATTTGGGTTTCACATGTAGACAACAAACAGATGAAAATGAAAAAAAGAATGATTGGCACCAAAATCAAATAACACTTTAGCACATACGAAGTTCACCAAAAACGTACGCATCACCACATCCGGTGTTTCTTTGGCTTCTCCTCTAGTCATCTAAATCGCAGATTCCTTTGCTTTTGACTGATCGGAATTTCGTACATCTCCCTTATTAGCATGATTACCCCTAGAATAGTGTATTACCTGACCGCTTGTGGACAAGCAAATTTGAGAAAGTCTGAAGAATTATATTGATAGCAAAATTGTGTCACCCAACAGTCAATAGCAAGATGACCCATTCTCCCATATTTATAACAAGTTTTTGGATCTTGATTACACTAAAATTTATATATTCAGTGACATTTCGAGCACGGTCTTTCAACAATTTTGGGTTCGGAAGGTTCTTGAATGCAGTAAATTTTGGCCTTCTAGAATCATGTGACGACCCATCCCACTTTCTATTTTCATTCACTCTCTCTCTCCTAGCTGTTCAATTTTCTCTTTTTCGGTCATTTCTGCAGCATCAACTACAGACTAGAAGGTGGTTATACTCATGACTAATTCCCTGATAAAAGATTTCAACCCCAAAGCTATCTCTCTATCTGACAGTCTTCAGTGGATACATACAATTCTATAAATCTAGATTTTTCTAAGAATCTGGCAGTATACTCCTGAACAGTCATGTCCCCCCTGTTCTAACCTTAAAAATTCATATTCCAAATGTCTCATAGCAGTTTTGGGACAAAATTGATTTTTAAATTCTTTAGAGAAATCTTCCCATAATATAGTGTCTACAATATTAGACCCTTTTGTAGACATTATTATTTTCCACCAATATAATGCATCAGATTTTAACATAGCAACTACAAATATCACCATATCCTCATGTAAATATTTACTAGTAACAAAATTGCTTCCATTTCTTTTAACTAACAGAATAAGTTGGAAGTTTACACGTCAAAAATATTTTATAATCACACTTGTTTGTAATCATAGTAATAGATGGTGTAGGGATAAGTTGACTACCTGAGGTGTAGTGGTTGGTGCACTTAATTCAGTTCCCTCAGATGGTTTAGGATTTTCAGTTTCAGTATTTTGAGGGTGACCTCATAAAGTTTTCAGGGTATCTTGAAGTTTACCCAGTTTAGGAGTTAAAATGTCTTGAGTTACATATTCAGGATTTTGTGCTCTACCCCAGCCTCTAACTCGACTTCTACCTCGGCCACTCGACCTCTACCTTAGTTACTAGCTGAACTTTCTTGAACTGAAGTTTCCTGTTCCAACTGTAAATCTGAAGGTACTACTCTTTCTCGTCCTTGATCTTTGTCTCGACCTCTGCGCTTATAGTTGGGGTAGTCTCTAGACGATTTTCAAATTTCCGGTTTCCCCTTCCACGTCCTCGGCCTCATGGGCCACTGATGATCCCCCTGGATTATTTTTGAGTTGCGGATCTGCCTCGTTCGGATCATTTGACAAATTTCTGATTGATGGCCGAGGATTGCTTGCTATTTGTTGAACAAAGTAATATACATTTACTCACATTATCCAAATATAATAAGGTAATCAAGTACAAACATGCACATGTAAACTCATGAATACATTGGCCAGATTTACTTTGAGTTTACCACACAACTAATTCTTTCAACCCATTATATTTAATATCCCATGGTTCTAAACATAACAAGGACATTTTATCATGCAAAAACAACTACCTAATTTAAGTCTAAGTATCAAATTGAATACAAAAATCTCTTAAACTCAAACTCTGATATCAACTGTAACAACCCGCTGATTCACATAACATTTAAAACATAATATACATATATTAAACCATATAAGGTTTACACATCGGGTCCCACACATCAAAACTATACAAACATCTGCAATAAACGTACAAAGTTTTCGCTGATATAATCTTAATACATAAGATTCCTACATAGTCAAAAGCTCCAAAAATAAACTTCTATAACTCAATGAGCAGCACCATATAACAGTTAGGCAGGTAAGATCACCATTTTCCCTTCTTTATCACTAATACACAGTTGCCTTGAAATGTATGTTTTTAAAATAAAATAAGGGCTAGACCATGCAGTCTAGTCAGGAAATCCCTGTCAATTCACAATTATGGAATAAACCACTGAGTATAAAACATTTAAATCTGTTAGTCATAAAGTAGGCCCACAAGTATTACATCCCTCCCATGAAACTAGCCACAACAGTTGCCATTCAAAATCATGCACACCCCGACAAGACCAAAATCAATATCGGCAGTGGCCCACCACACGAGCTTCTGTTGTGCAAGTCCCTATAACCCCAAGAATCAATTTATACCAATTGTGTTAATTTTTAACAACATGTAAAAATATCATATCACAAAAGATGACAATTCAAATATACCAAACAGGTATAACACTGAAATAGGAATATATTTGATAATATACGCATTTCAATTTGAAAATGGTTATAAGAAAACTTACCTTGATCACGAGTATATTCAAAGTTCTTAACAGGCATTGAATCCCGATATCGAATACTTGAAACTGAGTTAGATAAGCGTAAATCACCAATTAAGAATTGAAATCTCAATATTAACTCTTAATATGCTCTAACACATATAACCGATACCTTAGAATACCCAAAACGACAAGAGGCAAAAGTGAGAAAACCACGATAGTGGCTTGCACGACTTGCCATGCGACCAAAATTGCGGCAAAGGTCGAGCAAGTCACTGGACTTGACTTAATTGACCAACACAACACAATCTTATACCACAATCTTACCAAATATAATGGATTATTCTAAAATCACTAAAAGAACATTTATAAATTGATTTTTTGACCTCAAAACAACACAAATAGAAAATGGGAAAAGCTCACAATAGTGAATGGCGCGACTAACCGAACGACTTAGGTCGCGAGCTAGGTTGATGGAACCACTCTTCTTCGTTCTTCCTTTCCCTGTTTAACACGGCATCTCCAAGTTTTTCAAACCAAACTCAACAAACAAATACACCCAAAAAATTTCCATCATTTGACAAGAAACTGGATGGAACCAAATATATACCATCTTCGAAAACTCAACCAATTCAATTGAAGATTAAAATAACCAAATCCAAAAATCTGCATGCAATTTATAAGATTAGGTTATCAAAAATGAAAGGAGACAATTCCCCAAAGCCAAAGCTTAAAAACTTTACTCCAAAATTCAAATTTAGCTAGAGTATGATAATTTATCCACTAGAATCAAACATAACAAAGAAATACCAATAAGAAAACAATTTTACTTAAAATGATATTAGTAAACTTCACGAAACCCAAACCCCAAACTTATGATTACCTTAAATCACCAAAAAAAGAAAGAGAAAATATCTTAAAAAACTGATTTCTCAAGACAAAGCTTCAAAACCTATTTCTCCTTCTCTTAACCTTTCTGTCTAACTCTCGTATCCAATATTCACACACACATAGAAACTATGTACATACTTGAAGAGTGTGATGATATGCTAAGGGTGACGACTCACCATTAAGTGACTCCATATTTCTCCAATTAATCGCTCAATAATAAATTAAAGGTTTTAACAAAAATCCCCCTTGAACTTCTAAGCCTCAGAATACATGGATATTACATTCGTAGCAAATATTTTGAAGAGATCTTAGGAGAAGTTTGTTGATGGATCGTTTGTCGAATGTTTATTTATTCTGTGGTTAGTATTGTTCAGTCTATCGTGTATTTTGAGGTGTTATATGAAAAATTGAATTATTGATTCCTCGGATAGCATGTTGGTTGATTTATCGTCTTTAAGGTTTTTTTCACTACTAGAAAACCAGGTATCAGCAACGAACATCAGCGAGAGAAAAAAATCCCTCGCAGATCAGCGAGGGATCGGTGAGGGATTGTCAAAAAAACTCAATCCCTCGCAGATCCGTCGTTGAAAGGTCCATCGCAAATCCCTCGCTGAAAGTATCCCTCGCAAATCCGTCGCTGATAGCATTACCTAAGACTATTTGACCGACGGAGTATCAGCGACGGATTGCCCTTTTAGCGACGGATTTGCGAGGGATTTTTCCCTCGCTGATACTCTGCATTTTTGTAGTGTTTTGGTAAACAGGTCATTATATTTTATCACAAACTTTTGATATGAAATTGTATAAAATTGTGATTTACATTAGTCGTGGTAGATGGTTAGATAGTCACTGAAGATGGTGAACTTACTTACGACGGATTGATAGAATTAGAAATATAGACAAGAAAAGAAAAGAAATTAAGTAGTAAAAACAATAAAAAAAAACAATTATTTTAATTAAAAAATTTCAAGAAAAAGGAAAACAATTAATCGGAGGATGGTAAGATAGAGAAAATGGCAAATAGCTTTTTTTGCACCTTAGGGAGATGGGGCATATGGTATAGGTGAGGGCTTATCATATATAATAAATGATAAAAGAAAAATCAAAATCCACAATATTCAAATCTTTAAATTTAATCACAATTCCTCGTGTTTTGCTAATGCTTGCTCGTTTCTCTTACTTCTCTCTATAGTAACAAGGTTAGCTATTGTTATATGCGATTTGTGATTGTTTAATCTCTATATAGGTATTTTAGTTTTATTGTTCACTAAGGGTATATTCGCGTTTAATTATCCTTGTGAAGTGACCCACACCCACGTTAATGATAGTAATCTAAACAAATTACGTTGAATGATTATGAGTAAAACGTTTACTCCATGTATGTTCCACTTGAACTGTTAAAAATAAAGAGCTGATAATAGTAATGTGAAGTGTTGGTTGTTTATTAACATCATTTTATTTTGATGATATAAACGTTTGTACAAGATTCTTTTCATGTTTATCGGGGGCCCCTTTTCTACAAACGTGCAAGGCTATAAATTACTAGAACAGGCCTGATAGTCCTCGTATTAAAGATGTAGTAGCCCCTATAGTGTCACCTCCTCCCTTAGCAGGTGGATTGATATTGGCCAACGAGATCTTGCATGTCATCATAGTTGTACCGAGTTGTCGCCTTTCCAACTCTTCTAAGTTGGTTTTCGCGATCATTCGTGTGTTAGAAACAAAGATGGAGGTTGATGTTAATGCGTATGAGTTTGATTATGTGAACGTGAAAATAACATTATGGGGTTTATCTAAAAGATAGAAATAGTTCATTTAGATGAATCTAAGAATTGATGTTTGAAGTTTTAACATTATTCAATGTTTACAACACTTGAAGAAGTGGGGTGATCAAATTGGTCAGAGTCGTCAATGCATTCATCAATTTGGAATCAGTTGCTTGTCTAATAGAGATATTTTTAAGATAGATTAAAGACCCATAAAGTCGTCCGATGTGTTTTTAGCTCAATTTTATTGTTCCGAAAGATTTTCAAAGGCTTTTTGTCGATTTTGAGGGACTTTTTCGGTTTTTTTTTATTCTGGGAGTTTTTTTTTTGAATTTTTGGTTGATTTCGAGGTATATTTTGGTTGGTGGGACCCTAACTAGAAATTATTTGGGGAAACCATGATAGAAATTAAGAAAAAAAGTTTTTTTTTAACCTAGGAATTTTTTTTATTTAATGGAGCCATTCCCCCACCTTTTACATGGTAAGTCCGCTACTGTGTGGGAGATTAAATGGACGAATCGTTAATTAAGCTCCCAAGCAAAAGCAAAGATACCTGTATATAGTCAGCAAGTCAAATATGTTTTGGGGTGGACCAAACCGCAAACCATAAACTGCAAATCGTAAACTGTAATGCTTATATGGTTTGAGCATTTTCCAAAACCGTAAACCGTACTGCATAAACCTAAAACCACACCAAACCGCATGGTATTTATTCGGTTTGTACCAATTGCATTTTATGCCTACAATACAATAATTATAAGTTGAAAAAATACATTATAAATTCAACAATAAAGTGACTGTAGTCCAAAAAGATAAAGAGTTTCAATATATACTATTTCCGAATATATATTGCATAATTATAAATAGTGTAAGAAGTAAAAAACATAAACTCCAAACTAAGTTGGACATGTGCTTTGTGACATGTCCAAATAATTTATTAATATTGCCAATTATCATATTGGATTAAGCTCAAAGTACAAAACACAAAGTCCAAAAGTATTACATAAATAACAAATTATTCTCTCTCTCTCTCTCTCTCTATATATATATATGTGTGTGTGTGTGTGTGTGTGTGTGAGCACACACACATGCACGCGCTATATAAAATTAAAAATATATAAATATGCAATGCGGTGCGGTTTGAACCGCTGTTTGATAACTCAAAACCACAAACTGCACTATGTGGTAAAAATGCAAACCGTAAACCACACAACTAAATAAATTGCTAAAGTTCTAAACAGCGCAATGCGGTGCGGTGTGGACAGTTTGAATAAACACCCCCTAAGTATGTTTGATTGTGTGTGTATATGTGTGTGTGTATATATAGGGGTCTAATCAAATGAGAACTAATTAGTTTGTGGTAACCGTAAGGTCCAATCTCAACCACAAATCAATTGATAAATTAGAAAATTTATAATTTTGGTAATTTTGAATTAAAAATTTAATGCAAGGATATTTTAGGTATTTTAAAACACTCATCTCTCATCTCCCCGTCCCCTGTCATCCGTCCTCCGATAATACCACAGTGGTATCCCATTGCATCTTATATGTGTTTGGGTATCACACTGAGTTCGTTTGTGTGGTTGATTGTAGATGTAACACAATGGTATCACAATATATCTTATATGTGCTTGGGTATCATACTATGTCTTTTGTTTAACAGAGTCAATATTTTTAGGTATCATAGTGGTATCACCGGAGGACGGAGTACGGGGGACAGAGAGAGAAGAGAGGAGAGAAAATACCTAAAATGTCTTTGCATTAAAATTTTAATTCAAAATTACCAAAATTATAAATTTTCTAATTTATCTATTGATTTGCAGTTGAGATTGGATCTTACGGTTACCACAAACTAGTCAGTTCTCCCTGGAATGGTCTCCTATATATGGGGGTCATTCGAGGGAGAACTGGTTAGTTTATGAAAACTGTGAGCTCCAATGTCAACTACAAATCAATGATTAAATTATGAAACTAATAATTTTGATAATTTGACTTCTATTAAAGGATATTTTTGGTATTTTAAAAATCTTAATATCTCCTCTCTCCATCGAACTTTATTCTAGCAAACCATATTCGGTAAACACATGATGCACATTATGATACCCTTCATAAATCAACGAAAAAAACACAATGTGGTTACACTTAGTAAAGCAACATTACCTGATACATTATATTACACTTCGTAAAACAACAAAAGTACATTGTGATGCACTTCGTAAAACAACAAAATTACATTGTGATACACTTCGTATAACAACAAAAACAAACTAATATACACCATGATACCATTATGATATCAGATTTGTTGATGAATACAACTGTAATACTATTATTTTATGGTGAATACAACTGCAATACTATTATTTTTTGGTGATAAACATAGAATTAGTTAATAGTGTATGTATAAATAGTCATCTTGTTTGCTCGTATGGACATAATAATTCGAATGATTTCTTATGTAATTGTTTGTAATTCTTGTGAGGAAGTTGTTCGTAGATGTGGAACAAAGTTGAATCAACTCTAATTTAAACAAGGTAAATCTGTGTTATGTTCATTTGTGTACTTCTTGATAATCACCTTATACTAATTCATTCGAATTCAATTAGCATCAAAGACTAGCACAATAACTGCTAAATCAACTATCAAATTATGATAGAAATTATTGATAGTCTACAACTTAGGGTTTATAAAAAGATCACCAATCTTATTTATTTATTTTATGAAACGAATTGTCACAACTCACAACCTACACTCACCTTAATGCTCTCACAAATCAAAGTATACCATACATGTAGGACAAATTATCACATAAATAATTTTTCATCATTGCAATAATAATGTTTATTTCAATTGATTTATAATTTATTACCTTCAGATTTAAAGAAGCTAGATGCTCATGAAATAATTATTTTATATAAATATATTTTAAATTATCAAACCAAAACAAAAATTGATATAATGTTTCATTGTATTTTAAATGTATGTGAATGTTCGATATCATTTAGGGTGAAAAGACATGTTTTGCCGAAGCCCTACTTCATTTTTTTTTGTGTGAGATGGATAGTAAGGAGTTGTTTACTAAACACTTGTCAAAAGACGTTTAACCAGTTATAAATAATGATCTTTACCAACGATCTTCATGTGACATTTTGCTATTCGTAAGTATGATGACTTTTACTTGCCAACATTTACCGGGTAGAGACACTTATATGATGCTCTTTTGATGACTAATATTTTATCCAACAAGGTAAGTGAAGATAGTGACTTTTACCTAGTAAACACTTGTCTTTTATGTTGATAAATGACCCCTAAATGGCTAAAAATGAGGATGGCAGAAGTATAAGAATGCTTTTTTCAACGCAAATACAGCAAAGTCATACATGTTTGAGTATATATATATATATATATAGATAGATATGAAATACCTAAAATAATGTTCATATTTTTTTAACTTGTTTTTCAATACATACCAATAATTAAATACGATAAAGCTGAATATACTCATAGATATAACAAATATAAAAATAAACATGTATAAACAAATTTGGTCCCATTATTTTCGTGTTTTCCAAAGTCAGTTTTTATTACAATTCAGGAGAGATGGAACTCCAAAAGTTCAACTCGAATCTTTTACCTTTTATCAGATTCTACTCGTCAATGTTGCTGCATCTCCGCTGCATGCCATAGCTATCCAGTCCAAAACTCACCGAAATAGATTATTTTCATTTTTAAACTCCGAACACAAGAAATATATAAAATCATCACTAAAAAGACTCAAATCATCCAATTAAGGATGTAAACACAAGAGAAAGGTGGGGAAATAATGTTATTAAATTGACAAAACTCATACTCGATCACCTTCAAATCAACTAATTAAAAAAATTTGTAAGTTATTTGTAACACATTAACACATAAGTTAAACTTTATAAGGATATTACAAAATGACATTTTCTTTCCATATGTGGAACGAATTGTCATAATTATGTTAAATTCTAAGAAAAAGAACTCAAATAAATGATAAACGAACTAGAGACCAATTGTTTTTTTTTATCACTGAACTCAGGTCTAATGAAAATAGATAAATCTTTACAATATTTTTAATCATGGGTGTAAGTTTCCTTATGAACACTTAAATGCAACTTAATTTACTAGTAATTGATTGGGCAATGAAAACAAGAGATTCAAAGTCATATGATCTTCTATCACATAAATGTTTTCAAATAGGCATCTAGTATTAGATTAAAATATTTCTTCCGTTTTTACCTTCAATTACATCTGAGAGTGACTTGTTATCTGCTGATTCCATAATCACGAAGTTATTAGATATTATTAATTCTTCTAGGGTAGCTATATCTATTTCCAATTTCTATGTTTTTAATTGCTCTTCACATGAGAGGCTTACATTTCTTTTTGACATAATGTTACTTGTCTTCATAGGCTCCCAAGTATTCGGATCGATTGAGCTATCATTTCCGCAAAAGTTGACAAACTGGGAGCATTACATTAAAATCAAATAAATAGAGTGTTTAACTTAAATTGATCATTAACCATTATAGTAGGAGCTCAACATTATTGTTGGCATAGCCTTACATTATTCCATTGATTACTGAGGATAACCCTAACCATAAACATCGTTCTTAATACAAACAACAGTAGGGTGGCATCTTATATTGTTCGTAGGAATATTAAACACCAGGTTCTACTTTTATGTTATGCCAAATTACACTTACTTACGAAAAGGTCTTTATGCTAGAGGTATTAGGATTATCAGAAGACTCCAGCCTCCTAGGAGGTCAAGAGTTTAGAACTCAACAAAAATAAAGACAGTGTGTAAATTTATTTGTTGTATATAAATGTTATATATACTTACAAAAAGTTATACTTACTCTAAGGACTAGTTTGTGGCAAGGTTGTCATTTATAGTTCTCTTCTTGAAAAAAGCAAAGTGAAAAGGTTCTATAAACAACAAAGAATTTTTAAGCCAAATCATAATCGTTGCCAATTTTACTAGTTCTTACTTGAACTAACAATTCCGATACATATTGCTATCAATATAAACTTAATACAACAACAATTCATAGATCATGATCTCAAATCTAATCTTTATTCCTCTCAATAAAATACTAGGGATGAAAAAACCAAGGGTGGATCAGTACATGAACTATATTGTTATATATATGACATCGGATGTTCCAACTCTTTGTAAAAGGACGATGTAACCAACCAGATAAGAATGCTAAAGTGGTCAGACTCTTGTAAGATAAGTTATGGAGAATGCATCTAAACTTTACATATGTACTCAATTGTCAACAATGTAACTATGTTTTGACCAAAAAACTATATATGTTATAATCATTAAAGCAACAATTTTCATGTAATTGTTATCAAAGGCCCAGTAACTTCCAAATTAGCTTAAACTAAGATGGAAGTTATTTGTAGCATACAACTTGTGATTTATAAAGAGCTAACAAATCTTATTTTCTGTCCATATGGATCAAATTATCTCAAACTCTCTCACTTAAATTCCTTGCGTCCTTGTCAGACTTATCCATCGTCCTAGTTATCTTACGACAATGTAAGATTCGTCTAAGACAATACAAACACCCCCTCTAAGGATTCATTGTTTTAGATGGTACAAGGATCAAATATAACATAATTTCTTACACCTCCAAGTCTTAAGAAACATATTGGCCAAATAACTTCCAAATCAACTTAAAACCACAGTACTGGTAGTAGGGTAACACATAACTTATGGCTTATAAGGAGTTTGTAAAGATTATTTTTTATCCATGTGGGACAAGTTCTTGCAAACTCAACTTACTTAAATTTTAGACGTCCTCATTAGCCATACCAAACATTCTTCTTATTCGTTTACAAGTTGGGATTTACATATGGTGTTACAAAAACCATCCTTAATGATTAATCGTTGATGAACTAGGTTAAGTTGCCTCACTATCCTGACGGTTCAATGATAAGCTATGATACCGTTTGTATTACCTTAGAGACCAAAATAGGAATGGTAATGGGTTGGGTTCAGGCCGATTATTGGTATCCCCATCCCTGAAACCGACAACCAAACCCGTTCTCGTAACCGTCCCGATCCCCATTGGGAATCTTATCGGGGATCTCCATTGGGTCCCTATGGTTTCCCCAACCTCGGTTGGGGAACCCGTTAAGGGTAAAAAAAATCCCCGTTATCCTTTGGTTTCCCGTTGACTGTTGGTCATACCCGAACATGAAACCAAAACTAAAATTGGGCCCAAAAAATGATAATATGTTAATTCAACTAACATCACGATTTCACGATTAAACAAATAAACTAAACTTTTTCGTGAGGCCTATTGAGTTGTGGAGGTAAATTGGATAAAGTTCTCTTAAATTTTAATGTTAGTAATTTTTCTTTTAATGATATTATATATATATATATATATATATACACACACACACATATTGGATTAGGCTGGGCCATGAATTATCGTCCCCATTCCAGTCCCCGATAAAATCCCTGAATATATCACCGAATTAGGTCCGAAATTTTTATTTTCGATTTTCACAATTGATTTTGGTTTTTTTTCCATCCGTAGTACAAAACAAGAGTCTGAGTCTTTCAATTCGACATAAAAAGCCACTTTGATGATTATCATTATCACAACTTATAGTTTATAGAAAACTAACAAATTGTATAATATAGTATCCATTTAAAAGCAATTATATATCTTTCCAAATTCCTTGCTCCTCTTTTTAGGTTTATATATTTCTTAGAAGAATAATTTTATTATAATTTCTTTAAATATATGAATTTCAAAAGGACTTTCCAAAACCCCTTTTTTAGAATTTTTAAAAAATAATATATAACATTAATCCTTTTTTATTGATCAAGAGACATGCTTTAATTTATTTCAACATCAATATTTAACAGCTATTCCATTAATCTAAATAAAATAAAATAAACCATGTCCAATTTATAACGTACATTTAGGGGTCGTTCACCCAATTGCTTACCCGGTAAGCGCTTACCGATAGGAGTGATCAACACTATGATTTATTTTGATGCGTAAGATTTTAGTATATTAAAACATATCAAATGCAACAATTTAGTGGGCAAGCGCTTATTTGGATAAGAGTCGTCATCCTCACTTACCGGGTAAGACTCTCCATCATTCTCATTGCTCTTATCCGATAAGATTCTTGACCCTTCTCATGTTCATCCGATAAGGAAATTTATCCTGTAAGTACTTATCAAGTAAGTGTTTAGTAAACTGCCCCTTAATCAATATTTGCACCGATTAGCATTAAGTTTATAACTATATTGTTTGGTGATGAATGATTTTATCTTCTGTTTTTATGGTTACGTATACTCCTTAAAAAACTAAATCATCTCAAAACCCAAAAATCAGTTTACTTGATTTTGTAAACCAAAATTCTTGAGTTATATCAATAAATTTTATCATCGTTTTAAGTTAATTTAAAATTTATTAATCTGCTCCATTACTTTGTGGTGTTACAACTATTGTTCAATATTTAATTTAACATATACTAAAGGGCTGTTTATCCAAATGCTTACCTATAAGAGTCAACATTATAATTTATTTTAATAAGTATGATTTTAGTACATCAAAACGTATTGAATGCAACAATTTACCGAGTATGAGTCGTAATCTTCACTTACCGCGTAAGACTCTCCATCCTTCTCATCGCTATTACCCGATAAGATTCTTGACCCTTATCATGTTCATCTGGTAAGGAAATTTATTCGATAAACATTTACCAAGTAAGCGTTTAATAAACGGCCCCTAAATTATTGATCGGTTACAACCCTTTGTTCAATATTTAATTTGAGGTGTACTAATTTCCTAAACAATAAAAATGTTACATTTAATACTTATCAAACTCATGATAGCCTATATATCTAATGTAAGTCTATCACGTAAATAAATTAAATCTCTAGTTGGCTACTATTACTAGCGAACACCGGAAAATATATTACTATCAAGGATTAAACGACCAATTTCTACGTCTTAAATTGCAGCCGACACTGGTGACCCCGCTATTTATTTGGGACGTAATGTTACTCCATTGCACTAAAATCAAACAAATAGAGTTGTTAATGTCAAAGTGGTAGTCAACAATTACAATAGAACCTAACATATTTGTATGTAGAGATGCACATGACCCTTACTCTTTCAAGGCCGAGCTCGGGCTTTGGCAGTAAAAGTAAGCCCGATCGGGCTATTTCATGTCCGTCTTGATCATGCTTTTCGGGTCGGGATGTTAAATCCCTATCCTATCCGAGCTTTTTCTTAAAAAAATTAGATTTGACCGGGCTTTCATACCTAGCCCTAGGATTAGGCTCGTGGACTTTTTTGCATCTCTTGTAGGTGCAGCCTAATTATATAAAATTCATTGACTATAGAAAGAGGAAAAACTACACAACGGGTGGCGCTCTTCGTCCATTAAAAATGTAGGGTGGCAACTAATTAAACTCTACGTTATACCTTTACGTCACACCAGCATACACTTACATGAGAATTACTTAATGTTTGGCCAACTGATTTCGTTTTGTAATTTTCTTCTCATAAAAGCAAAATATAACGTTTTTCCAACAACAATTAATTTTGAAGCCAAATCAAGATCGATCCACGGGTTCTTAATTACTTGAACCAACAATTCAAAATGTACATTTTGCAGTTTAAACTTAATTAAGCTCTTTTTATATTTATATAAACCTTCTTTTTATCTTATTAAAATTGTTAATGAAATTATGTAGTCATCATAAACAATTAAAAGCACAATTTATTCCCAATACCTACACACACTTCTATGTTGTATGTTAAACACTTCTAAGTATTATTTATTTTCTTGTATATCTTTTAAATAATTATTTGTTTTTTTAATTGTTAAATAACTAATATACTTTTGAAAAAGAAAAAAACATTGTGTTGAAGTATATATAATATATTTTATATACGACAAATGCAACAAATAAACTCACATATCCTTTTCACCGTTGGTGTGGTTTGAACCCCTGACCTTCTAAGAGGTAAAATGCTCAAATACCACTAGGCCAAAGACCCTTTAGTAAAATCATTGTTATAGTTAAAATGAACAAAGAACGTAGAAAAAATGGGATTATGGATTCTTTTTAAACCTTTAAAGCATAAGTTACACGTTTTCAATAATTTTTGCCATGATTTTTAGATGACTTAGGAACTCTTTTGGTGCGACTTCTTATTTTAAATTTGAGATGTTACAGAATCTATTAAAGTCGATCCTTGTACCATCAAAATAACGGGGTAAAGCTCGTCGATCGAACTTGATAAGTCCCTAAAGGCGAGGTCTTGGTAACGTTTTAGAGAAATTGTATACTACTGATGAACAAGGAGGTTGATATTCATAAATTTAAGTAGAGGAGTTGTGATACTCATCCATGTTGTTGGTAAGTGGGATTTACATGTTCCTTAAATCATCTCTAACAGATTCTCAAAAATAAAGAAAATATAGATTTTGGGCAAATCTTTTGCTTTAACAGATTTTCCAAAACTTTATTTACAATGGAGAATTTAAGAAAGAGAAAGTGTGAAATTCTCCAAATTTTTAATTTTAGTTCTGTATTTTAGATAAATTTTAAAAAAGTTGTTGGAGACACACACCAACTAGTTACTATTTCTGGGTTTACAAATGTTACTTACAATTGAACATACAAAAATAACATAATCTTGTTCGAAAATACCAGGACTGATGAGCTTTGTCCATTCTTTGGATATCTATAGGATCATGTCACTGCAATAAAATTGGTTTTATATAATGTCTAAATGTCCTAAAAATATAGGACTTAAGTTTATAAGATCAAACCAAAAGACGTCATATTTAAAAGTGTTACTATGAACTTATAGGATGTTTTTACGAGTTTTAGTAAGTTTTTTAGGACGCTCTTAAAGTGAAGCGTCGTATTAGCTGTTTTGTACGACACTATTTGAAAAAGTGTAATATAAATGCAAGTTTCCTATAAAAAGATGAGTGTGTAGGGCACTTATCAAAAGTATCATATAAGATAGCTAATATGATACTTTATCTTACAAACGTCTAAAAAACTTTTTGAACGCCTAAAAGCGTCTTATAAACCTATTGTAATGCTTTTAGATAGAACGTTGTGTATTTTGATCCTATAAACTTACGTTCTATAAAGTATTCTATAAAGACGCTTAGATAATTTGCACATCCTATCAAAACTAATCTTAACTGTAGATTCGTATTCTAGAAACAAAAAAAAAAACAAATTACAAGGTGAAACTACCGTTTATTTAAAATACAAAATAAGTTTACATGTGACAACATTTATTAATAAAATAACGATTGAAAATCGTAAACATTAGTTTTAAAAAATAAATAAAAGTACTAAAAAAACTCAATCACATATTTAACAAATGAAAAGATAAAAATAAATAATAATAATAATAATAATAAGTACTTTTTATGGTTGATTTGGCGTGGTATATTCTTGGCAAATGTCATCAACGTGCACCTCAAATAACACGTTTATTGTCTCATGCATGGAACACATTTAATTCGATAAATTACGAACACCACATGTTGCCATTTTTGTGGCCTAAAATACATTTAATGATAGGGTGAATGTTGGTCTTAGAAGGAGAGTGAAGGTGAGAAGTGGAAGAAGAGATTTTGATCTTTGATCATATTTAATTCGAAATTCAACCATTAATCATGTTTGAAATGAAGATTGATCTGGTGTATCTCGATGCATTTCATCTTAATGAGTATCCATTTGTACACTTCCACCTTCATTCTCCTTCTCACCAGAACCCAATCCTAATGTTATTTGGTTGTCCGATAAATACCAGGTAAGATTATTTTTATTGAAATACATAACATGGTGGGATTCAAACGAGAACACTATCGATTCAAGAAAATATGACAATGTCTATTCCACACGTGATAATACATACGATATGACGTGGGGTTGGGTGAATGATTTGACCCGCAATTTACATCGCACCAAAAGTTGCCCGTATATCTGATTTAGTATTACATGTGTATGTATCACGTCAGATTGACTATAGTAAAAGCGTATTTTTATATTTTCGTAAATGAGGTAATCAAAAGCCTATGTAAAGTAATTTCTATCTGTGTGAAATGAATTGTCACAAACTCTCATTTTGATTCTGAAAATCTTAGACATGCCTACTCACCATTCTTTTAATTCATCAATGATGTTGAATTCATCTAATATATTACAAACGTCCTCTTAAAAACTCACCTTACTCGATTAGGTTTGTTGTGCGTTCTTTATGGCAAAAAGATCATCCTTGACACCATTTCTTGATGACCCATGCCCAAAACATTTGATAGATTTAATTACCTCCATAACAACTTAAATCAATGGTGAAATTTGTTCGTAGAGCATTGTATACGGCTTATAAATTTCAATCTCTTTTATCTATGTGGGACGGATTAAGTTGTCATGACACCCACTTCACTTAAATAAGTTCACAAACTCACTAATTTCATTTTTTTGATGATGTGGACGAATTGTGACTTAAATTCCAATGTCCTTGATAGGCTACCCAATATCATCTTTTTTCATTGACAATGTGATTTGTTAAAAAGTTACTTAAGTAGTTATTGATTTAAGACTTGACAATGGACACAAGATACATGCATGCATAAATACATGTATATATATATAGGGTTGGGTTCACGTGAGACCAACCTGTTTTCGTGAGACCCGTGAGACCACATTTTTACACGTAACATTCACAACAAAAACACTGTGAAGGTTTAAAAAAAGTCGAACCTTCACAGCAAAAACACTGTGAAGGTTTTAAAAAGTCATCTTCACAGCATTTTGCTGTGAAGTTTCAAGTGTAAAATGTTGGYCTCACGGGTCTCACGAAAACAGGCTGGTCTCACATGATCCCAAATCTATCTATCTATATATATATATATGTATGTATGTATATATATATATATGTATGTATATAAATATATATATGTATGTATATAAATATGTATGTATGTATATATGTATATGTATGTATATGTATGTATGTATATGTATGTATGTATGTATGTATGTATATGTATGTATGTATTGAGAAAGAGGAGGAGAAAGAGTACGAGACTTAAGATCACGTGAGATTTTTTTTCATGAGAACAATGAAATTTTTTTTCGAGCATTTGGATGTTTTTTGTTTATTTATCGCAAGCCTATCTTGGGCGTACTAAATGAGCACATACCTTTATTGATCTTAGCGTACATAGACATACTTTAACATGAAAAACATTCAAATTATGCATATCTTCACATGAAGAACACTAAACATGCAAACACCTTCACAATCTTGTGTATATCTTCACTAAATTTCACATTTCACTGTAATACAAATACCTAAACTTCACACACCTTCACAAAACAATATGAAGAATAATAGGCTAAGGTACCCTCCTTTACAAAAACGCATGCGGAAATCATCTTCGTCGGATCAATAAATATCAAGGCTCCGAAGATGTTCTCATGAAAAAGGAAATTTTGTTCATAAGCGGTATTCCTTAATTATTCTTGATTAAAAGAAAGAAAGAAAAAAAAAGGATTGAAAGGACATTCTTTTTTCATTAAATACTTGGTACACTTGTTGATTTGTTTAAAGTGAAAAATACATCTAAACAGTGATAGCTTTAGAAACTTAGGTGACTAGGATCAGACTTAGGAGTATTAATGAAATTTTAAAACCGAATAATCCACCCAAATTAAATGGTTTCATGTTATTTATTTTTCAAGTTAAACGATTATGTTTCAATTTTTCTTTTTACAATTTCGGTTAAACCGAAAAGCAAATTATACCATAATTTAATATGTTTTATCTCTAGATTATTGGTTCGAGAGTTTGAACATATAAAAATAATTAACATATAATAAATCAGTTTATATTAAACGTAAACCGACGGGAAATTGAGAAGAATTTTAAAAAAAAAATAGATATTGAAATGGCTAATATTGAAATTGATTTAACAAAATAAACACAAGACATTGAAATGAATTTGTTTCTTTTGGTTTTGGTGGAAAAAATCAAATATATGAAGTCCGGAAAAAATTAAATCTATATATATATATATATATATATATATATATTAAAGAAGAAACCGCATGCAATGATGTGGCCTCTTCTCAAAACAAGAAAATACTTTATCTTTTTTCTCATTTTCTCAAGCTCCTTCTACTTTAATATTTGTTTTTGATTTTTGATATTCACATTTAAGATCCTTTAATTAGGTTGTTTCGATCTATTCATGTTCCCTCTAATAAGTACTCTTTTAACTGTTATTATTTCTCTCTATTCGGTTATAATTTTTCATTCTCTTCATGGATGTAATTCCCAAATATCATGCAAATCAGATTATCTTCTCTAAAGATTAGAATCAAAGTAGAGACAGAATTTCACCAAGCTTTTGAATAATATTTCTTGAAAAGTGATTACAAAGTAATTAGCTCACTCAGATATGGTTGTCATCTTGGGTAGGTTTGTCTGTTCTGACATTCCAAAGAGGTATTTCTGTAAAGCACTCAGTCGCTCCTAAAATTACATTGTATGCTCAAATGATCACAAGCAATTGATCAAAAATATTATTGCTATAAAGCACAATGATCAGATAAAAATTGATCAAAATATTTGGCTTTTAAGCACAATCAATGAAGGAGTGATATGTAAAATCAGATTATTTAATATGCGAGAGAAATGAATGAAGATCTGTAAGTACAAGTTTACAGATTATGAATATTCAAAGAGTTATAGAATATATATCAATCAAAGTAAAAAAATCAGAACAAACTTTGATTACTAGCGAGCATATTATCACCGAAAATGATATTATTTACGAGACGTATTTCAAGAATAGCTGAAACAGGTATTAGAGTTATGTATGATGAGAAATTACGCAAGTATAGTATCAGGAAATATCTGCTCAGAAAATGTACTCGTTTTCTTAAAAACAAATCATTTACCAAAAACTTTTATTGAAATTTGTAAAGACTCCCCCTAGAAAATTAATTTAAGTAATGTTTCAGCTCAGCTCAAAATAAACAAAAATGGAAACATTTTGGCACGGGTCCTAAACTGAGTGTTTAGAAACCAAAAGCATTTAAGCACGGGTCCTGAACTGATATATTCAGATACCTCAGTTTGAACAGTATACAACTCCCCCTGAATATGTGCATCATAAGCATAATGTTCTGATCAGCATAATAATGACACACCTACAAAATAAGATGTGTGTCCCTAATATGATCAATCTACAAGAAATCTTCAAAATCAACAATGGCAGACATGATTTTCCATTAAGAACATGTAGGAGAAGTAGAGAGAAAAAATCAATGCATCAAAATATGGTCAAACTCTCTATTACGTATCTGATATTACAATTATATTTCTTTTCAAGATTACATAGAAACACCCTATTTATAGGGTCAAACATAAAAGCCTAGTCAAAGTCAAACTATACACACAAAGTCAAACACGATGTCTATTTTAATTATAGACAATAGTAACTTTCAAGACGAATACAATTTAACACTGATTCTCAATCCTAACATTCACCCCCTTTGTATTCAGACTTGAAAGAATTTGTGCGCGATGAATCTCGTTTGACCTTTATCACTTTACACTCTTTGTGACTTCTTCAGAAACATCAAAAACAATCTTCACTTGAAATCTTCAGACAATTATCTGTTGAGAAAGATCTTCTAACATTCTCCCCCTCGAATGTAGAACAGCCATGATCTTCTCTTTTAACAATGTAGAGCAGAAACAGTAATGAACTTCAGAATTGATCTTTAGTAAACTGTTGTAAAATGAATCTTCACATTCAACATCTCTCAGTTATTTTAGCATCGGAATAATTTTCTGTAATCATCTCCAGTCGCACTTCTTTTGAGTCTTTTGCCATCTTTGAAGTTACTCCCCCTTGATCTTTACATCAGATTCCCCTTTACAATGTTCGGAAATGGATATTTCATTCATTATTACATATTCCCCCTTATGATGAAATGAGAATCATTCCATCATACACAAGAATGAATGAAATTCTCCGCGTAAGCCATCAATTCTTGAAATTGTAAGTAGATATTTACAAATCCACTTATTTAATCTTTTCAGATTAAGGGAATGAGAAGGTAACAACCAATTTCAACGAATGAAATTGTTTTCAATCTTATAAAAAGATTGACCTGTGAGTATAACAAATATACTTAGTACAATGGGTGTACTGTATATATGAGACTTCTTTATTCTCATCTCACCAGGTCTTTTATTCAATCTTTGATAACTTAAGAATAGCATATCTATGAATGTTTTGGCAAATTAACATATAAAATGCAAAAATTTGTGTAGTGTAGAAAGATAAGCAACATATGCTTCTGTTTAGGCTCAAAAAGATAAACCGTGTGGACTACACAAATTTATCAAACTCAATTAATGATCAACAAGACTTGAAGGGGGGACATATATCATTCTGATTCAATATCAACTTTCTCCGAATGAGAAATTGATAAATGATGAGTTGCATGCCCCAAGTGTTATTGAAACACTAATCTGTTGAGATATAAATGAGTAGCAGGTGGGGTTGTGACAAGAATTGGCCTGGGCTTTGCCTTTTTCAATATTAGTCTCGAAAGAATTGAGAACTAATAGATTGTGTGGTATGTCCGGATTTTATAAGTTTGGAACAGGATTTTCATTTTCTTTTAATCTTAACACAACTCTCATCAATTCTTTTAGCTCACAACAACTACCCCTCTCTTTTGTATATAAAGCTCACTCATATATGGTTGTCTTCTTGGGTAGGTCTGTTGGTTTTGACATTCCATAGAGGTATTTCTGATAAACACTCAATCCCTCCTCAAGTTACATTTTAGGCTCAGATGATCACAATGATTGATCAAAAATATTATTGCAGATAAGCACAATGATCAGATAAAATTTGATCAAGAAATTTGGCTTTTAAGTACAATCAATGAAAGAAAGATGCGACAACGATCAGATTATTCGGTATATGAGAAAAATGAATGAAGATCTGTAAGAACAAGTTTACTGATTCTGATATTTAAAAAATTATTGAATGTATATCAATCAAAGTAAAAAAAATATCAGAAAACAAACTTTGAATACAAACGAGCGTATTATCACCGAAAATGATTTTCTTATAAGAGACGTGATAATAACAGTTTGAAGAATAGCTGAAACAGGTATTGGAGTTATGTACGATGAAAAATTACGCAAGTAAAATATCAGGAAATACCTGTTCAGAAAATGTACACGTTTCCCCTAAAAAAATATTTTCCAAAAGACATTTATTGAACTTTCTAGAGACTCCCTCTAGAAAGTTGATTTCAGTAATGTTTCAGTTTAGCTCAAAAGAATAAAAAATGGAAACATTTTAAGCATGAGTTCTAAACTGAGTGTTTAGAAACCACACTCGGTAAAGCACGGGTCTCGAACTGAATTGTTCAGAAACCTTATTTGGATCAGATTACAACTCCTCCTGCATTGGTGTATCACTGATATAATATTATGATCAGCACAAAATTGACACACCTGCAAAACCAGATTAAGTAGATTTTGGTACCCAAATGAATTTGGGTCCTCTTTTGTTAGTATCGGGTTGGGGTATGTTGTAATTTCCAAACCATCTATTTCTATTTGATATCTTCTTTTTAGCACTTTTAACAGGTAAATCAAATAAGCAGTAAGAACCATACCAGTCATTATTGTACATGTTAAATGAATTCCAGCTGTTTTCAAACCAGATTCTTCTCTTACTGAGACTGATCATTTTATTAGAAGGACTCACAGTGCAAGGAAGAACAGTGTTAGTAACAACAGATTTATGAGACACAACTAACTCAGCTTTATTAACCCATACTTGTTTAACTTTTGAAATATTTATTGGGTGATCCAATGACATACCCTTGATAAAACTGATTTAAAGAATGAGCCTTGTTCTTAGAAACAGTTGATTTATGACTATAACTGTTGGATTTAACACTGGAACAGTTATAAAAGCAAGTTTTACACTGAGATTGAGAACCAGTTGAGTTTTCAGCTCTTGAAAAGTCTGAAACTTTCTTTAAGTAACTGATCTCTCTCATCAGAAACTAAATCATAATTCTTCTTAAGTTCAGTTCTCATATTCAATTCAGACACAAGTTCTATCTCTAGATCAGACAACTTCTTTGAAGTATCCAAAAAGTTACCCTCTAATTCTTTCTTCATATTTTCAAACACTTTTCTTTCTTTCTCAAACTTTTTTCTTTCTTCATCTGAACTTACCTTATCATTCTCCGAAGCAATGTCAAGCCATTTCTTTTTCTCAGTAAGCTCTTTGGTAATTGCAACATGTTTCTTGATAGTACTTCTCTTCTCAAGAACAAACAATCTTTTCTCTTCATCTAGAGCTTTCTGCTTTTGTTCAGCCTCTTTCTTTTCTTTATCAACCTTGGCTCGTTCCAAGATGATAAGTTTTTCGAAATCTGAAATTTGATTCAAAAGAAATTTAGCATTCAACTCAAGTGAATTAATCTTATTTTCGTAAGATATACGTTCAGCTTCAAATCTTCTTTCAACTTCTATTATCTTATCTTTCTCTAAATTCAGAAGTTTTCTTAGCTCAATCAAGTCACTTTCAGATTTATGAGATTTATCATTTAAGTCCACTTTATCTGTWTTAACTTTCTCAAAACTACCCTTTACTTTTTGCACATCTTGAAGTTTGTTGAATAACTTCTTATTCGCATCAGTCCAAATCTTCAATTCTTCTTCATATTCTTTTCTTACTTTGTCCAGATTTCTTTCAAACTCACTAACCTTATCAGATAAAATCTTTTCAAAATTTTCTCTTAAGGTTTTATTTTCACTTTGAAGCTCTTTGATAAAATCTTTGTCAGCATAGTTTTTATCGAACATAATAAAATATTTCTCTTTATGATCCTCAATGTTCTTTTCCAGCTTTGAAATTCTATCTTTCAGCTCTCTATTCTTCTTCTCTAGAATATCTGCCATTAAAAAAATAAAATAGATCAATTACAGAATCTATGCAGTTCAAGAAAAATGATCAATGAAATACACATAAAAAAATTACACAAACCCTAGAAATTCAATTTACAAGAAGATCTTTGTACAAACAAAAATTTGATACAAAGCTTGGACTCCAAACAGAATAGTCACTCAAAGTATGAAATACAACACTGCCAAAATTGCTTACCACTCAAAAAGTCAGCCTTAGTCAGCTCAAAGCATTAAGATAATCCGCTTACCAAACTGCCTAACTCGCTCACTACTATGGTCCTAATCCGGTCACTATATGAGACTTAATCCTGTCAACATCGCTCAAGTAATGTTAAATCGCTCGCTTCACTCATTAAATCGCTCACAACTTAGTATTAAGTCGCTCACTGGATATTGTAAATCGCTCAAGAACCAGCCTAAACTGCTCACTAAAGTCTCTAAATCGCTCAAACTGTTGTTGCTCACCTCTCCTGTTTAAATCACTCACCTGATTGTAAATCGATTACCAAGTATCCGAATTCGGTTAAGCCTTGCTCACCTCATATTGTAAATCGCTTACCAAGTATCCGAATTCGGTCAGAACCTCGTTCATTGTTACTAAAGCACTTAATCTGCTTATTATGCTTCCTATATCCGCTCACTTGATGACCGAATATGGTCAATCCTCACTCAAGGGGTGTTCGAATTCCCTTAATTCGCTTAAACACTTAGTCTAGATAATCTTATATCCGGCCATAAGTCCGATCAAAACAAAGCCTCTAATCTATTTACTCCTAAACAACCTCTAATAGTCTAGATGTTAACCCACTTTAGATCAAACAACAGACAAACACAAATATTACAAAAGTTTATGCAAACTTTGGATCAAACTCTACCTTTCTGATGAGTTTTCACATGAACACGAAGAAAATCAAAACTTCATAAACTCTCTACATCTTTATTTTCAAAGACAAAATCATGTAGATGAAAGAATGAAACAGATTCATGATTTAAATTTGTACACAATGAACACAATTTTAACAATTAATTGTTCAAAAATGAGAGATCTATGAGAAAATTTATGAAGAAAAGAATGAGTATTCAAGAACACACATGAACATCAAGAACAAGAAGATAAAATTTCCAGAAAAATTGTGCAGTTCAAGATGATTTCTTCAATCAGATTTCCTACAAACGTGCTCTAATACCAATTGTGTGTCCCTAATATGATCAATCTACAAGCAATCTTCAAAATCAACAATGGCAGACATGATTTTCTATTAAGAACATGTAGGAGAAGTAGAGAGAAAAAGTCAATGCATCCAAATATGGTCAAACTCTCTATTACGTATATGATATTACAATTATATTTCTTTTCAAGATTATATAGAAACACCCTATTTATAGGGTCAAACATAAAAGCCTAGACAAAGTCAAACTATACACACAAAGTCAAACACGATGTCTATTTTAATTATAGACAATAGTAACTTTCAAGATGAATACAATTTAACACTAATTCTCAGTCCTAACATCAGATCAAACAGATTTTGGTACCCAAACGAACTTGGGTCCTTTGTTAGTATCAGGTTGAGGAATGTTGTAACTGCCAAACCATCTATTTTTAGTAGATGTTTTCTTTTTCGAGCTTTTAACAGGATGATCATAAATGCAATAAGATCCATACCAGTTATTTTGATCATACCTGTTATTACCTTTCCAACTGTTCTGATATCTGTTGTCTATAGTCCATCTGTTGTACCTCCTCCTGTTCACAAAATCAGTGGTTTTGCATGTGGAGCACATAATCCTTCTCTTGCTAAGAGTTATCAAGTCAGTAGTAGATCTCACAAAACAAGGAAGATTATTGTTAGTAACAACAGAGTTTCGAGACAAAACAGATTCAGAGTTATTAACCCAAATGCTTTTAATTTTAGAAGAATAATTGGGTGATCCGATAACATATCCTTGATAGTACTGACTAGAAGAATGAGAAAAGTTCTTAGAAACAGTAGATTTAGGGCTGCTTGAATAACTGTTAGACTTAGAACAGTCATAAAAGCTGGTTTTACACTGTGATGGAGAACCATTTGAGCTTTGAGCACAAGAAAAGTCTTTGACTTTCTTTAAAGTTGGTCTCGTTCATCAGCAACTAAATCATACTTTTCTTTGAGTTCAGTTTTCATTTTCAGTTCAGTTCCAAGTTCTGTCTTCAAATCAAACAATTTCTTTGAAGTATCCAGGAGTTTACCTTCTAACTCCTTCTTCAACTTCTCAAATTTCTTCTTCTGATTATCAAACTCTCTTCTCTCTTCATCTGAGCTGCTCTTCTCATTCTCAGAAGCAATGTCGAGCCACTTTTTCTTTTCAGCAAGCTCTTTAGTTATAGCTGCATATTTCTTTGAAGTATTTCTCTTTTCAAGCGCAAATAGCTTCTTCTCTTCGTCTAAAGCCTTCTGCTTTTGAGCAATGCTGTCAGACAATTTTGATTCTAGCTCAGACATTCTTCTCTAATGTCGTTCTTCTCTTTATCAATCTTGGCTCGTTCCAAGATAATCAGCTGCTCAAAATCAGATATCTGGTTCAATAGCATTTTCGCGTTCAGCTCTAGAGAGTTGATCTTATTTTCATAAGATATGCGTTCAGTACCAAATCATTTCTCAACTTCAATAAATCTCTTCTCTTTCTTAAACTTGTTCTTACAGATCTTCATTTATTTCTCTCACATTCTAAATATCTGATATTTGAATAATCTGATTTTGCGTATCACTCCTTGTCTAATTGTGCTTTAAAGTTACATCTTGATCAATTTTTATATGATCATTGTGCTTTATTTGCAATAACATTTTGATCAATCATTGTGATCAACTGAGCATACTGTAAATTTTTAGGAGGGATTGAGTGCTTAACAGAAATACCTCTATGGAGTGTCATAACCGACAAACCTACCCAAGAGGACAACTATATCTGAGTGAGCTTAAACTCAAAATTGGTTTATGTGCAGAGTTTAAAATGAAAAAGAGAGGGGTAGTTGTTGTGACCTAAAGAAATTGACGAGAGTTATGTCAGGATTAAAATAACATAAGAATCATGTTTCAAACTTCAAAATACTGGCATACCACAAAATATATTAGTTCTCGATTCTTTGGAGACTAATACTAAAAAAGGCAAAACCCATGCCAATTTTTGTCACAACCCCACCAGCTACTCATTTATCTCTCAACAGATAAGTGTTTTAATAACACTTGGGGCACGCAACTCACAATCTATCAATTTCTCATTCGGAGAAAGTTGATATTGAAACAGAAGGATATATGTCCCCCCTTCAAGTCTTTTTGATCACTAATTGAGTCTGATAAATGTGTGTAGTCCACACGGTTTATCTTTTTGAGCCTAAACAGAAGCATTAGTTGCTTTATCTTTCTACACTACACAGATTTTGCAATTTATATGTTATTTTGCCGAAACATTCATAGATATATTTTTTGTAAGATATCGATGATTGAATGGAAGACCTGGTGAGATGAACCTCTAAAAGTCTCATATATGAAGTACATCCGTTGTACTGAGTATATCTGTTATACTCACACGCCAGTCCTTTTATATTATTGATAACAATTTCATAAGTTGAAATTGGTTGTTACCTTCCCAGTTTCTTAATCTGAAAAGATTATACAAGTGGATTTGAAAAAAATCTACTTACAATTTTATGAATTGACGGCTTTCGCTGAAGATTTCATTCATTCTTGTATATGATGTTAATGATTCTCATTTGATCATAAGGGGAAGTATGTAATAATGAATGAAATACTCAATTCCGAACGATATAAGGGGAGTATGATATATAAGATCATGGGGGAGTAACATCAAAGATCGAAAAAAGATTCAAAGGAGTATGACTGAAGATTATTACTCAAGATTATTCCTGTGCTAAAGTGTTTGAGAGTTTTTGAATGTGAAGATCATCATTACAAAAGTTTACTGATAGAGATTTCTCATCGAAGAGATTGTTTAATTTTGGAGAAGAAAGTTTGTGAATTTTTGTCTGAAGAAGGTCGTTTTTGGACAGAATGTTAGAATTTGTTTGTCTGAAGATTCTTTGAAGATCATATATTGAAGATCATTTCTGAAGATTGTTGCAGATATTGTTCTACATTGTTGAAAGAAAAGATCGTCGCTGTTCTACGTTCGAGGGGGAGAATGTTAGAAAATTTTCTCAACAAAAGATTGTTTGAAGATTTCAGAGTGAATATTGTTTTTGAAGATTTTGAAGAAGTCATAAAGAGTTTAAAGCGACAAAGTTCAAACGAGATCCAAAGCGCGTAAATTCTTTCAAGCCTGAATACAAAGGGGAAGAATGTTAAGACTGAATTTCTGTGTTGAATTGTATTCGTCTTGAAAGATAATATTGTTTATAATTGTAAAAGATATCGTGTATGACTTTCTATTGTAGTTTGACTTTGACTTTGAAGGTTTCAAGTTTGACCCTATAAATAGTTTGTCTTTAGTGTAATTTTAGTGTAGGAGATTCATTGTAACATTACGTAAACATTTGAGAGTAATAAAGCATTGACCAGATTGACTTTCTCTCTCAATCTCCTACCAAGATTATTCTTAATGTTCATTATATTTGCCATGGATTCTTAGAAGGTTTATCTGAAGATTGATCATTGTGGACTCACAATGGTGCACCTCTATAATAATCTCTCAATTCTTCATCTCTATTCATGTATAATTTTGTGGTATACCTCTATGATAATCTTTCTATTAATCTCTCAATTCTTTCTCTCTATTCATATATAATTTTGTGGTACACCTCTATGATAATCTTTTTATTAATCTCTCAATTCTTCCTCTCTATTCAGTTATAAATTTGTGGATGCGATTTGCATTTTTATTGATTTGAGGTGTCATTCAATAAGACAAATCATAGTATGAGTTTTTGCTTATGTAAGTATAATATTTTTTTTTAATCGGAGACATTCACATTAAAGTTGGAATTATGTAGATATATGGGTTTTTTTTTTCTGTGGATAAAGTGACATATGAATCATTGAAGAAACAGTGTAACATTGTTTAAGAATAATATCTCTCTTAATCTCTCAGTTTTTCCTCTCTATTCAATTTTTGAGGTGATTTGCATTTTTGTTTATTTGAGGCGTCATTCAAGAAGAGAAATATGATATGGGTTTTTGTTAATGAAAATATAGTATTTTCGTCTTTTAATTGGAGACATTCACACTAAAATTGGAATTATGCAAGCATATAAATCTCTCTATTAATCTCTCAATTATTCCTCTCTATTCAGTTATAATTTTGGAGAGGCAATTTGCATTTTTGTTGATTTGAGATGTCATTCAATAAGACAAATCATGGTATGAGTTTTTGCTTATATAAGTATAATATTTTGTCTTTTAGTCGGAGAATTCACACTAAAGTTGGAATTATGTAGGCATATGAAAAAAAATTGTGTGGATAAAGTGGATATGGATCTTTGATGAAATAAAGTAACATTGTTTAGCATAATAAACTCTTTTAATCTCTCAATTCTTCTTCTTTATTCGGTTTTTGCGGATGTGATTTGTTTTTTTTTTTGTTGATTTGAGGCATCATTCAAGAAAACAAATATGATATAGGTTTTTGTTGATGTTGATCGGTTTATTGTGATTTTTTCCTTCTTTTGCATTGAGCTTGGAAATTATTTTCTAATATTTTTAATTCTTAAAGAAGAAGCCAAACATAATGGGATGTTATCCTCTAAACATTAGAAACCCATTTTTTCTTAGATTTTTGAATTTTTAAAATATTTGATATATGTAAAAAGACTTTTCCATCCCTATATTTAAAATATTAAATTCATTAGGATAAGGTTGTTTTATCTAAGAATGAAAATGAAAAGGTTGAAGGTTAAACTTTTTAAAATTACCAAAACAATGTTATCCTAATGAATTTCATGTTTTAAATATAGAGATGAAAAATTCAGGTTTACTATCATAGTACTAATTTAGGTATTATTCTTCCTCTCTATCACTTGATATATTATTCATTTTTTAAACCTTTTTTCTTTAACAATCTATTTTTTCAGGCAATCTTTTATTTTCTCTGTCCATCAATTGATTTGTTCTTTCATTTAATAAACTTCTATTATTCAATAAGATTATTTTTCAAGTTTACTATGAGAATATTAATTTAAGTATTATTCTTGACTTTTGTTGGGATTTTACAGTTTATTTTATTTTTTATTTTTTTCTTCTATATTTTTCTTAAGTTTTTTCATTGAAATTGAGGATTTGTTCTTGACAGCAGTTATAGAGTTTTGATGACTACAACGGTTCGATAATTGAATTTTGAATATATGTATTAAAAAATATATGATACAACCTCAACAAACTTCAATATGTTCTTTTTCGGTTGTTATTTTTCTTCCAGATTAATAAAAGAAGACTAATCCTACATTATTTTTCAACTTTTGTTAGAATTTTAGAGTTCTTTTTTATTTCCATATTTTATATTTTCCCCAAATTTTAAATTTACTAATCATTTTATTTACATGACACTTGAATATAATAATATATACGTTTTTATTTACATAAC
>NC_037532.1:28550449-28597859 GCF_001531365.2 Cynara cardunculus var. scolymus | reverse complement strand
TATAAAAGAACAACCAATAATGATAAGTTAGATTCATATATCAAATGTAATTTGTGAAGGGTAAAACAATTTTGTAACATCCCAAAATTTCAAATACTTAAATATATCAAAACTAGTATCCCAAGATCAAAGACTTACATTGCATCGGAAATAAAATTTCCAATCTTACAATTTATATCATCATCTAAACTTACATACTTGACGAACATACTTTGTTCGATATAACCATGTTTTGATCTGCACATTTCCTTCTTTGATGCTAATCCTTATTTATCTCTTTATCAAACTTTTCTTTCCAGTCTAATTGTTGGCTGAGTGAAAAAGTTTTAAAAGAGTTATGGGTGAGCCTTAGGCCCAGTGAATCCACGATTTTCATGCATGAACAACAACTTTTATAAAAAACAATTTTCACGAAGCTTCATAAATTAGCTTGCCTTGATGAGAATAACACTTTTCACAAAATAACGATATTATAATGCGTGTCTACATCACAAAGCAACGACGTCATGGGAGATGTCTACCTCACACAGCATTACCTGGCAAACTCACACAGCATGTCCGCACTTACGGCTTAGACAAGCTCACAAAGCATGTTCGTCTTTACAAAATCATACCGTAGTACATCCCCATTGACATACAAGTTCAAAACACATATTATAAAAATATCGAACTTTTCACGCATATATAGCATATAAAAAATAAGGCATGCAACCATTTTAAAAATAAATCACGTGTAACTCACAATACATGGCGTAACCCAAACCGATCTTTAACGTGGCTAGCATCTCCCCGATTGGTGCCAAACTATCTACGATGTAGAGCATCGTCAACTCTCATTACAGCGTCCACCGTCGCCTTTTCTCACAATAGTTCTCCTTCTTGACCCCAAACTACACATAAAGCTACAAACTCTCATTTTATACTAAACCCCATCGGCGGTTTCACGGAATATGAAATGATAAGTCATGATTAATAATCGTAGGTTTCATGACCATTGGTTTCCTGTCATTAAATTACATTAAATTTTTTATTTTTTTTTGTTTTTTGGGTTATTACAAATTTCTTCGGCTAAATCCATAATTTCTTTTAACTTTTTTACTGGGGTCAAGAGACCCTTTTAGTTTGCATCCAAATACAATTTACATATTATTATTGTTGTTGTTATTTATGTTATTACATATTTGTCAAACCCTTTTCTTCCTAAATAATTATAACCGCTATTATTAGTAACTCACGTTGCAATGCGAAATGATGATATTTTTTTTCCGACGTAAAATTTAATGAAATTAAATTCATACAAAGGATGTTAACAGTTAAAATAGTAAAAGTCGGTTCGTGTTCATTTGTTGACTAAGAGACAAGAAAAGATAAAAGTGATGAAATCAAAACAAAATAAGGCAACCATAAGCATCGATTTTGTGTTCTGAAGCAAAATCTAATCGTCGTTCTTCATCTTGTATGTTTATAATATGAATAGTGTTTACGGTTAGTTTTTGTTAGTAATGGAAAATTTTGATACCTTTCAATGATTTTACTGAAGTAGCTGTTGTAAATGTTGATACACATAAACACATGCACACCATAGAGATCCCATACGACTTTGTATGCGAGTTAGAACTCGCAGCCAAGTCATATGTGTTAGAGACATGTAGATGTGGGTTTCATGGGATTTGGTTTTAGTCACATAATGTGTTGCATGGGCGACTTATATGTGACTTGGGTCAAATATATGATCGCATACAGGGTCTGTGACTGATTCAATCGACCTAGGTTAGGGTTTATTGGGTGTTTTTGTTGTTGCTTCTTCCTTACATGCGATTCTAGATAGTATTGGATGCATTGTTTGAAGAGTTTAGCCTTGGATTTCTAGAATCTTTTTAAAGGTAAACTCTATTTGTAATTGTTCATCCATTTCATCATCAATAAAAAAAGCTTTGTCTCTCCGTTGTATGTACACTATCTCACGATAGTGGAATCCAAAAACTGTTTTGCTCTTTCTGTTTTCATTGCATTTATTAGTTGCATATCGATATTTGATTGCACTATTATATGGTCGGTACATTTGAATACTCTATAAAAATTGGTTTTATTCTGTATAGTTGTTAGGTTTCTAATTGCACATTTTAGGACCTTGTGCATTGGATTGTGGAAATTATCCCAAAATAGTAAGTTAACGTGTTTATGTTTTTATCAATTTCAATGTGGCGAGACTTTTGTTTACTTTATTAGATTGAGACTTTTTTTTTTTAAATATGAAAGTGCATATTCATTGGATATTTACTTCAATGGTGCTTTTCGGTAGAATCATATGATCAATGTTTGTGGTGTGAAAGGTGTGAATAGCATTGATTGTAATAGAATGGAGTTCAATGTTCTCATAAAATTTGTTTAAAGAAATATAGTTTTTTTTCACAAAGACTATGATTTTGTGTTCCCAAAAGGAAGTAGGGGATTAACTCAGGGTAAATAAATATGATGAAGATGCTAGGAAATTATTGCAACATGGTATAAGAAATAATAGGAATCGAAAAAAAAAGTTGTATCTAGATCTTTTTATTTTGATATCACAAGAAATTTGGGATGGATTTAGACACGTCTCGCTTTGTCGAGAAGCAAGTAGGATGTGGGGCGGACCTGATAATGATGTTAAGAATTTAAATAGGAGAGTTTGTAACAACCAGTTCCACATGAGATCTTTAAGCTCTTTATAAAATTTTAAGTGTGAACTAACCAATAACTTCCATCATAGTTTTAGTTTGATTTAGAAGTTATTTGATTTTGGTAAATATATTGACTTGGGAGCAAGGGTGTTACAAAATGATATGAGAGCCGATTCTTATATCATCGGATGGTGGGAAAAACATCATCAATGATGATTAGTCCCTAGGGGTGTATGTAGCATCTTAGGCGAATCTACATCATCAATGATTAAATAGTATGTTGGCATTGTCGAGAATACCAATAATTTAAATGAGGGAGTTTGAGACAACCCATCCTACGCTGGTATAGAGTGAGAGATTTTGTCAGTTCATTGCCTTGAGTTGTAGGCTACCAATAATATCGATCATGATTTTAAGTTGATTTAGAAGTTGTTGGCTAGTCTTTTAATATGGTTTTGAGCGTATTACATATGTTGATTTTATTTTTCTGAAGTAGTACACAAGAGAATAAGGATAGTATTGAACATATTGAGCAACATATGATGAGGGCAGTGAGGATGATGATAATTACGTTAATAGTTACATCTTTAGTTCAAATAGAGATGATTCAATATGAGACAACCTCATGGGATTATTTGTCAAAGAGTGAAGATAATGTTGTATAGAACTACATTGAACAAAAATTAAACAAAAGGTAGGCCTCGATTTCCATTTACTACATTTGTTGCTCGCATAACAACATTCGATCCCCTAGATCATAACATTAGTTTCCTAAAACATTTGACATAACTTTCTGAAAACTCTAAAGTACTAATGGCAATGAGTAATTAATGGTGGATCTTGGTAAAACATTTAGGTCCACATCCTTCGATATCAAACCAACATGTCGTTTTAAGTACTTTAAACTTTTCAAGAATGAAACATCACTATTCTTAGTTTTTCCCCTTTTTTCGATAGCCCCTCATCAACAACATCAACAATAATACGGTCCAAATAATACGATCCACGTACTAAAAGCTTCAATTTAGCCCATTTATATACAACATAACATGTTTACAAAACAAGTAATACCATTTTCTATACACATTCACTGTTCTAAACATGTATTGCGACTCCCATGCTCATTTGTAATAATATGGGAAAATAATAAATATATAGTTCATTAAGTGAACCATATACATATATCCATGTCAAATGTTAATGAATCAACAAAAATGTTAGACACATTCTGACACATACAAAAGACAAAACTGATCTTTCATTGTTTACATAATCGACTCTTTTGGAAGCCAAACGATCATATATCTAAATGCAAAAATAAAGAGGGATACATTTTTAACACAATTTTAGCACCCTTTAAGAAAAAATCCTTCACAATTGAACATTTCATGATTTTATACTAATACGTTTAAAATCTCTTCCAAATTCAAAATTTGAAAAATATCGCATTTTTATGAACTTCTTTTAACATTGAAGAAAATCTTTTATAAGGTTTCATTGAGCATCACCTATTGCAAGTATTCTACCATTAATAACTCTTACGATTATGACTAGAATTTGATTCTTTGATGATTTCTGAATGACCGACATTTCAATTAATAAGTTCATCGACTTTTGGAGCAGCATGCGTCTTGATTTGATTCGTGATTTCTTAAATTTAAATCTTTTGGTAAATTAAGAATACAATGATATTCTAACACATCAATGAACATGTTATTGCATAAAATGATTTGGGTGGTTTGTCAATAATAATGATATATGGGATCCTCAATTGTATATCATTTTCTTAATATAAAACCATATATACACTTGCGCTAGAGCCATGACATTCGACCAACCCAAGGAAAATCCTGACGTAGTATTGCGGACATTTATCGTCAATAACAATTATGTCTAATTATTATCCCATTCAAGTGTAGGTACAAGTTTTGGTTTCACTATATTCATGCACTTTTTTGAATAATGATGCTAGTATAATGCTTTGAATATTGCTCTTTTGTATATATTTACATAACAGAATACATGTGCCTTATATAGGCATATTACAACATGGAAGGAGCATGATTCCAGGAGAGAAATATGCTAACATAAAACAATATTGAGAATATACATTCCATTTACGTTCCTATAATCTTGTCTTGCCTTATACGCCCCCGCAAGATGGAGGATCCGTCGGATACACCAATCTTGGATCGGTTACGTAGAAACGGTGCTCGGGTCAACGGTTTGGTGAGCATGTCAGCAAGTTGGTCTTGTGAGCTGATATGAAGAACACGTAGGCGAYCAGCYGTGACTTGTTCCCTTACGAAGTGATAATCAAGAGCAATGTGTTTCATACGGGAGTGGTACACCGGATTCGYACATAGATAAGTGGCGCCTGTGTTGTCACAAAATAGAGTTGGCATATGATTAGTAGAGATACCCAGTTCTGTAAGTAGACTTTTAAGCCATGTGAGTTCTGYTGCAGCATTAGCCAAAGCTTTGTATTCGGCTTCCGTAGAGGATCTAGATACCGACTTTTGACGTGTGGATTTCCAGGAGAYAATGTTGGTGCCAAGATAAAGGATATAAGYTGTGGTTGACCGACCAACATCATTCACACCACCCCAATCGGAATCTGAGAAGGCCGAGAGAGTGAGAGGAGAGTTTCGGTTTAGATAGAGGCCATGATGGATGGTTCCTTTGAGGTACCGGAGAACACRTTTGAGGGCTTGCCAATGGGCTTGTTTTRGATTGTGCATGAATTGGGAAAGTTTGTTGATTGCAAAAGAAATATCTGGGCGTGTGAAGGCTAGGTACTGAAGAGAGCCGACGAGTTTACGGTAAGGAGTAGCATCGACCGAGGGTGATGGATYGTTAGGTGATAAGGGATCGGTAGCACTRAGAGGAGTTGTGACGTCTTTAGCACCCGCCATGTGAAACTGGTTGAGGATGCCTTGGATATGACGATGTTGAGATAAGAAGAGACCGGTTGGCGTAGGSATTACCTCAACACCTAGAAAATGATGTAGGATACCAAGATCTTTGATCGAAAAGTTGTTGCTTAAGGCTTTGATGAARCTGTCAAGGAATGGTGGATCATTACCCGTTAAAACAATGTCGTCAATATAAACCATCAAATAACAAGTGACATTAGATTTTTGGTAGACGAATAGTGATGCATCGGCCAAAGATTTTCGGAATCCAAACCAAAGAAGGAAGGTGGTAAGCTCCATGTACCATGCTCGGGAAGCTTGCTTGAGGCCATATAGTGATTTTTTGAGCTTACAAATATGATTTGGAAATTGCGGATTGACATAACCTGGTGGTTGGGTCATAAATACATCCTCATGAAGTGTGCCATGAAGAAAGGCGTTGTTAACATCGAGTTGACGCAACGGCCAATTTTTGGCGAGAGCGACGGAAAGAATTGTACGAATCGTGATGGGTTTGGTGACGGGACTGAACGTATCAAAGTAATCTTTCCCGTATTGTTGGTGAAAGCCTTTTGCCACAAGACGAGCCTAGTACTTTTCAACAGAGCCATCGGGATTCCGTTTGATACAGAACACCCATTTACAGCCGATCGGTTTTTGAGTGGTGGAAGGCACAAGCTCCCATGTGTGATTTTGGATAAGGGCATTGAACTCCGAATCCATGGYCGTTCGCCATTTTGGGTCTTTAGAGGCTTGAGTGTGAGTTGTAGGCTCAAGGGTAGATGGTAGGGGGTGGAGAGTTRTTTGGTTAACTAGGTTGGGATTAAAGTATTTTGGATTGGGTTTTCTCGTTCGTGTGGGTCGAGTGGGGGAGTGAGTTGAGGATGGTTCAGTCAAAGGTAATGTGGGAGGAGGGGGAAAGGTAGGTGTTGGTGGTGAAGAGTCAGTAGATGTGGTTGAAGAAGTAGGCGAGTTTGGTGCAGTTGGGGAAGTGGAGTTTTGGAAAACGGTGGGCTCGGCTATAGTTGGAGAAGTAGGCTYGGTTATATTTAAAGAGGTGGGGTCTGGTATATTTGTTGGGTGTTGCATGGGAGGTGTACGGTGAAAGGGAGCATGAGAAATTTGATTTTGTGGGTTGGAAGGTGGAATATTGTGAGTAGGGAAGGTGGTTGGAACAGTGAGTGTAGAGATGAAAGAGTCAGTGGTGGGAAGAGTGATTTTGGATGTGAGATCTGTTTTGAAAGGGAAGATAGTTTCCACGAATTGGACGTGACGAGAGTGGTAGAGACGATGAGTTATGGGATCATAGCATTTGTACGCGGATTTGGAGGAAGAGTAACCAAGGAAGATGCATTTGGTGGATCGAGGGTGCARCTTAGATTTTGCGTAAGGACGCAGCCATGGAAAACACAAACACCCAAAGGGTTGTAGCTTGGTGTAAGTTGGTGAGATGTTTTATAACCGATCAAAAGGTGTTTTGAAGTCAACAATTTGTGTGGGAAGACGGTTTATGAGATGGACCGCGGTTTGAAAAGCATGAGACCAAAATGTGAGCGGTAAGTTGGCATGATGAAGGAGAGAGAGACMTGTTTCGACTATATGCCGATGGCGGCGTTCGGCAACACCGTTTTGCTCCGGGTTATGTGGTGGAGTGGTAAAATGAGATATGCCATGTTGTTGAAGATAGGGCATAAGAGCAACGTATTCGCCTCCATTGTCGGAGAAAAGGGAGACGAGGGGAGTGTTAAAAAAAATTTCAACCAAGAGTTTAAATTGTGGAAAAAGGATGGAGACGTCCGATTTYCGTTTCATTGGATAGAGCCACGTGTACTTGGAATWAAAATCAACAAAAATAACATAATAAGCGTAACCATCGTTAGAGAGTTGGACCGGTCCCCAAACATCCGAGTAAACAAGTTCCAACGGTTTGGATACTTTAAATGAATTTTCACCAAAAGGCTTTTTATGACTTTTATTGATTGAGCAAGCATCACAATGAAGGGAAACAGTAGATAATTTATGACAATCGAGACCAAAATTTTTAAGTACAAATTTGAGAATTTGAATGGAGGGATGTCCAAGCTTGTGATGCCATGATAGGATTGACTCGGTGGATTTGGTAACGGAATTAACTTGAGAGAGATATTGAAGCGAATTGATGGCTGCATAGTAGACATTATTAATGTTGATTCCCCGCATTAGGGACGCCCCCGTTCGAAGATCCTTGACAAAGAAATGAAAAGGAAAAAATTCAACCGAARCATTGTTAGATTTGCAAAGTTGTGCTACAGAAACAAGGTTATTACGCAATTGAGGAACAAGAAAAAYGTTTTGTAATTTTAGTGAACGGGAAGAAGTGGGAAGAGATGTGTGACCGGTGTGAGAAATGGATAGGCCTTTACCGTTTCCTAACACAATTTCGTCCGGTCCGCCATATTCGGATAGGTTGTGTAAAGATGATCGGTCCGATGTAACATGATGAGAAGCGCCACTGTYAAACATCCATGGTGACATGGGAATGGTTGAGCTTGCCGACGAAGAATTAATCATCGGGTTGGTTGGTGGTGTCGAGGAGATGGTGATGTTATTTTCCTGTAAAAACCTTGATAGCTTCCTGCATTCTTTGGTGTCGTGACCTGGAATATTACAGTATTGACAAAAAGAAGAGTTACGGTTACCACGCGAGTTGTTCGTAAACCCATTGCTGTTATTTGAATTTCTGTTTGATTTGGGCTGAAAGTGGTTGGGCCTGTTGTGATATCGGCCCTCATATCCAGACCTAGAAGAGTATCGGCTCCCTTGTTTCTGAGTTTGGTTGACTGTGGCAATGAGGGGCGCCATTGAGTTTCTTGCAGAGTGCGCTCATAATCAAGGAGTTTGTCGAACAAATCAGCAAAGGTCAATGGTGTATCTCGAACCCTTAAGGCAGCGGTRATATGCTTGTAATCGTCACCCAATTGGGTGATTATATGAACGATTAGATCTTYGTCAGAGATAGGGCKTTGAGCCAGTGCCAATTCATCGGAAATGGCCTTCATTTCGTGAAGAAAATCGGCCATCGGTTTTGCACCTTTGTTGTTCTTGGCTAGTTTGGATTTGAGAGAAATGATACGAGACCTGGAGGCACTTGCAAAACTCTCRGTTAAGCGCTTGAACAATTGATGAGAGGTTTCAGCCGAGGATACAATAGGTTGAATTGTATCGGAGCAGCTGCCAAGAAGAGCGCCGAGAAGGATTTGGTCTTGCCGGTACCACGAACGATAGGTTGGATTCGGCTTATCGTTGAGGATCTTAGGTGGTGGTTCGGTTAATCCGTCGATGTATTGATCGAGGTCAAGCCCGATAAGGGTGGATAGGACCTGTTTTCGCCAACATGGGAAATTATTGGCTGTGAGTTTAGTGGGAAAATGGGTATGTGTGGCGATTTCAACAATTTTGGTGGTCATGTTTGATCGGAAGAGGAACAGGAATTTTTGGATCGTGAAAGCTCAGAGGAGCGATGAAGCTCTGATACCATATAATGCTTTGAATATTGCTCTTTTGTATATATTTACAAAACAGAATACATGTGCCTTATATAGGCATATTACAACATGGAAGGAGCATGATTCCAGGAGAGAAATATGCTAACAGAAAACAATATTGAGAATATACATTCCATTTACGTTCCTATAATCTTGTCTTGCCTTATAGCTAGGAGACTAGATATGAGTTACATGGTAAAAATAGTTGAAGGAGGTAAGATAAATATTAACAAAATTGTTGTGGATTTCATGATCAAGATAGATGGTAATGGATTATCAAGGAAATTCATGCCTATGAGTCTAGGCGGATTTAACATTGTGTTGAGTAGGGACTAGTTGTCCAATAATGATACCTAAATAGTATGTCACAAGAAACTGATTTAGATGCCCTTTCAACAGAAAGCTGATTCTTATGTTCGGTGACAAGAAGAAAGGAGTATTAAGGCAAACAAGTATACGAGGAAATGATGTGATGCTTATTTCTTGTATGCATTAAACGTCATGGAAGAACAGACACTGGAGACTTTTCATTAGTAAAAGTGTCCCAAAAAATATTTCCTTGAAAGATTTTCCCAAAATACTGTTCCTACAAGTCAAGTTTAAGATTAACCTTTTTCTAGGAGCATTATCGATTGGAAAAGGGTCTTGCCTTCTAGCACTTACTAAAATACAAGAATTGATAAAACAATTACAAGAATCGATGGATAAGGGGTTGAGTTTATAGCATACGGAACACCAATATGTTTTTAAGAAGGAAAGATGGAATGATAGAAAACGTGCACCAATTATCGTGAATTGAACATGGTGATGATAAAGAATAAGAACCTCATACCAAGGATCGATGATGTATTTCACCAACTACAAGAGTTGAGTTACTTTTCAAAGAATGGTTTATCCCCTGCTCAAAGTTTTAGAGGAAGACATAAAAGAATAATATTTACCATAATATATGGTAGTATGAGTTCTTAGTCATGCAATTTAGTTTGACCAACACATATACAACATTTATGGACATGATGAACAAAATATGTCAAATGTACTTGGAAAATTTATTGATTTTCATAAACGATATCCTTTTATAGTTTATAGGTAGAGAGGGCGACAACCAAGATTTGAGAACATTCCTAGAATTGTCAAAAAAAGAGAAATATGTCAATTTCTCGGGGTGCATGTTTGGGATATAAGAATTGCAATTTCTAGGCCATATTGTGTATGTAAATGGGATGAAGGTAGATCAGGCAAAGATCAAGACACTGATGGTTTGGGAACCTCTGAGATTTACATCAAAAGGTTGAAATTATCTTGCATTAGGCGATCATCACAGAAGATTTATTTAAAACTTTTCAAAGACACTAATCATGTTGTTAACAAGAAGGCATGTAAGTTTGACTAGTAACAAAAACAAGATGAAGTGTTCCTAACACTGAAAGAAAGACTACGAAGTGCATTAGTATTGTCGTATTGCAAAGGGACATATAACTTGATAAACAACAATGAAAGCAAGGATTGTAATAGCATATGCATCTCAAAATTGAATGAATATGAAAAGAAGTATCTAACACACAACATGTAATTAACAATTGAATTGTGTACGCTTAATATATGACATAACTAATCATGTAGTATAAAATGTAGGATTTTCAAAAATCATAAGAATACAAAATATTTTTTTTATCTGAAACAGTTGAATATGAGGCAAAGAGGATGGATAAGATTGCTAAAAGATTACGACAATAAAATAAATTACCATCCAAACAAGATACACGAACTTTGTCGCTAATGACGTAAGAAGAAAGGAAAGAGCATAACCAATATGCGTTAGTGTAATGAGAATGATGTCGAGGCAAACCTAATTGGAAATCCAACACAAGAATATTAGTCTGTAGTACATACGAGGGAAAATAGGAAAAGCATTATCATTAATAGTATCTCTAAATGGGTAAAAATTAGTATACATGTAGCAAATTGACAATTGGATGATAAAATTCATAGTATCTACTTGAATAGGACTTTAATAGGAACAGTGTCCTTCAAACACAACCTTTTAATGATGAAATATATCGTTGAATAAGGGTTAAGGAAAGCTCAAACTCACTCTTTTAAGGACAAAGATAAAGCTAGGACAACTCATTGTCACTACTAAATAGAGGACTTCATCTACGGAATATTCCATAGTTGATTAGTGGCGGATCATTGATGGATTGGTAAAAGTCAACATTTGAGCAATATCTGTTAACTTTTGTTGCTAATCTGTCGGTAAATTTTAATAAAATAATAATTTCTTAATTCAAATAAATCACCAACGGATTAGAGACGGGTTCTAATTAATTATCTATTTAATTAAATTATGTCGGTGGTTTAATTAAATTAAATTATTTTATTTTTAATTTGGCTAAATCATGATGGGATTACCGATGAAACTTACTTTTTAAATTAAAAAAACGTTGCTAACTGTTGGTGATTTAATCAAATTCATTTTTATATTTTTTTTCTTTGAATAAATCACTGAAATTTCAACCTCAAACGTTGCCATTTATTGGGAAAAAGTTAGGATTGTTTAATTTCAACCTCAAAACGTCCAATTTACAGTTGTTATACTACCAATTTCTGAAATTCACTATAATTTTCTTTATAAATATAAGATCAGTACTAGGCTAATCTTTGCCAAAAGTACAACGAGGATGCAAGTGTTTATCCTTCTGCTAATCTGGATCAATGGACATAGGTAGTAGGCGGTTTTAAGAAAGGTCACATGTTCTGCTTTGGATCTGTAGATCCATGATATATGTTGGATTAGAGTGCGTCGTGTGCTAGAACCATACTTCTGTTAGTAGCTCGTCTATCAATACTTGGGTTTGTACTCTTTCCTTGTTACAATGTCTAACTCTAATATTAGTTGATAGGAAGAAACACTTATGATGCCTTATATTTGTAGGTTCCGGCTTTAAAGGCCTAAATGGAGGCAAATAGGAAAGAGATGGTAGCGATGCGAGAGATTGTCCCCAACTTGACGCAGTCTCAGTTTTTGTTTCCCTCGCCACCACCGAATGATCTTGGATGTGATTAGGTTGTTTCTTTTGTTGGTCAGGTGTTTAACAAACATTTACTTTTGAGTATTGTAATCTGAATTTTATCACCAAAACAACTTATACTTTTAAATTTCAATGTATAAAATTAATGGGCGGAAAAATCACTACAGAATTTGTTGTCCATCAGTGATTGTATGGCCAACGGCAAGCCTTCTGCGACAGTGGTGTGCCACCGCTAATCTGTCGTTGATTGGATTTAGCGGTGGATCACCGACGGATCCATGTGTCGTTGAAACTGCTCTGTTTATTATGTTTTGCTTATCTAAAGAAAATGACATTCAATATTGGGAGGAATATGCATTTATTCCTAAGAATGGAAATCCTATGCTAAACTAAGAATGACTTTGTGCTCTATTTTATCACTATATATTATCCTAAATCCCACAACCTTAAAATTTGTTATGATTTCCATTTTATATTACAAGCGTTTTTTTCTTATAAGCACCGTCCGGTAATAACGTCAAGGAAAACAAGCCACTAAGTTAGAAACTTTTATGTAGGGGTGTCAATTTTGTATCAAGATAAACCAACCAATTCTCATACCAACCGACACCATTTTAGTTGGAACTAGTCTAATTGGTTGATACTACAGTTCCAGCTATCAAAACTTGGTTGGTACGCGGCAGTGGGGGAGGTACAACCACAAGTAGGGTCTATTGACCCCATTGAACCCCCAAAAAGTTGAGAAATTTAGTTTGAAAAAATTATAATTATGTTTTATCTATTAAAGACCCCATTAGTTTTTTGTAAACCCACACCTTTTACCTTGTCCCCCAAAATAGAGACATTTATCTTTCCCTTAGGCGATTTTCGATGTTTCGCGTGAACCTTCATTTTACAACCATCCCTTCTACTATTAATCTAAGGTGGTGTTTGGTTCGCAAAATGTGTTTGGATGGAATGATCCGTTAAAATAATTTGACTTTGAAAGAATTTGAATGGAATGTTGTCAAGTTTGACCACCAAGTTTCGTTGGCAGAATTGGAATGGAATCTATTAAAGAAATTGGAATGTGGTTCAAAGAATGTAGCTTTGTAATTGGAATGAAATATTGTTAAATGTCCACAATACCTTTTTTGATAATTTTAATTTTTTCAAACTTAAGGAAATGCAAAATCAATCTCATAATCTCATTTTATATTCATTTTCCATTTGAGATAAAATTTATTTCCAGCCCCTCCTTTTCATAGGTGGACTTTATCTCCTACCTTTATCCGACAAACTCCTCCCTATACAACATCAACAGAGACAACATCCACCACCATCACCCCTTTCCTGTCTCTAGCAAACTTCAACCCATAATAGTTACGAAGACGAAATCCTGGACAATCACTAGGCCGATCACAGATGTAGAAGCTAGATGCAGGAGATCTTCAAGATTTTTGGAAGAATCAACAGATTTTTGCAGATGCTCCGAACCCCTTCTTCGGAGACAAAAACTAGTCTGGTTCAAAGGATTTTCTCAAGAACTTCAAAATATATTCATGGAATTGTTCAAGAGTGTTTTTCAAACATGTGGTGAAGACAAAATCAAACCTGGGTGAAGAAGATATCGAACCTTGGTGAAGATGAAATCGAACTGTGAATGAAGAAGATGAGAGAGTGTCGATCGATAAGAAAAGGGTGTCGAAAAGAGATTAGGGTATGTGTAGAGTTAAGGGTATTTTTGGAATTATGAAAATGTTAAATTTCATTCCATTAAAATACCACTTCTATCTCATGGAATGTCTAAATCTCTCCCTTGATGGAATTTAAAGATTCCTTCTATTAAAAAGAACTATAACAACCTAAAAATGGGACAATAAAGATTTCCAAAATAAACTAGAAATGTGGTAATAAAATATCATGATACGAGCCTTCCCAAAAAGAGCACTTAACTATACCAGTTAAATTACAATTCGTAATAACTGGTTATGAGGCTAACAACCTCCTAGTCTAAATTCTTAAATAATTAAGATTACATTTGGCTGTCATCTGAACTACCAAAATACCACTTCGAAGAATGGTGCCTCAAAAATGTCCCCAAGCTCTCTTTCTAAAATACCAGTCAAGTCTTCTTGATGACCACGCCACTAGAACCTAAGATACATGCCAACACCAAAACAAGTGTTAGGCCAAAAAGCCTAGTGAGCATAAACAATTAAAACAAACAAATACAATATAATTAGTTCAAAACCATTTGTAGTTCAAGTGAACGTTTAGGTAGAATCAAAAGAGGAGGCCCGTAACCATTGAGAGTGATGGGAACACAAAAGTATGTCACTCGAACAACATTGTGGTATAACACTTCAAGACTTACAGCCCAAGTGCCCTAACGACTACTTAAATAGTTGCACTTCAAAAGTCGATTGACCTTACTGACTATTCTTGCGAAATTCCATCTCAAGGCTTGGCACACTTGATGTCTACCCAGAAGGTAATACCTCAAGTGGTGGAGGTCTTGTGTCTAGCCATAAGATAACACCTCAAGACTCAACCCTTCTAGTGACTTACTTGGGAAGTTTCATCCAAACATAGGACTCCATGAACATGTCTAATTAGTCCATGGTTAGATAATGTTTCATACATTAGGACATATAAGTTTCCAATTAACTTCCTAGATTCAACCAAGCTCGCGAGACTAACATTTATAAACAAAATCTCAACTTTAGGTCAAAATCCCAACAAAATATGATTTTTCTTAGAATACCAATATAATGAACCAAAATCGATAATGAGTTATCCCAATAGACGTTTGACACATAAAGACTTATCATCATGATCTTAATATGAATATTTGCCCAAAAATGCATAAAACCTCATCAAATAAGAGCATAAGATCAAATCCCCAAATATTTGAATAATACATGAAATTAAAGCTTGTAATAGCATTAAAGAACACATTTAAGCATGTATCTAGTTTTACAAAACATTTAAAGATAACCAACTAGGTTTTTAGAGGAAACCTAGAAAATGGAAAAACCCTAGAAAATGGTGGGGATCTTGAAGCTTGATCACTGGCCTTGGTTCCTTGCAAGAACAATGAATGAAGTCATAGGTCTTTAACAACAAACCACCATTAATGGAGATATTGGTTGGAATTAAATGAGAAAAGATAAGGGATAGGATTAGGTAAGGGAGTGTTAAGAGGAGGAAAAATGTGGAGAGAAGAATGAGAGGAAAGAAGGTTAGTGCAGTCAAAGTGATCGGTTGCTGCACATGGGTGATCCATGCATTTGGGCGGTTTGCATAGGGCTTTTCCCATTATTTTTTCGACCAAACAATACCTCTTAGACGGCACCTTAGAGGTCGTGACTATGGTCGCATGGCAGGCACCCGGCCGCCCAACATCACCATGATGTTTCTTCCTTGGATGTAATTAACCTTTCAACTTAAGATGGCTCTTGAGACAGCTCCCCTTTTTTCTCTAATCTTCATAATGTTAATCCGAAACAAAATTGGCTTTAGATATTTCCTTATTGAAAATTTGAGTGCTAGAAGAACGAACCAAACAAGGGAATGGAACATGGTCAATGGAATTCAACATTCCAATTCCATTAGATTTCTTTAGAACCTGTGAACCAAACGCAACCTTAGTGATGTTGGATGCCTTCTTGAAGATTCCTTCACTTTCGGCAACTACTCCAACAATTTGTTGGTTTAATATTTTAAGTATTTTTATACATACATTTTTTTGTTAATATTATTTGGTAATCTTTTAAGGTTTATGTTTTATAAGAATGTTATTTGGTAAGTGTTTGTAGTCAGTATTTGGTACTAAATGCTAATACATAACTTGGTTTATTATTTCAAGTGTGATTAGAAATTTTTAGTTAGAGTTTGGTGCTAAATGCTAATACATAACTTGGTTTATTATTTCACTTGAAACAATGGAATTTTTTTTTAAAAAGGAAAGCATCAACATCTAAACCTAATAGTGGTGGCAATCCTCAACCTAGTTCCACTCCTTCAATTCCAATAGAAATTGATTTGTATGATCTTCCTTGTGATCCATCTGAAAGGAAAATAATTTTATAGTATCATCCTAATCAAAGAGATGAAATAAGGCGAAAGTATTTGATTAGAGGATCTTGTCTACCGCATGGCCATGATTTTCAAAAGAAAACTAATGGAAGACATTTTTCTCCGACTTGGTTTGACCCATTCACTAATTGGTTGAAGTACAGTGTAAAAGTGAATAGAGTTTTTTTTTCTTGTGTTGTTACTCATTTAGAGATCAATTTGGGGAATACGATGGAAGTTATGCTTTTGTAACAGAAGGCTTTAATAGTTGGAACAAAAAGAAGAGACTTAGTGTTCATGTAGGTGACGTCAATAGTTTCCATAATAAAGCACTTAAGAAAAGTAAATATCTAATGAGACAAAATCAATCTTTGTGTTGCCTTTCATAAGCAAACTAATATGGCGTAGATAGAGCATCAAATACAATTAAGTACTTCATTTGATGTTGCTAGACATTTGTTGAATGGTGAATTATCTTTTTATGGTCATGACAAGTCGAAAAAGTCTTTTCATAGAGGACATTGATTGGAAACAATAAAGTTAATTCGTAACCATGATGAGATTGTTTGTATTTTCACATTACAAAATGCTCCGGGGGAAGATTTCATTCATTCTTGTGTATGAAGTAATGATTCTCATTTCATCATAAGGAGGAGTATGAAATAATGAATGAAATGTTCAATTCCGAACAATATAAGGGGATTTTGTTATAAAGATCAAGGGGAAGTAACATCAATGACGGCAAAAGACTCAAAAGAAGTGCGACTAGAGATTATTACAAAAGATTATTCTCGTGCTACAATGTCTGAGAGTTGTTGAATGTGAAGATCAATTTTACAACATTTTGCTGATAAAGATTACCTTTGAAGATAAAGTTTGTTAAAGATCAATTTTGAAGATTGTTACTGTTTTTTGTTCTACATTGTCAAAAGAGAAGATCATCGTTGTTCTACATTCGAGGGGGAGAATGTTATAAGATCTTTCTCAACAAACGATTGCCTGAAGATTTCAAGTTGAAGATTGTTTTTGAAGAAGTCATATAATGCTTAAGAGACAAAGTTCAAACGAGGTTCAACACGCGCAAATTCTTTCAAGCCTGAATACAAAGGGGGAGAATGTTAGGACTGAAAATCAGTATTAAATTGTATTCGTCTTGAAAGATAAATATTGTCTATAATTAAAATAGACATCGTGTTTGACTTTGTAATAGTTAGTTTGACTTTGACTAAGCTTACATAATTTGACCCTATATAAAGGGTAAGTCTTAGTGTAATTGTGTGTAGAGTTCATTTGTAAAAATCATATTACGTAATAAGAGTTTGACCAGATTGTGAAGTTTGTCCTTTTCTCTCAATTCTCTCATTGTGTTCTTGAATGCTATATCAAGATTCTGCCATGGATTGTTTTTAGAATATTGAAGATTGATTAAAGTGGAACAACACTTCTTCTTATGACAAATATGATATTGAAATGTTAACATGAAAGAAGATTATGTTAATACAAAGAACCAGAGACAAAAGACCAATATCACATATCGATATTATTATGAGTATGATTGGTTTATTACAGTTGTAAATATGCAAATTCAAGAGTTTGGTGATAGATTTGATGAGATAAGTTTAGAATTGCTTATTTGTATGGCAGCGTTGAGTCCGCGTGATTCATTTTGTGACTTTAACCAATCAAAGTTACCAAGGATGAGTGAATTATATCCGAATGATTTTACCAGCGAGCAAAAGACAACTTTTGAGCAAGAGCTTCGACTTTACATTCGTAGTGTGCATCACGATGAGAAATGTGCCAACTTGAAAGTATATCCAGACTAACTCTATTTCCTTTACTAAAAACAAGAAATGTAATTAAATGTATAACTAACTTTGTGTTCATTACGATTTTATAGGTATATTTGACCTTGTTAAAGTGATAGTGGAAACAAAGAAACATCTTACATTTCCTTTGGTCTATCAATTACTGAAGTTAGCATTGGTATTGCCAATTGCAATCGCAACTGTTGAGCGATGTTTTTATTTTGCAATGAAGATTGTAAAGTCTGATTTGTGCAATCAAATTGGGGATGCTTTTTTGAATGCTTGTGTGATATATGTCATAGAAAGAGAAGCCCTTACCAATGTTACGAATGAAGATGTGATAAATCGCTTTCAGAAAATGAAAACTTGTAGGGAACAATTAATAGATTGTAAGTTATTTCTCATTTCTACACTTTTTATGTAACTTCTATTATATTTTATATCATGTGGATTAAAGTCCGACCCCAATTATCGAAATTCTGGGATCTACTACTGGTACGTGGTACTAGAAGTTGTGTGCCACTGTAATATCGTACAATACCAACTTATTTATGTAATTATTTATTAATTAGAGTTTAATCAATAATACAACATATTTGATTCTAAAATCTTTAATTATCTTATTTTCAGTTTTTCTAATTATAATTTGAATAGATATACAAACCTTGATTGAATTCATTCGCTTAACCCTTACAAACCTAGCAACTCTTCCACACCTCCACAATCCATTGTTGTTTGTATTTTACGAACGTCATTTGAATGCTTGTTTACATATGGATACGTGGTACGACACATAGCAACATGTTATTTGAATGCTCAAGGGTTTTAGTGCATTTAGATTTGATTGGTAAATATGTTGATGTAAATGAATTTGTGATTTCAACTTTTACGATGTTGGTACAATACCATACCTGTACCAACCAAAAAAGTTAGTTGGTACCAAATATAATTGGTTGGTACATGTTATAAAAATAATGTGTAACAGTTATAATTGGTTGTCATACGATATGTAGAAAAAATATGATACCGTATCATCTTCACCCTAATTTAATGTAGTTTTTCATATCATGTTTTTTATTTAAAGTCAGATGTTGATGATGAAGAAGAATTGATGAGGATGTTGTTGTTGTGAGTTATGACAAAAATGTATGAGATGACACAATAAAATATATGAGGTAATGGTTATCGGACGTAGATCAACGTTCTAGTAGACATGGGAATGGGGCGGGGATAGGGCTGGGACCTCAATCCCCGTTCTCGTCCCTGATTACTTATCTCTATCCCCGTCCCCGTCCCCGTCCCCATCCCTGCCAGGTAATATAATCGCATCCTCATCCCCATCCACAACGGGGAACGGGGATCCCCAACGAGGAAACGGGGATTTTTTTTCGTTTATGTAAGTTATTTTAAATTATTAAGGTCTGAGACTATACATGTTTAAATATCAAACATTTTCAATAAATCTAAAACTAAAATGAATTTAATTTAATACAAAAAAACCACAACATCATAAAAGAACTAATAACCTAAAACCAAAGAAAATTAATTTAATCAAGAAAAACTTAAATTCACCTGTACTAAAAGATATTGAGTAATATATAAAACCATATCGAGTACTATACAAAACTTATCGAGTAATTGTATTTTGACTTGTCATCCAAAAAATTACATATTAACATCCAAAAAATAACAAATTTAGAATATAAACCTAGTTAGGAAATAGAAAATTATGAATTAACGTTTTAGTTGATATAAATAATATATATATATATATATATATAATTTATTAATTAATATATGTAACGGGTATGGGGCGGGGCGGGGAGTACCATACCTGTCCCCGTCCCCATCCCTGGTTTGAGACAAACGAGAATCCCCGTTCCCTTCCCCATCCCCGTTTTAGCGGGGAATCCCCGTCCCCGATCAGGGCGGGTGGACCGGGTTTTTCGACGGATCAAGACCCATTCCCATGCCTACGTTCTGGGGCTCTTTGTACGGATACGAGAGAGAGTGTTTTTAATCCTTGTGTGGGCTTTAGTTTATTTTCTTCTTTTTTCCCTAAGAAATTGTTATAAAAACAAACATAAATTGATTGATGGACACATTTTAAATTTAGATATTTAATTTATTATTTAAAACTAAATAGTTTTGTTAAACACGTTTTGGTTTCATTATTAAATATAAATCAAATCATAACACTTACATAAAATATTATGAACATATATATATACACATGCATTTTTTTGGTTTTGTCATAATTCACATATGTTTTACATTGATTTTTAACACGAAGTTCAGTAAAACGACTATAAGCAACTGAAAGAAAGATTAATGATTCATATAAATCGCTTAATGAGAAATAGTCTGAATAAATTCAATAGTTAATATTTATTTAAAATTATTAAGTTAATAATTAATATTAATCAAAGCTATAATCGGAAAAAAAATGTGAAAAAGCTTCTCATAAACTACTCCAAATAACTTATGTTTGCCAAATGATGCCATAATAATAATAGAATTGAAATCTATTAATTAATATATTATATTATTTTCTTTTCTTTAGCATCTGGTTTATATTAGTTAACGCATTTATTATCAGTGATCGGTTTGAAATATATTACCAAAAGTTAAAATTAACTAATTTTTTAACACGTTTTTAATCACTTCATATTTTCAACTAGTTTATGTGTTGGTTAAACGTGATTAATTAATCAACTAATTTTTTTAGCTAGTAAAGTTTGTCAAATATAACCTACTTTTTTTAAATTATAGAACTCCCTCCTATTGTCTTTCTTTATTTTTTAATTCAAAACCATAACTATTGTTAATATTTCTGCAATTTTAATATAATTATATTTAATTTCGGAATTTTTATGGTTTTCTTTTTATTTCTCTTTCAGGTAATAATGTTTCGCAATCGTTGATCACCCGTATAATTTTGAAAGCTGATGAAGTCACATTTGGAAGATGAGATGAAATATTTATAATAAGAGAAACGAAAAATTATTCGGTTATCATGAAAGAAAGTTAGAATTATTGATGATTGTTATTATGATTAATTACATAAAAAACAAAAATGTTGATTTAATATCGTATTAAAAAGTGGTACGTACGTAACAACATGTAAAACGATGCATATAAACATTTTCGCAAATATGCAATTAATAATATATATATATATATATATATATATACTAGAAGGGTACTCGTGCAATGTATCGAGACACATTTCGATTTCAATGTTAGTTTTATTTTTTATCATACAATTTTATGTGTTTTTGAGAAAACGATAATGTTTTTATTTTTGAATAAAATATAAATTTAAAAATATCATATAAAATTTGCAATATCAATATTAGTATCAAATTAATTATTTAAAAGTTCTTGTTTGTGTATTTTTTTAATTCAATTTTTTATTATAATTTAATTTAACATAATGAAGTAACTTAATTTAGGTTTAATAATATATTTCTTATAAAAATAATAATTAACTATTCTGTTAGGACTTAATAATTATCCTAATTATATTTTATATTTTTTATATTTTAAAATGAGTTGTTTATCTTCTATTTAATTATGTTTATCAGTAGTTAGTTACACGAATTTAAACAGATAATAAGTTGCACTTATACACAATTTACTTGTAATCTTGAATTTTAAGTAATATGCATCAATAAACAGTACTTCATGCTTAAAAATGGTTTTTAAGAGTTTTTGTCAAATGCTTTATAATATAGTATATATATATATATATTATATATATATATATATATATATATAATAACCGATCTAAAGTTAAATATTTGTAAACAAGTAATTTGATTAGTTTATTATTGAAATGAAAAACGAGCTTGAAAGGTGTTATTAATCTTCATTTGGCAAAAAAAATGTTCTGTGATGTCTTTCCTAAGGAATCAAAGTAATAGTAAATAATTTTTAGTCTTTATAAATACATTTAAATTATTAAATAATTTTGCTTATGATATATACTTAAAAGGTATTTTAGTTTGTTGATTAATATTTGAAACTCAATTCAAATAAATTCATGGGATGATTTTTTTCTTAGTTGTGCATTTGAATTTTCTTTTAGGATTAGGTTATCTCTCGTAAATGAAGTGATAAGTTAAAATTAACTGATAAGTTAGTTGATAAATAGATCATATTTATTAAAAACTAACTTATAAACATGTAAAATTACGAAAAAGACATTTTAAAAAATTAGCCAGTTACATTATTTCATAGTAAAAGTTAAAACAAATTTTTAATAATATATTAAGTTAATTAATACAAACAAGATAGTAAAAAAATTAAATTAGATATATGTATATTATATATTTTTTTGAATTTCAAATATATTATATTATAAGATATATGTATATTATATATTTTTTGAATTTGTTAAAATAAATTTTAGATAAAATCTACATTTATTTATGATTTTAAACAATCATTACATGTAATATGAATAAAAATAAAATTGTTCAACCTCATATATCTGAATTAATTAATACTTTTTCAAAATCTATAACTAATAATAAAATTAGATTTTTTTAATTAAAATGTAACATACTAAGATCACATTTGCATATAAACATATATTTAAGCAAATATAATATACACAACTGGTCTCACTAATTAAAAAAGTTGTAGCTATCAAATTTTTCCATAAAATACCTACACAAAACTTGTATATATAACAAGTATTCCAAATACAACATATAACATGTTATCCTTAACATCCCATGTAAGCATATAAAACTCCTACAATTTCCATTTCCCCTTATCCTCTGGTTGTGCCCGACCTGTAATGCACAATTTTTCAAAACACCAAAAATGAGGGTTAGACCTTGAGATCTAGTGAGAAATCCCATGGTTGGCTATTACAGGGTGAATAATCATCAAATCACATTTATAAACTCATATTTGTAACAATAACAAATATACAACATTTTGATATCACAAACCACTTTTGTCACATCTAAAAGATGAGACATCACAAATTATCGCATAAAATAGCCAAATAGCTCATTAAACACATTTTGAGTAAACTTATCGCATTATACAGATGGATATATAAATTTTTTGCATCATATGGGTGAGACAACCCCCTTTCCTCGCAACACACTGGTGCGAGGGCCCCATCTCATTGCATCATATGGGTGCGATAAACCAACTTGTCCCATATAAAGAATAAGATAAGTTCATCTTGTCGCATCTCAAGGATGCGACAACTCATTCCTCGCATCACAAGGATGCGATAAACGCCACTAATCGCTTCACAAGAATGATAAATGCAAGTCATCGCATCACACAGATGCGACAACTTCAGGTTATCACATCACAAATATGCAATAAATAGAAAACACTTTTATTAAAACCCAGATTTTTACATTCTGTTGATTATCTCATCTTATCCTGGTATATACCTCTCATTGAATATCTTTCTTTATCCCAAAATATATCTCTCATTGATATGTCACTCTTATCAATGGCAGATTACGAAGCTCCCTCGTCAATGGAGTGACGAAGACAAGAAAAAAATGGATTTAGATACTCGAGCAAGATCTATAATACCCATGTATCTTCCTGATGAGGTTTATCACTTGTGATGAAGTTAAACCCTCGAAAACCATGTGGGACACTCTTTGTGTTCAATATGAAGGTACTTCGAAAGTACAAGAATCGAGGAAGAAAAACATAGTAAGACAATATGAAAGTTTTCTCTGTGAAAAATCTGAATTGTTGAATGAAGTACATCAATGCTTTAATTGTCTTCTTATTGATTTAAGGACACTTGGAAAAAAATATTCCAACTCTGAGACCCTGACAAAGTTCCTAGAATGTTTGTCAAAATCATGGGATAATTATACCATATGTCTCAAGATGTCTAAGGACATGTCCTTACTTTTCCTTAGTTCTCTTTATGGGATATTGCTTAATTAGAAGCAATCCCATAATTTGAAAAAGAATCTTCTTAAAGACTCCAGAGAAATCAAAAGCTCTCATTTAGCTTTGATCTCTGATAGCCCTTCAGCTAACCCTTTTATTTCTTCTAGTCCTTCTCTTTTTATCACCGAGTTAGATCCTTCTAACTATGAGGACTTAACTAACGTTGATTTATCGAAGTTTGATGAGTCACTGGCCCTCCTAATAAACTCTTTCAGATGGTTTTCTAGAAAAAGCAATTTCCGCATATTTCCTTCCCTGACCATGGTTGACAAGCCAAAGTCAAATCCTATTGACAAGGCCTCAGCTAACTGCTTTAACTGTCAACGTAAAGGATACTTTGCTAGTGAATGCAGGTCAAAGAAAGCTTCGAAGCCATCTTCAAGCCTCTCATTCTTCTTCAAACCTAAAGATGACGAATATCTGAAACTGAAAGAGAAGCACAAGAAGATGAAGAATCTCCAACGTAAAGGAAAAGGTCTTATCGCTGAAGAACATGATTAGGCTTATTCATCTGAAGAATCATCCGCATCGTCTGTACTTAACATTTCCCTTTAGTTCGGAAGAGGAAGACATGACCTATCTCTATCTTATGACCAAGGATGTCAAGTATGAATCACCTGAGACATCATCCTCCAGTGATCCTTCTCATCTACCTCTACTCAAGAAGTCAAAGGCATCTGGTATCTAGATAGTGGATGTTCAAGACAAATGACAGGAGACAAAACCTTGCTCTGAGACTATAAAGATGAAATAGGCCTTTCCGTGACCTTTGGAGAAAACGAAAAAAGATATACCAAAGACTTTGGTATATGGACAAAGAGAATGTCTTGGATTTGAGATTTCCAAGATATATAGTTGGTAGGAGAAAGTTTTATGACATTGGAGAAGTTAATTAGAAGCAAATATTTTGAAGGTTAATAAAAATTAGGAATGGTATTGCCATTGCTTGCCATGATGAAAAATTGGTTGAGAAGAAAGAAAAAAACTGATCAGAACTCTGATACCATAAGAGAGAAAATATACTTATTAATTTTATTAACACAATGGAGGGTTGTTGATCCTCTCTCTCATTGATTTGATGATAATCCCTTTTCACTTATTCGTTGTACTTATGTTTCTGTCTTTTCAGTTCCAGCGATCATCACTGAACTTGTTCAATGATTGCTTAAGAACTTGTATTGTAATTCAATCAGAGATAGCGAATACTTCAAGAAAACAACACTCACACCAAAGAACCTTCAGCTAATGTCGAAGACTGAAACTAAAGATTAGAGACTGGCGAGTATGTGATCTGAAGTGGTACTCAGTGATTACAAGCCTGTCTACACGTGTGTGAAGACTACTCAAGCCTCAGCGAATGCTGAAGAGACTTCCATGTCATTCCAACATTCAATGATTAAAGAAAGCTTGCCAAGCACGATTGTTGTTGTCTTGTCCTTATGCACACAAAGGACAAACCCATACCCTTTCTAAATGTTAGTACGGTACGGAGCCGACTAGTCGACTCTATTGCCCACCAACTTTAGATAATGATGTCTGCTCATGAATAGTCCTTTTTGTACTATTTACTGTAGAAAAGGACAAACCTTCCTCTTAAGGCTTGCACGCACTCTAACACTACCATATTGCATTAAATGAACATTTAATGCATTGAGTATAAATAGAAGTGTTTCTTCTCCATGCAGAGTGCGCGCAACTCWCTCTCTAAACCTAATTCTTACTTTGAGCATTTTCGAGCTTAAGTAAAAGAACTTTTCTTTATAACATTTCTTTTCTCATTTGCTAAGAATCTGTGTGTAATGAAAGATTGTTTAGATAGGTTTTCTTACCTTATCTTTCCGCAAAAAGTCTTGTAAAATTTGTATTGATCTTCTCTATCAATATACATTTTAAATTTAAAAATATTGTGTTTGTATTCATCCCTCCCTCCCTTCTACAAACTGTTTTACTTATCTTGTAGACCCTCATGGGACCAACAAGTGGTATCAGAGCAGTGTTCTCTCTTCTCTAAGTTGTTTAGATGTTTTCTGTATTTTTTTATTCTCTTTCTCTAGATAACTTTACTGCTTTCAAATGGCTTTACAAATTACAAACACACACACACACAAGACAATGTCTCTCTTGCCAAACCTCTCTGGTTCGTCCGTGACAACTTCAGTCTCTGGAAGAACCGGATGTCCCTCTTTTTTGAAGGTGTGGACCCTGAAATTCCACATTACATAGAAAATAGACCATATATTTCTTTTGCTATTTCTCCGGTTGTTCCAGCAACAGCTATGACTGCCGTGATTCCTGAACAGTAGATTCCAAAGCTCCCTCATCAATGGAGCGAAGAAGACAAGAAGAAGATAGCTATAGACACGCGCGCTCGATCTATAATAGTTATGTCTCTTCCTGATGAGATTTATCACTCTGTGATGAAGCTCGAAACTTCTAAATCCAAGTGGGACACACTTTGTGTTCAATATGAAGGAACCACTCAGGTTAAAGAAACCAGAAAGATCAATTTAGTAAGACAGTACAAAAGCTTTCTCTGTGGAAAGTTTGAGACGCTGCCCGAAGTACATCAACGTTTTAACTGTCTTCTCATTGATCTGAGGGTTGTTGGCAGGGAATATTCCAATTCTAAAACTTTAATTAAGTTTCTAGAATATCTTCCTGAGTCTTGGGACACCTTTTCCATATGTCTCAAGATGTCCAATGACATGTCCTCTCTTTCTCTCTCTACTCTATACGGGATTCTGCTTAACCATGAGCAATCTCGTCAACTGAAGATGAATCTTGTAAAAGATTCCAGAGAAATGAAAAGCTCTTCTTTAGCTTTGATCTCTGAAGCTTCTTCAACTGAAACCCCTTCTACCTCTTTTATTTCTTCTCTTCCTCCTGTTGTTATTACAGAGATAGACTCTTCTATCTCTGAGGATATTCCAGAATCTGATCTAGCAGATTTTGATGAATCCCTGGCCCTCTTGACTAAATCTTTCAGGAGGTTCGCAGCAAAAGCAACTACCGCAGATCTCCTCAGCTGTCCATCTAGGAAAAGCCAAAGTCTGAAAGAATAGACAAGGCTTCAGCTGTCTGCTACAACTGTCACCGCCCTGGACATTTCGCAGGTGAATGCAGATCGAAGAAAGCTGCGACGCCATCTTCCAAAGCTCCATCCTCCTTCAGGACTAAAGATGAAAAGTACTTAAAACTGAAGGAGAAGTACATGAAAATGAAGAAAAACCAGCCAAAGGCTAAAGGCCTTGTCGCTGAAGAGCACGATTGGGCTGACTCATCCGATGAATCATCTTCAGATGAAGAGGATACAGCCTATCTCTGCTTGATGGCCATAGATGCACATGAAGAATCTTCAGGAGTATCAACTTCTTTTGAGCCATCTATCTCTTCTACTACTCAGGTATGTTTCCTGAATGAACCCTCTTCTTCTTCTAGTCTTTCTGCACTAGATACGATAACGGTTGACCTTTACAATGCCGTCAATGGAAAATCTAAAGCAGAAATGATTAATGTTGATCTTCAAGAACAATTGAAGATTTGTCATTTTAAGATCAAAGAAYTGACCTCTGTYGAGGAAAATCTTAAGGATCAGGTTATTGTAAACCAAGCCATCACCGTTGAMCGTGAGAAGGCTATCGTTGAGCATGAGCGAGCAATCGCTGAACTCAATGATGAGAAAGCTACCATTGAAGGGTGGTGTAAAGCTTTAATCAAAGCCTCTGAGATCATTAACACTCAGATCCCTGCCAAGATAACGACTGGTCTAGGATTCTCCTATGATCAGGAGGAACGTGTTACAGACAGGTCCATGCTTAAATTTGGCACCTTCTTCTCTTCCATTCCTAACACTTCTTCCTTTCAGTCTTTTTCTTTAACTGAGAGTCATCTTGAAGGAACTCCTTCGAGTTCTGGTTGCAAAGACAAAGGTAAATCCATTGTCATAGCACCCCTTCCCAAGAAGTCTAACAAGTCTAATAGATCAAGGTTTATTCCTTCAGCTTGTAAAGCTTCTTCTTCTTCAGGGACAAGGAAATCTGAACCCTTTCAGAAATCCAAGTCTCAGCTCAAGGTGAACTTTTCACCTAAGGAATCCAAATCCTCAAAGGTTTCTCCTAGAACCAATGAGAAGGGAATCCTTGGAGCTGGTCCCACTTCAAATCTGATACTTCTTGGCCCTAAAGCTACCCTCAACTTTAAGAAGTGTAAACACTGTGGTGAGAAAACACATATTGCCAGTAAGTGTCCTTCTGCCGCCAAGGCTGGTTCACCAGCTAAGGGCAAGAAATTAACTAAGGCTGAGAAATCAACCAAGATGAAATCATCCACTAAGGCTGCGAAAGCAACCAAAGTGATGCAAAGCGTTGGAGCCTCTTCTTCAGGCTCAATGAAGACAACTCCTGCTGACAAGCCTTCACATCAGAAGTTGTAACTCGTACCACTGTAGCCTCTTCGTCAGGCTCAGTGAAGACTTCCACTGAAACTACTTTAGTAGTGTCAGAGGTTGTTCCTCTCTCCACTCAAACCTCTTCAGGTTTAGTGATGCCATCTGCTGATACTGATTCCTCAGCACCAGTAGATGATGCCTCTAACAAAGCTGGACCCCAATAGTTGGGTACCAATAGCATTCTTAAATTGTTTCCTTATGCAGGACGTCAAAGGTATATGGTATCTTGATAGCGGATGTTCAAAACATATGACTGGAGACAAATCCCTACTAACTCATTTCAAGGAAGAAAAAGGACCTCTCGTAACCTTTGGAGGTAACGGAAAAGGATATACCAGAGGATTTGGTATATTAATCAATGGTGCAATAACTTTCAAACGCGTTGCATATGTTAAAGGACTGAAGCACAATCTTCTTAGCATCAATCAACTGTGTGATAAAGATTATACAGTTAAATTCTTGAAAAATTCATGTCACGTTCTTGACAAAGATGATAAGGTTGCCTTAACCGGTTCTTGTCTGGAGAATGTATATATCATCAATATGAATTCCTCTCTCACTAAGAATAGATGTTTCTTCTCTAAAGCCTCGTCAGACATTAACTAGCTATGGCACAAACATCTTTCTCATCTCAACTTCAAGACACTCAGCGAGCTATCAAGAAATGATCTTATCATTGGTCTTCCTCAACATTCTTTTGCAAAGGAATCTCGTTGCTCAGCATGTGAAAAAGGAAAACACACAAGAGCTAGCTTTAAGTCTAAGAAAATCTCTTCAGTGACTGCACCTCTTCAGCTATTGCATATGGATCTCTTTGGTCCAGTCAACATGCAATCCATAGCTGGAAAGAAGTTCACACTCGTCATTATTGATGAGTATGTCAGGTACATTTGGGTCTTCTTCCTCAGATCCAAAGATGAAGAACCTGAAGAAATTATTTCGTTCATCAAGAAAATTGTACTCAACAACATCAAAGTACAACCTATTATAAGTGACCATGGCACTGAATTCAAAAAACAGTACTATGGATAACTTCTTTGAGGACAAGGGAATCTCTCACAACTTTTCTTCAGTGAGGACTCCTCAGCAGAATGGGGTCACTGAAAGAAGAAATCGAACAATCATTGAGGCTGCTCGACCAATGCTCTGCGAATCCCATCTCCCTACTCAATTCTGGGCTGAAGCTGTCAACTTTGCTTGTTTCACTCAAAATCGATCGTTGATCGTGAAAAGATTCAAGAAGACAGCCTATGAACTTTTCTATGGAAGAAAGCCTTCTATAAGTTTTCTTCACATATTTGGTTGTACTTGTTACATTCTCAACAATTGCGACCAACTTGGAAAGTTCGATCCCAAAGCTGATAAAGGAATCTTTCTTGGATATTCTTCAGTGTCCAAAGCCATCAGAGTATTCAACAAACGAGGACAGACGATAGAGGAATCTATTCATGTCACCTTTGACAAATCTCAATCAGCTAATTCAAAACCCATCTTAAATGATGAGGATGAATTAGAAAACTGGATGTTCTCTCACTATGGACAACCTGAAGCTTCCTACAGTGCTCCTCTCAACACTGAATCTCCTGAAGCTGAAGATGATCCACTCATCATTCCAGTTATAGCTTGTCAATCCAACGCATCTTCTTTAGAGATCGTTGCCATTCCCATTAGCTGTATTCCTCCTTCTACTTCAAACACTGATCATTCAGTGAATGAAATGCCTTCAGTATTTGAACCTACTTCAGTCGCTAAATGTGAGGCTCCTTTGGCGATAGTTCTATTGTTGAAGATACTGCAGCTGAAGCCTCATCTTCTGTTCTTGAACTTATATCTTCAGATGAAATTCCTCTACTGGCTCAGTGATGGACAAAAGACCATCCAATTCATCAAATTCTTGGTGATCCAAATACAGGTATCAAGACACGTCATGGTCTAGGTAATATATGTCTCTTTGTCAACTTTCTTTCTTTAGTTGAACCCGAGAAAATCAATGACGCTATATCTGACCCTAGTTAGGTCCTTGCCATACAAGAGGAGCACATTGAGTTTGATAAGAACAAATTCTGGTACCTTGTCCCACGTCCATCTGATAAATCAGTGATAGGCATCAAATGAGTCTATCGCAATAAGTTGGATGAAGATGGTGTGGTAACCCGTAACAATGCTCGACTTGTTGCTCAGGGTTATAGACAAGAAGAAGGGATCGATTATGATGATACCTTCGCACCAGTGGCTAGAATCGAAGCAATTTGACTCTTTCTAGCCTTTGCTGCCCATAAAGACTTCAAAGTCTACCAAATGGATGTAAAGAGCGCTTTCCTAAATGGGAAACTTCAAGAGGAAGTTTATGTTGAACAACCTCCAGGGTTTCTCGACCCTAAGTATCCAAACCATGTCTATAGGATGGATAAAGCTCTTTATGTGTTAAAACATGCCCCTCGTGCCTGGTATGATATCTTTTCCTCATTTCTCATCTCTGAAAAATTTGTTTGTGGAAATATTGACCGGACCTTATTTCTTAGGAAAGTTAATGGTCACATCATTCTAGTCCAAATTTATGTCGATGATATTATATTTGGTTCCAATAATCTCTCTTTGTGTTTTCGGTTTGCTGATCGCATGAAGAAAGAATATCAGATGAGCATGATGGGAGAACTAACCTTCTTTTTAGGTCTCCAGATCAAACAATCAGATAAAGGTATCTTTATCAACCAAAGTAAGTATGTTCATGACATGCTTAAGAAGTTTGATCTATCCAACAGTTCATCTATGAAGACTCCAATGGCTCCTCCACTCTCTCTCAACAAGGATCCAAATGGAAAGCCTGTAAACGTTACTATTTATAGAGGAATGATCGGCTCCCTGCTGTATCTAACAGCTAGTCGACCCGATATCATGTACTCCACATGCTTATGTGCAAGATATCAAGTTGAACCAAAGGAATCCCATCTGATTGCTATCAAACGCATATTCATATATCTTAAGGGAACTCCTAAAATGGGTCTTTGGTACCCTAAGGTTCAGGTTTTGACCTAGTAGGTTATTCAGATAGTGATTTTGCAGGTTGCAAAATTGATAGGAAAAGCACCACTGGAGGCTGTCAACTTTTAGGAGGAAAGTTGGTGAGCTGGACAAGCAAAAAGCAAAACTCAGTGTCCACATCAACAGCTGAAGCTGAATATGTAGCCGATGGAAGTTGTTGTGCCCAAATTCTTTGGATGAAAAACCAGCTGATGGACTACGATCTTTAGTTTTCAAAGGTTTCTATCTATTGCGATAGCACTAGTGCTATTGCAATCGCAAACAACCTTGTACTTCACTCCAAGACCAAACATATTGAGATCCGATGTCATTTTATCAGAGATCATGTTATGAATGGTGATATTAAACTTCACTTCGTTTCAACTGAGTATCAACTCGCTGACTTTTTCACCAAGCCTCTTGATAAGACAAGATTCAACATCTTCATCAGCGAATTGAGGATGTTAAACACTGAAGACTAATCTTCAGCTACTAAACATCACTCAGTAAGTGAAATGATTCAGTGCTCTATCTCTGACACTGAACTTTTGAGTAAATATATCTATTCTCTCTAAGGTATGATTACTCTTCTCTTTTCTTCGACTTAAAACCTTCACTGAAGCTTTTCTTCTTTAGTGACTAAAGTTTTAAAAGTTGGTTTCAGTTATCTTCTTATCACTAACCATATCTATGAGTATATCTTTATACTTATTCTCTTAAAAATCAAAAATGATCACTGAACCTTTTCGATCTGTGATTAAAATGTTTTTAAATGTCAGGTTCAGTGATTCTCTAATCACTGACACTGATGTCTTAAAACCTTCACTGAAGCTTTTCTTCTTCAATGATGAAATTGTTTTAAATGGTCTTTTCAGTGTTTAGTTAAACACTGTATGACTCTTCGCTTTCTTAAAAACCCTTCGCTTTTATAAGAAAATAGTTAATGAACCGTCTTTATGACGACATTCTCTATTTACTATGCGCAACGCTTTGAGAAGCGCAAAAAGGTACTATCATTACGCTACCTCATTTAATGTCATCCAATTATGGATGAGAACGTGCCATTTTTCATCATGGCCCCTTTCCCAAACCGTCATCTTTTCTCTCTCTCTCATATTCCTTCTCTCTCCTCCTACCTCTAAATATGAGACTTCTTCTCCACTTTCTCTTTACGCTTTCAAAATTTCTAAGACGAACCTCTGCATAATTTTTCCAAAAGAAAGAACTCTCTCAAATCTTCAAGACCTTTCGACCTTTTCTCTCTAAACTCCTAAGGTCAATATCTTCTTTTCCTTATCTTCTGTTATAAGAAATAAGTTTAATGATTTCACGACACTTGTTCTCTTGAAATATTAAACTACAAAGATTATTTAACCAACTCTTATTAAACTACATGGACGTCGAGGTCAAGCCTGTACGACAAGTTGAACAGGTCAACTTCATCTTCAACCGCATGGAAGTAAATTTTGGCGTGAACACCTTGAAGATGGCTCTTCGCCTTCCCAAAGGCCCCTACGATAGCGAACCCACAACGGCCAAGACCATTGAGTGTCTCGATGCCATTGGCTATCAGTAGCCAATGAAGAAGGACTCTAATGCACCCATCAAGTCCTTATAGAAGATCGAGAAGAATAGGATGTCAGCTATCTGGAAATACATGTTCTCTTACTTCATCCAGTGCATGGGTGGAAAGACTGGAGCCCCGGACCAGGCCTCTAGGATCTTCTTAACGATAGGCGTATCTGTGATTCAGCGTCGCAATATAAACTATGTTGTGGTCATTTTCGATGACCTGGTGCTCAAGCTGAACAAGCGCCAGCGAGAAAAGGTAGTGCCTTACACCAGGTTTCTTTCAATGGTTTTTGCGAAGATCTTTGGAGATCATTACTCCACGGAAGGTAACCTCCAGGTTTCCAAGCTTGGATCCAGGATTGTGGATCATAAGCTGAGGGACAGTGATGTGGCACTAWCTTCYATTGTGTCCATCACTACCTCYTCTCCTCAGGTGGCCAAGACAAGGGTAAACCTCTTCAAAATGACCCTCTCAACCAACTCTTGGTTCTCCTCAGAGAGCCAAGAAGTCCAAAAAGGGGATAGCCACGTCTCTGGCTGAAGCCTCTCGATAGGTTTCAGTTATTGAAACTAGCCTTACTCCCGAGGCAATTTTATCTAACCCTCTTAGCTCTCTCCCATCACTGTCGTATCAGTGGCACCTACCCAAACCGCCTCAGTGACCCAAATCACTAAATGTGTGAATATCAGCGCCGCCATAGCTGAACACCCACGTCTCTTCTCAACCATTTTCTCTTTTCCTTCTTCTTTGGTCTTTACAAGTGTTGATGATGTATCAGCGACCGTCCTCCCTGATACTGAAACACACACCACTGGACTTGAGGTTGCTCCTCTCGATGCTCCTCATGATACAGATGTCCATCCTCTCAACGACATCTTTGCTCATGCCAGTGACAATCATTTAGATGTCATTGATGGCCCCTCAGGTATTCCATCACCCTACCCTTTCATTTCTACTAACCTTAAGCCTTTTGTTGCTCACACTTCTTATGTTGCAGGTCCTTCTTCTACGCATCAGCTTGATGTTGAAGAGGAAGAGGACTGGGGCGAGAAAGAAGATGGAGGGGATGAAGAGATTGATGATGACTATGATATGGCATCTGACATCAAACTTCTCCTCCCAACCGTTGATTCAGTTCTCTGCAGGATAACTGAAGCCCACCAAGAGATGCCCCGCAAGGCTGAACTTGATGCGAACCTCTCAGCTCTCCAAGAGGATGTTCAAGAAGTTCAGAGTCACCTCCTGACTCTTCAAGAAGCTGTTCGAGCCAACACTGACGCCATTGCTGTTCTCTCTAGTAGGACTGATGATGCTCAGGCTCTCACCCATCAGCAGACGAGACTTCTTTAGCAGATCCTGGATGTTGTCTGTCAACCAGCTCCAGTGATCCTACCTTCTTTCTCTGCTGATGATCATGCTCAGCTCAATGAGACGCGTAAGACAACAACAACAGCTCTAGCCAGTGCTCTATTAAGGCTAGAGGATATGATGGTTCTCCAGCGTCAGCGCTTGGACGAACTCTCTGGCTTAAACTCTCAAGTCTTAGCCAGAGAGGGGGAGATGAGGTCCAACGTTGATGGACCATCTGATTCTGCTGCTGCTGTTCCTAATCCTGCTGCTGCTCCAGCATCTGTTGCAGTTGAAGCTGAAGCTCCTAGAGCTGAAGCGGCTGCTGCTTCTATAATGCCAACCACCGAAGCTGTTTTAGCTGAGGCAGTCGATGTCATCCCTAGGGATGATGTTCCTACCATCACCGCTGCTGCTGGTGATGATGATGATGAAGACGAAGATGATGATGATGAATATGACGAACCTACCATCCCAGACCCCGGAAGTGACCTAGATGGTGATGATGACGATGATGATGAAGATGACTTTACCATCAAGTATCAAAAGCCAACAACCTCCATCAAGGGAGTCACCCTCAGAGATTCTGCATCCCAGGGGGAACAAAGGGAAGGAGAGTCTGCTCCATCAAGGAACCAGGACCACCACTCGAAAGGCAAGGCGGTCGCTGAAGAAGGGAACCTGAAGGTATTGTTTAACATTCCTCAACCCTTATTTGAAGACTCTACCTCTCAGGTAGTAGTCACTTCTTTGTATCAACTTCAAATTCCATCAACCACCTACGGTTGACTGGAGTGGGTCCTTGAAAAGCCTGTCTCCAGTGCTCCCACCGACCTGCAGATGACTCAGCTAAAGGAGTCACTCGACCAAACTAGAGTGAAAATTTCTTTTCGTACCTCTAGTGGTGGTGAGTTTGACTTCCTTTCAGAAGCTGAAAGACTCGAGGCATTAAGGGCTGAAGAAGAGCTAGAGCTTCAGAAGAAGCAGACTGAAGACAGCTTAAAGTTGGCCAAGTCACTAGTTGCGAAGATTCTCCCCAAGAGAAAGTCCACGAAGAAGGTGAACGTTGTCCAAGCCCAGACTAAACTTTTTTCCATTGCAGAAGCTGAGCATGAGAAGAACCTGAAGCTGGTGGAAAAGGACAAGCGATGAAGCGAAGCAAAGCTGAAGAAGAGAATCAGTCCCCGCCTGATTATCAGCGTCAGCATTAGCGGACGTTCAAAAGACGATGGAACACTAGTCTCAATGCTCATCACAAGGGACAATCTTGATGCCATCACCGAGTACCCTTCCTACCTTGGCTGATATGGATACAACGAATTGATAGAGATCAAGCAAGCCATTCAGCGATCCAAGTCAAGACATAAGGCGATTATCGAGGACACCATCAGCAATCTCATCAAACGGATATCCAGGTATGTCGCAGTCCCTGACAGGCCTTCTCTAAAGAAAGGTGGGAAGAAGAAACTCAAGCTCTCTGATCCTAATGATGGACCATTCCTAAGAAACGAACATGAAACAAGGTTTCTCCTTAGATGAAGTCCTGAAGGGTCATCAGAGTATAGACATTTCTATGTTGAATCTTGACTTGCCAGATAAGGATCCCTATACACCCAATGTTGTGCATTTCAAACCTGAGTTAGGAGTTATATTCCTTGACTATGAAGGTGAAATCAGATTTCAGAGAATGTCAGAGCTACATCTATGTTCAATGGGTCATCTGGTTTACCTCTTGTTCTGGATAGATGATAGCATGCCTGGAAAATTCATAGATCTGAAGATACGAAGGGAATGCCTACGTCGAAGAGACCTTGGTGAAGATGTACCTAGCTACATAGATCTAAGTGTTCTAGAATAGTCTCTTTTTGTAATAACAATCCACTTTTCCTTGTAAATCTTTTGTACTATGTCTACTTTCAGTGATTAATCTTCTAGTCTATAAGCATTAGACAYGTACTGAACTACTTGTAATATTACCAATGATAATAAAATGAGTATTTCTTGTACTTCACTGAAAAAGATCCCTAAAAAGTAATAGAGACACAAGTCTATGAGTTCTAGTGTTACTTTTTACATTCACTGACAATCTATAAGTCAATGAATAAGCTTTCAGTTTCAGTTTCCAAACTTGTAATTTTCTCTTAAATATGACTTAAGAAAAAATTCTCAAGCAAAGACTAACTCACTGAAAAAGATCCCAAAACAGTAAAAAGGGACATGTACTTTATATGTAATTTTTTCTTACTATTATTTGATAAGATAACTTTCTTTATGTTGTCTTGTTATCATCAAATAAGGGGAGATTGTTGATCCTCTCTTTCAGTGATTTGATGATAATCCCTTTTCACTTATTCGTTGTATTTATGTTTCTGTCTTTTCAGTTCCAGCGATCATCACTGAACTTGTTCAGTGATCGCTGAAGAACTTGTATTGAAATTCAATCAGAGACAACGAATACTTCAAGAAGACAACACTCACACCAAAGAACCTTCAACTAATGTCGAAGACTAAAACTGAAGATTAGAGACTGGCAAGTATGTGATCTGAAGCGGTACTCAGTGATTACAAGCCTTTCTACACATGTGTGAAGACTGCTCAAGCCTCAGTGAATGCTGAAGAGACTTCCATGTCATTCCAGCATTCAGTGATCAAAGGAAGTTTACCAAACACGATTGTTGTCGTCTTGTCCTTATGCACACAAAGGACAAACCCATACCCTTTCTAAATGTTAGTACGGTATGGAGCCGACTAGTCGACTCTATTGCCCACCAAATTTAGGTATGGATGTCTGCTCATGAATAGTCCTTTTGTACTATTCACTGTAACAAAGGACAAGCCTTCCTGTTAAGGCTTGACACGCACTCTAACCCTACCATATTGCATTAAGTGAACATTTAATGCATTGGGTATAAATAGAAGTGTTTCTTCTCCATGCAGAGTGCGCGCAACTCACGCTCTAAACCTAATTCTTACTTTGAGCATTTTCAAGCTTAAGTAAAAGAACTTTTTATTACAGCATTTCTTTTCTCATTTGCTAAGAATCTGTGTGTAACCAAAGATTGTTTAGATAGGTTTTTTACCTTATCTTTCCGCAAACAGTCTTGTAAAATTTGTATTGATTTTCTCTATCAATATACATTTTAAATTTGAAAATATTGTGTTTGTATTCATCCCCCCCTCCTTCTACAAACTGTTTTACTTATCTTGTAGACCCTCAAGGGACCAACAATGGTGTTTTTACATACATTTACAATTCATTTAGATAGAAACAAATCAATCTAATTAAAATTAATTAATGAGAAAACATTCACAAGAATAGTTATAAACAAATGAGATATTACAATAATAATACAAATGATCAAAATCAAGGATTGTTATCCTTAATTGAAACATGAATCATGGTAGAGATTTTATCCTTATCATATATATATATATATATATATATATATATACTACATATATAACCATTTAGGTTAATATCTTAATTACAACTTCTAAAGCATAGCTTACAACCATTTTATGCAAGAAATTCAGAAAACTCTTAATTACAACTTATCAAGCATGTGGTACAAGTTATTGATGCAGGGCTTCTTTTTGGGTAAGGTCAAAAAGGGCTTTCTCTGATTTCTTCTTTTACAACGTCTTCTTCATGATTTCTTTTTTTATAGCGACTTCTTCATGATTTCTCCTGCGCTAATCCTTCCCCGCCAAACCATTTTGGGTATGTTCAAAAATCTTTCTCTTTTTTCTTCTTTTCCAGCTTCTTCTTCATGAAATTTTCTGCGCAAAACCAAAATAGTAAGGTCAGCATACGATTTCTTCAATGGCTGCAAACCTTGCACAAATAGGCGGTTCCCAAGAAGTTTCCATCGCTGCATATAACCAAACTTTGGAGGTTATGATTTCTTCACAGCTTCCAATTTTTCTGAGGTATTCACTTGGTTCTTTTTGTTGATAATTTTGATTTATGAATTCTCTTCTCATCCTGTTGTTTCATTCTCTGTTTCCAAAAGTAAATAATTAAGTTTTTGGTGGTGATGTCGTCCGATTTACGAGTCTCTTCTCTTCCTGTTGTTTCCAAAAGTCTACCATGAAGTAAATAATGAATACTTCTTGTTGATAATTTTGATATTTTTTTGGCCATGGGAATGAATCAGATTTTGATCATGTATATATATGGAGGTCTTTATTTTGGTAATCAGGTTTGTTTGTTCTTTAAATTTGTTGATTTTCTACCCAACCGCATCCTTCTTTGTTCCTACTATTTTATTTCACATGATTGAGAGCCAAAATGGTGATATTTGGATATTCCTTTCCTGCTGATAATTTTGCTTTCTCAATCTTTGGTTCTTCTTGCATAATGCCAAACTTGCTTTGTGCATAATGGTCTTGCATAATCAAACAGTGTGTAACCAGAAATTATGTTTATTAATTCAACAATATGAAACCTGCTTATGTTTGGACGTTTGCATTTTTTTAACATCTGTTTATTAAACATTATTTCACAAACATCTCGTTTGGATGTTCTTCTGCTTTGGGATTATGTTTGTCATTTTACATTTTTACATGTGTTTATTAAGTCCACTTTTACCTATGTCTCCATATGGTCCAATGCCTATGCATTGCAGCAAGTTGCTGCTGCTCTCAACATGCATCATCACATGGAACACAAGGCAACCTGTTTTTGTTTTAAGTGTAACACAAAAATAGGATGGACACACACAAGGGCATGTGGCAATACTATTGCTTGCTTAAAATATTGCAGTTCGAAATTGGACTGATTACCAATATCCTCTGCTTACTCAAACCCACTATGTTTATTTTCTCTTCTTGAACTCCTGGATGAATGGCTTTGCCTTTTGTCAAGGCAAAGCCATCTGGCCACATGATAACTAAGACTGCATTCTGTTTGGGACACACACTTTGGGACTGTACACACATCTGGCCACATGTTTGGGACACACATATGTGGTTTGCAATGAGACTGCATTCTGTTTTAACACTGGTTTAAACTGCCCCTTGGTTTTGTTTGAAGAGGTTTAAATTGGCATTTGAACCTGTGTAGTAGTTGTAGGATGATAGTCTAACTTTAGTGCATGGGCTATTGGTCTTTGATTTGGCCAGATTACATATTTTCTTTTTGGATGTCTAAGAAATTCTGTTGTAAGTCCATATTTAAGTCCTTGAAATTCTGTTGTAAGTCCATATTAACAAACCCTAAAACAGTTCCATGTTACATGTTCATGTTGCTGCTGTAATTTTTGGTTTCATTGTTTCAACCAGAGGTCGGTTTCAGAATAATCTTTTCATCTGCAATTTGGTCTAACTAAATATGATGTTGGCATGGTGGCTTGAGAAAGTCATATAACCAGTTCACATGGAAAACATGAATCAGCTGTCATATGTATTAGATATGTCTTTACTAAATGCATCTTATATATGGCTTTTGATGCACAATAACATAAAAACTATGATGATGAAAAAATGAATCTTCTGTCTAAGACCACCACTATAATATAAAAACTATGATACCATTTGGTGTAGGCTGCAAAGAAGATTCTTCCCAAAACTTGAAATAAATTTCACAAGTATATGACTGCAAAATGGCTATTGCTTATGGTCATATAATAATTTTAAAAAATCTTGCAAAATGGTAACAGATGATGGAAAGTGAGAATATTAGAGAAACAAATAACTATAGTGACATGTTTTGAACACAATTCCAACCTCCAACTTCAATTGCTAATGATATCCAATTGTCTATATAATCAAATCACACATGGTTGTTCCTAATTTAGCTGTTACTGAACAAAAATTGTCAATCTGGGAGTCAAAGTTTGAGATGAAAGCTCTTTCCAAATCCAAACAAAAAAAAATTAATTCCTCTTGCATAATTAACCTAAGACGAAAAGAAAAAGGATCTGTATGCAACAATTTACCCAGTAAGCACTTACCTAGGTAAGAGTCGTCACCCTCACTTATCGAGTAAGACTCTGCATGTTTAATGGATGTATGTTTAGAATTTGATGCTATATTTTTTTTCTTGACATATACCACAATGATCATCTACTATATTTTGGGACTGCATTCTTGTTTGGTATAAGTTGCAAAATCAAGTTAATGTAAATCATGCAAACAAGTTGTAAAGGGCTGTTTGGTTGTTATACAAATGGTTTTTTCATTTGCACGTTCCATATCAAGTTTAATGTAAATTCTTGTTTGGGACAGCAGAGTGTTGTGTGTGTGTGTTAAATGTGTTATCTGTCAACAGCAAGTGTTGCCTGTTATTGAAACTATGTAGTATAAACAACATAGTTACCAGCAGCCTTATAGAAAACCAAAACATGTTACCTTTTGTTCATGATGAGTAACTGATTCCACATGCACTAGCACTTGGAAAGCATAGTTACCAGCAGCTTCTGCAGCCACATCAGTAGTTTCTAATCTGTGCATGGCTTAGTATCCTTCAAGATTAGTGATTTAATGTGTATTACTATTGTTGTATACACATGATGCCAAGTTATTCCATTGATTTGTTTTATGGGCCACCATGAACCATTTAAATGATAATAGGTACTATTGTGGTGGACATGAATGAATGAATTGCATATGGTTCCACTTCATACAGCAGCAGTAGTAGTAGTAGGATGAGCAATGAAACCTTCTATGTGCCTCTTGTTGCTTGCCTATTAGACTCTTTCTTGTATACATATAGTTATTTCTTATATCATGATGGCCTGAAAAATGTATATATGCTTTTTTTCTTTCTTTTTAGTGATTAACTGAAAAGATTTCTATGTTATTTAGGGTCATTTACCAAATGCTTACCGAGAGAGTCACTACCTCACTTAAAATGGATTGTTTATTTTAATTATCGAACATAGGATTAATTGCCATAAAATAGCATCTATTACAGTATCACATCGGCTCGCAAGAACTATTATCTGGTCTTTACTGCCTATGTCTGTTGTATGTTTGGAAAGAACCATATTTTGACTTTAGGAATTTAAAACGACTGAATTTCAGCTGCCAAAAGGAATGCAAATTCTTTAAATTTTTGGGAGAATTAGCTTTATAGAAAAGGGTTCTTGTTCAATTTGCAACAAAGTCTTGTTTCGTAATGTATTGATCTTTTTTCTGTCTAAATGGGATGAAAAACTTTGTTTTAACAGTCTGGTGTTGTGAATAGGTGGCACAAAATGTGTTTTCTGTAGTGATGGGAAGATGAAACTAGAAATTGTCTATTGCGCACTGTTGCATATTCTTGTGTTTTCCATTGGCCTTTTAACAAGCATAATAGTGAGTTATCTAAAGAACTACAAGTATGATAGTTATAAGACCAATTCAATGCTTGTTTAAACTGTTCTTCTTTATTGTGCAAATGTTTACTGTGGTACCTGTTTTTTTGGTTCTGTTTTTGGATTCGTTGCATCTTAACTTTCTGTTTTTTTTTTTTTGCTAATATTAATGGTGCATTCCATCTAAATTCCCTATGAAGTCTGGTTAAGATGTCAATCTTATGGCTGGAAAAACAACAGGTAGCAGGAAAGAAACATCTTCGATGTGTAGTCTGGTTAAGATGTCAATCTATGTAGTTGGTTTTAAGATTAACTTTAGGATTAGCTTTACATGTATGATGAATCAATGTTGCTTATGAATGTTAAACTGCAAAAACATTTGTGAAAAATGATCATCTTTGATATGTGAAACTTGTGCATGAAGTGGAAAATAAATCATGGATTTTGATCTTCGATATGTTTGATTATAGAAACTGGAGTTCTATTGGAGAATTGTGTTGGCAACAGTGATAGAGCATGTGGAACAGTTGGTGGTGGTGGCATTTTTGTTCCCATGTTGACTTCTGATAAGGGATGTCGAAGAAGAACAACTTATCCCTTAGAAAGAAGTAGCACGAATTCGAGCTTCGAAGTAATCGATTTATTAAAATGACGTGAATTTTCGTTATTTCTAATTGAGTATTCGTGTGTTTTTGGTATCGGATTCTGATTCTTTTTTTCGATTGCTCGTGAATTAGGAGAGCAGGAAGATAAAGAAAAGAAGGCGAAGAAGCTACAAGCTAAGAAGAACAAGATGAAAGTAAGTGTTTTAGGTTTAATTATCTCACATGTTTATGAGAAGTTGCTTTCGTTTTCATGTTCTATTTCCATTTCATGAACCCTTGTTAACTCGATTAGTAATCATGTGTTTTTGAAAAAAGGGAGTTGTTATTAGGTTTTTAGATGTGAAATAAGTTACTTCCAACTTCGAGCTTGATTCTCTGTCGGTACGGAAAGAGGGGTACACATTGGCTTTGAGATCGAAGGAGCCTTTTGAACTTAGCAAATTGACATGGGTGTTCATGAGAAACAATTAAATCAACTAAAGTAAGTTTATATTACTAAAAAAATGTTGCTGTCAAACTGGTAGTCCGATCCACTTTAATTTGTAGGAAAAGTAAGAAATTCTTAAGAAATTGTCGGAGAATTTGATGACTATCTTACACCATAAATGATTACTGGTTTGGGGCTACAATAGGGAAAGAAGTGCTACTATCTGAATCTAAATATGGAAGAAATGATTACGATTATAAATTCATAAATGATTACTGGTTTGATTAACAAAAGTCGGTCAAGGTCTTCCATTGTTTTGGAATGGAAGAAATGATTATAATTATAAAGTGGAAATTTTGAGTGGAGCGATGGTAAATATTGGTTTGTTGAATATATTTCTCTTTTACACTTTTTAAAAGCTCTAGGTAGTGTTGAAAACATAGAATCATAAGCTTTAGGAACCGTTTACTAAACCATTACCGAATCTTACCGGGTAACTAAACACTTACCACCTCTTACGTCCATTCGATCTTGCTATATACCATATTAACCTTCAACTTTATTTATTAAATGACTTGTAAAATAACCCAACAAACTCATGATTCAAGACTAAACTAAATTTCAAAATTGTGATTCACCCGCGCTGCATCGCGCGGGTACACCACTAGTATATATATATATATATATATATATATATATATATATATATATATATAGGGGGAAGATCAAATATTAACCAATAATTTTGTGTTAACTTTGAAAACCATGGCAACCAATCAAATTTCATTCTTCTTGTAAGTTTATGTCATGTTCACATTTTAATTACAAGAGTATTTCAGTAAATTGATTTGATATGTAACTCCCAAACAATTAATGGGGAGTTACAAATCATCAAATCCCAAAAAAATATGCATTTATAATATGAATATTTTTATTTTTTTTAATCTTGATCTTTCATGTTCATTGTTTTATCAGTTTTTAATTTGCATAGAAAACAAGGTAGTAAAAATTTTCGTATCGATCAAGCTAATATGGATAAACGCAATGGAAAATAAATCGACAACAGTGAGAARATTGAAATGGTTTATGATGACAATCGGAGTTCGAGGTCGAGAATTGAAGAAATTAACCAAAGTGAATGTCTTGGTAATAGATTTTTATTTTTTTTAGATTCATTTTAATCGAAATTAGGTTCATTACGATGTGTTGTGTTTTTTATAATTCATCTTGTACTGATAGATTTTTTCTTTAATTATTAAAATACGTACCTAATTCACATGTTCAAATAGAAGTATATGCACGACCCATTTTCAAATTGTCATATTATCGATTTTTATGAATCATGAACCATTGTGTTCATGTTACTTCTATCATATGAACACAAGTGTTTTAAGCTTGATACCAAGTTTTTATATTTGTGTAAGTGTTTGCACTCGGTGTTCATAGCGTTGGGGTTATGTGTTCATATATTTTATATGATATGAACAAGAGGCGAACACGATATGAACAAGGGGTGAACAACCATATAAGATCAGAAACATATATGAACAACGGGTGAACCTTAAACGATATGGATGCAATGCATGTATAAAACTCCAATTGACAAAGGATCGCTTCTGGATGTGTTTATAATGAAGGAACTATTGTTCACAAGCTGTTCATATCGTGTTCATACCTGTTTTTATTTATTTATTTTCTTTCGTATAGCAGTTATTCTTATTATGTTCATATTGTGTTCATAAATGCTATGCAGTCCAAGTTCATATATATGTCAAATTTTTGTTTGTATTTGACACAATGGTTTATATATATATATATATATATATATATATATATATATAGTTGTGTTCATATGGTTCTTACATTAACAAAAATCATAGAATTTTTGATTTTGTAACTCTCAATTAATTAATGATATGGAGTTACATAATTTTTTTACTTAAATACCCTTTTCAACTTTGTTCACTTATCTTTATGAAATTTTAAATTTAAAAAAATAAGTTTTTATCATGATTAACCACAATCGTTTATTGAAAGATTGAATGGCCAAGATCGGTTAACAAAGTTAACACAAAAACTTTGGTTAACATTTGAACCTGACCCTATATATATATGAAAAAGTCTAAAAAAACCCAATGAACTTTAGTGTTTGGAATGATTAAGTCCTTGGATAATTTTTTGGATCAAATAAGTCCTTGGACATTCCAAAACTTATTAAATAACTCCTTAGACATTCCAAAACATGTTAGATACATTCTTATGACCTATACAACTGGTTAATGTGATAAATAATGAAAAAATCTGAAGAAAAAAAAAAGCCAATAGACTTTCACATTTTGAAAGATTAAGAGGGTGTTTGGGATTGCTTATTTGAAACAACTTATGTTTTTTTACAAAAGCACTTATCAACTTATTAGAAGTCGGAATGGTTTAACTTCTTCAAAAACTTCTTATTACAGGTTTGGCACCAATATAAATTGTTTTTTAAACACTCAAAAGTGCTTATTACCGGTGTTACACCTGAATAAGTCAAAAAGTTATTTTTATAAGCAATCCCAAACACCCCCTAAGTCTCAAAACATTTTTTAAACCAAAAAAGTACTTACATATATATAATGAAATAAATATACCATAAAAATATTTACATTTATAAAAAAGTATTTACATTTAAAAAATATTATTGATGAAATATATTTTAATTAAAAATAAAATAATTTTTGTCGTTGATTTTTAAATTAAAAAAAATAATTTGATTCAATTACTGACCAGATTAACGATAAAATTTAGCTAAATACATAATTAAATAAAATTCGTCACTAATCCGTCGGTGAAATGATATCACTGACAAGATTGAAGCACGATCTTTCACACTTATTAACATGCATGTTACTGTGTTAGAGCGCCTAACGGTGGTCAAGTTAGCCATCAATTAAATACAAATAATCCATACATATATACCAATACATTAGCGATTAATTTTAATTAATTATATATTTTGTTAAATTTTATCGTTAATCCATCAGTAATTTAATCAAGTTATTTTCAATATTTTTAATTTGAAAATTCACCAACAAAATATATTTTATTTTTAACTAAAATAGATTTCATCAGCAATCCTTTTTAAATCTTTTTTAATTTAAGAAATCATATATAAAATATATTTTATTTTTAATTAAAATAAATTAATCTGTAATTTTTTTAAATCCTTTTTTATTTTTTTTATTTGGAAAATCACTGATAAAATATTTTTTGTTTTTAATTAAAATAAATTTCATCAATAATCTTTTATAAATGTAAGTACTTTTTTGTAAATATAAGTACTTTTTGGTATATTTATTTTAACTTTATAGATGTCAGTACTTTTTTTGTTCAAAAAAATGTTTAGTAACTTAATCATTCAAAATATGAAAGTCCATTGGGGTTTTTTTCCATATGTTTTCCATTATTTTATCATATTAACAAATTTTATAGGTCATAAGGATGTATTTAACAAGTTTTAGAAAGTTCAAGGAGTTATTTAATAGGTTTTGGAATGTCTAAGAATTTATTTGTTCCAAAAAATTGTCCAAGAACTTAATCATTCTAAACATTAAAGTCTACTGGGTTCTTTTAGACTTTTCTCATATATATATATATATATATATATATATACATATATATACATATATATATATATACATACAGGGTTGGGTTCGCGTGAGATCAAGGGTTTTTCGTGAGACTCGTGAAACCAATTTATGTTCATTGATCAACTTTATAAACTAATGATCTAGTGGTCTAAAGTTGCACGGTGACAATTTTGTGATTATTGAGAAGTCTCGTGATAATTTTGTGATTATGAATGTCCAGATTGTAGGTCTAATCCAAGGGCTTAGAATTGGTCTTACGTGTCTTACGAAAAACCCCACATGATCCCAAGTCTATACATACATATATATATATATATATATATATTTATAAACACAACATATATATATAGGGTTGGATTCACGTGAGACCAACCTATTTTCGTGAGACTCATGAGACCACATATTTACACTTAAAGTTTCACAGCAAAAGATTGTAAAGATAAAAAAATCCAAATCCTCATAGCAAAAACACTGTGAAGGTTACCTTTATAGTATTCTGCTGTGAAGTTTCAAATGTAAAAAAAGTGGTCTCACTGGTATTCACAAAAACAGTTTGATCTCACAAGATCCTAAGTCTATAAAGATATATATATATATATATATATATATATTTATTTATTTATTTATTTATTATAACTACAAGCTATTTCAGAGCTTAATTAATGTAATCTTTTGCTTTTAAACCTTGATATATGATCACAAAATTTTGATATCAAAACCAAATACCAAAAAATATATACTTTGATGAATTCATATAAATTGTGAAACCAATACAACAAACAAAAACCATGCATATGGTATTAGATCAAAAAGGAAAACATGTTGGTGATAGTAAGGAGATTTATCGTCATTGGACCAAATCTTGATTAGTAAGGAGATTTATTGTCATTCATCGATGTTGTCACGTCCTAGAGGATTTTCTATAATGCAATAGTGGAAGCGGTTGGGGGGGGTCNTCTTGATTAGTAAGGAGATTTATTGTCATTCATCGATGTTGTCACGTCCTAGAGGATTTTCTATAATGCAATAGTGGAAGCGGTTGGGGGGGGTCTTTGCATGCATTGGGCCAGTCTTTAGCTCTTGATTAGTAAGGAGATTTATTGTCATTCATCGATG